>NC_025996.2:41792294-41874959 GCF_000442705.2 Elaeis guineensis
ATGAGAAAAGGGCCAAGGATATCCATCCCCCACTGCGCAAAGGGCCATGGGGCACTCAAGGGGGAAAGCTCGGTGGCGGGCTGTCTCTGGATGTTGGCGTATCTTTGGCATCTATCACACTTTTTGACATATTCAGTCGAATCACGATGCATCGTTGGCCAGTAATATCCCTGGCGGAGCAGCTTGTGGGATAAAGATCTAGCCCCCAAATGGTTTCCGCAAATCCCCTCATGCACCTCCCGCAAGGCGTAGTCAGCTTTCGAGGGCCGAAGATATTTCAAGAGGGGCAAGGAGTATGATCTTTTGTACAATCTGCCCTCATAAAGGATATACCGAGAGGCTTGATTTCGGAGCTTCCGAGCCTCCTTCGCGTCCTGGGGAAGAATTCCATCTCTAAGATAGGTTATGAGCAGGTCGACCCAGCTGGGCTCGTAGTCGATCTCCATTACGGGTCGTGATTCTTCTGTACTTGGATGTTTTAGAACTTCAAAGAGGACGTCTTTGGGCAATTCGGTCGGAGCCGATGTCGCCAGCTTGGAGAGAAGATCGGCTCTGGTATTCTCCAGCCTTGGAATCTGTCTAATGTTGAAGCTGCTGAAGGCGGGGGTGAGCTCTTTTACCTTCTCAAGGTATCTGGCCATACTGTCCTCCCGCGCTTCGTAACTCCTGCTGACTTGCCCTACCACCAGTTGAGAGTCACTGTGCACCCGAAGTTGACTTATTCCTAGCTCTCTGGCGATCCTTAGTCCTGCGATCAGAGCTTCATATTCTGCTCCATTGTTTGTTGCGGGGAACTCGAAACGCAGAGCGTACTCCGCGATGACTCCCTCCGGACTGATCAAGATCAGGCCTGCACCTGCGCCCGACATGTTGGAAGATCCGTCCACATAGAGGGTCCAAAAGCAATCGGAGGGATTGGCCTCTTCGTTGGGGGAGTTCGGTCAAAACTTCAGGTCGTCAGCTTTGCTTTGCTCAGATTCGGCCTCCTCTGGGATGGTGCACTCTACTATGAAATCTGTCAGAATTTGGGCCTTTACTACTGGTCTAGGTCTGTAGTTGATGTCAAATTTTGTGAGCTCGATCGCCCATTTTGCCATTCTTCCAGAGGTGTCTGCCCGGTGCAAGACCGCCTTGATTGGTTGGTCGGTGAGTAGTGTTATGGTGTGCCCTTGAAAGTAGGGTCGGAGTCTCCGGGCTGCAATCAACAAGGCGTAAGTTAATTTCTCTAGTTTGGTATACCTGGTCTCGGCGTCCCTCAACGTGCGGCTAATATAGTAGATTGGCCGCTGGACTTTCATCTCTTCTTTGACAAGGACGGCCGTGAGGGCCATGGGAGAGATCGCCAGGTATAAGAATAGCTCCTCCCCAGGCTCAGGCTTTGCTAACAGCGGGGGTGATCCAAGGTAGCTTCTTAATTCTTCGAACGCCTGTTGGCACTCAGGGGTCCAAAAGAAGTTCTTTGGCTGCTTGAGGGTTTGAAAAAGGGCAAGCACCGTTCGGCCGACCTCGCGACGAAGCGATTAAGAGCCGCTATCCTCCCTGTGAGGCGCTGAACCTCTTTGATCGACTTTGGGGCGGTCATCTCCTGGATGGCATGAATTTTCTCTGGATTAGCCTCAATTCCGCATCCTGATACTATGAAGCCCAGGAACTTTCCTGAGGTTACGCCGAAAGCACACTTAGTCGGGTTCAGCTTCATTCTATATTTCCGGAGAGCGTCGAAGGTCTCCTCGAGGTCGGTGACATGATCTCTGGAAGATTTGCTTTTTACGAGCATGTCGTCCACGTAGACCTCCATGTTACGACCGATCTGCTCCTTGAAGATTTTGTTCACCAACCGTTGATAGGTTGCGCCCGCATTTTTGAGGCCGAAAGGCATGACCCTGTAACAGTAAAGGCCACGATTAGTGATGAAAGCTGTCTTTTCTTCGTCTTCCGATGCCATTCTAATTTGATTATAGCTGGAGAACGCATCCATGAAGGTGAGGAGCTCATGGCCAGAGGTCGCGTCCACCAGTTGATCGATTCTGGGAAGGGGATAACTATCCTTCGGGCAGGCCTTATTCAGCTTTTTGAAGTCTATGCACATCCTCCACTTGCCGTTTGCCTTTTTGACCAGGACAACGTTGGAAATCCAATCAGGATAATTGACTTCCTTAATGAATCCGGCCTTGAGGAGCTTATCCACTTCTTCGGCTATCGCCTTCTGCCTCTCCGGGGCATGACTCCGGATTTTTTCTTTCGTCGGTCGATGCTTTGGATCGACGGCCAGATGATGCTCCATGACTTCCGTGTCAATCCCCGGCATGTCGGCTGGAACCCAAGCGAAAACGTCCGCATTCCTTCATAGAAAATCAATGAGACGCGTCCGCACCTCCTCCCCCAGGTTGGAGCCAATTAGCGCCACATGCTCCGCATTCCCATCATTCAAAGGGATTGGTACCAGATCTTCGATTGGGCCGCCCCTTTCTTCGGTGAGGTCATCGCGAGCATCCAGTCCATCGACGGGACAGGGGTCAGCCTGATCGTTTCTTTACAAGGCGATGTTGTAGCAGTGTCTGGCCAGGGCTTGGTCTCCCCGGACCTCTCCGATCCCCTGGTTGGTGGGAAACTTCAACTTCAAATGGTAGGTTGAAACGACAGCTCGGAGAGCATTGAGGCCGGGTCGGCCAAGGATTGCATTGTAGGCGGATGGCGCCCTCACCACCAAGAAATTCACCAGAGCCCTGGATTGCTTTGGATATTGACCCGCGGCCACAGTCAAAGCTATCATTCCTTCCGTCGGAACGGCGTCACCGGTAAACCCTACCAGGGGGGAGCAAATCGACCTCAAATGACCGTCAAGAGTAGTCATTTTTGAAAAGACGTCGTAGAACAAGATGTCAGCCGAACTTCCATTGTCGACAAGAATGCGACGGACGTCATAATTCGCTATATTCAAGGACACCACGACCGCGTCGTTATGAGGGAATTGGACTCCTTGGGCGTCTCTTTCGGTGAAAGTTATGGGCTCTTCAGTCTTTTGTCGCTTGGGGGGTACAGACGGTATGTTGGTCGTTTCCCGTCGGGATCCCCCTGAGGTGGTGTTGGTGGAATCCGTCGGAGGCCGATTGTCCGGCCACTCCCTGCTGGCGACCATAGCTGGAGGATGCGGGGCCTGGGAAACCACAGGCGTGTCTGGGGTCCGGGATAGGGCTGCGGAGGCCGTGGACCGTCGCGTGGACGCCTTGTGAGGAGGCATCAAGTATGGATCCCATGGGGGGAAACAGGGAGTGGGTGCCGGAGAGGGTGATTGGAGGCAGTTCCGTTGAGCGCTCCTTTAAGAACAAGGGTACTGCGAAGACACACCCCCTTCCTCTAGCGCCAATCCTGTTGGTGCAAAAACCCGCTTGCACCGGAGAAGCTGGAGTTGAGGAAGTCGCGGTCGCCGTCGGGACCTGCAAAGGAAGTCTAAACCGGAGGTGGGGTTGCTCCGGCAAGACCCTCCGACGCTCAAGTTAGTTCTCTGCCTCAACAAGAATGGAGTACTCGAACGGAGAATTTAGCAGAGTTTTAGGTAAAAACTAGAGCTTATAGAATAACGTATCTGGGGTTTTTCTTTTATAGACGGAGGGGGCAACAGATTGATAGCGACGCCTGTAACCGTCTGGTAGTGGGCCGCCCAGAGTTAGGAGGAATTTATTGCGAAGGGTAGTGGAGTGGGGTCGTGGCTATCACCGCGGCTCACCACGTGGAATCAGTTGCGGGGACTGGAGCGGCGTCCGCTGTCGTGACTCGTCAGGGAGTGGGGGACTCGCCCAGAATCCGCCGCAGGGAGTGGAGCGAGGTCATGGCCGTTAATACAGCCTGTCAGGGAGTAATGGGGCTACGCAGGGTCTGCCGCAGAGAGTGGAGCAGTGGTGTCCGTTACTGTGGCTTGTCAGGAGATCCAGGCTTGTCGGTCGAAGTTTGGTTGGAGTCGGTAGCGAGACCCAGCACCCGTAGGAGTTTGGACGAAGACTACCTGCCATTAAAATCAAGAATGAAGTCCGGCTCCCGTAGGAGTCTGGGCAGGGCTTACCAGCGGCAGAGGTCGTGGACGGAGCCCGGCTCCCATAGGAGTCCGGGCGAAGTCTTCCTTGCTGTGGAACTTGCGGACAGAGCCCGGCTCCCGTAGGAGTCCGGGCGAAGTTGCTCTGCAGTCGACGCTGGCGACGGAGCCCGGCTCCCGTAGGAGTCCGGGCGGAGTCCTTTGTAGTCGATGTTGGCGATGGAGCCTGGCTCCTGTAGGAGTCCGGGCGGAGTCCTTTGCAGTCGAGGCTGGCGACGGAGCCCGGCTCCCGTAGGAGTCCGGGCGGAGTCCTTTGCAGTCGAGGCTGGCGACGGAGTCCGGCTCCCGTAGGAGTCCGGGCGGAGTCTTTTGTAGTCGATGTTGGCGATGGAGCCCGGCTCCCGTAGGAGTCTGGGCGGAGTCCTTTGCAGTCGAGGCTGGCGACGGAGCCCGGCTCCCGTAGGAGTCTTGGCGGAGTCCTTTGCAGTTGAGGCTGGCGACGGAGCCCGGCTCCCGTAGGAGTCCGAGCGGAGTCCTTTGTAGTCGATGTTGGCGACGGAGCCCGGCTCCCATAGGAGTCCGGGCGGAGTCCTTCTGCAGTCGAGGCTGGCGACGGAGCCCGGCTCCCGTAGGAGCCCGGGCGGAGTTGGCTTCTTGCTGAGAACTTCGGCTGAGGGTATTTTATACCCAACAAGAACCAATGGAGGTGGTGACTACATCTTAAAGGAATTCTCTAACTATTTGATTAGTTGTAGCATGCGTAGACAGTTTACTTGCCTAAGAACTTTTGAACAGAATGGTATGGTAAGAGCTAGAAAAGGTTGGAGATGCATTAATCCTAAGACGATGAAAATCTATATATCTAGACATGTTATTTTTGAAGAGAGCTCTTCTTGGTGGTCTTTTGATGGATCCTATTTTTCTATTGATGAGTTTAAATGAGTTTTTGATGAGGACAAAGTTTATCGAGAAGATATTCACACAAAATTTGGTGAGCCTTCTTCAATTTCTTCATCATCTTCTTCAACTAAATTGCCAGAGTCTTCTCTATCTACTTCAGGTGCTCATAAAAGTCCATGAAAAATTGATGTACATACTTCAATTTCTAAGAAAAAGTAAATTCTTAAAGAGGAAGAAAATGCAAAGTCAATGGAAGATGAACTAAGCTTCCATGGAACCATTATCATTGCAGAGAAGCAAGAGAAAGAAGAAACCTATTGACGGGTATGGCGATTGGGATCATTCCTTTATTGCTTATTATTATGCTTCTATTGTTGTTGATCAGCTTGAACCCGCTTTATATGATGAGGCCAAAGGCATTGGTGTTTGGAAGGATACCATGAAAGAAGAGATTTCAACTCTTAAAAAGAAGAGATTTCAATGTAGAGCTATTTAAAATCACCTTTTAAAACTTTTGATTCTTCTAATGTATGAAATAATTAAAATTCAATTTTTAAAAAATTTGAATCTTTTATGAAAAAAGGAATTTAAAATTTCCAACAAAATTGGCTTTGGTACCATTTATCAAGTTTTGAATCAGTAATGAAGTGCACAAAGGTCAAACTGAAATATCAAAATCTCTCCAGTATGTATAATTGATTGAGGACTAAATATATGCCTAATGTGGAAGTACTGCATCTTTTCTAACCCTTACTTTTTGAACCGGTGACCAAATAGTGCTGCGGCAAACAAGTGGTCTTTTTAAGCACCGCATGGACTTTTGCATTCAATGTTCTTCAGCATTGGTGGCTTGACCATGTTTGGAGGCATCAAATCTTACATTCCAAGATGGAATTCAATCAGAGGCCAATTTATTGGCTGGTCATGGACGGCAATGCTTCAGACATATGCTTTCTTTCCTGCTTCAGATAAATATAAAGAGACGCATCTACTTCATCTTACAGCAACTAAACTTATGGATATAAAAATCACCCAAGTTCTACACAGAAGTCATGTGTGGCGTGGAAAGAAGTCTTCATAAAAATCCCACAGACAATTAAGTCATGTGGTGTGGAAACAGGTCTTCATAAATATCCCACGGACTCTTGACCTCGATCAAGTCATGTGTGGTGCGGAAGAAGCTTCACCGTGTTGGGAAACTTCTACCCTTACATTCCATGATAGAATCCAGCAGTCAATTACATATTGGCTGGTCATGGACGGCAATGGAAGATACCTTTTGTCCTCCTAATATAAAGAGGTTCTTCTACTACATCTCACAGCAACTAATAGATTCATGGATCTAAAAGGAACCCAACTTCTATTTTTGTTCTTTTCATTTCTGTGCGCTGATCAAGTGAGAAAACTCAATGGAGATTCAATCCCAGGCTGCATACCGGTCGAAAGGAATGCTCTTCTTGGGTTCAAAGAAGGCCTCAAAGATCCCACCAACAGGCTATCTTCTTGGATGGGTGATGACTGCTGCACATGGGAAGGCGTGGCTTGTGACAATCGGACTGGCCATGCTGTCAAGCTGGACCTCCGCAACCCACATCCATTCTCCTTCTACACTGATATTCTGGGACAAATGTTTTTTCGCCGCAGCAACACGTGGGGATTGGGAGGTGAGTTGAGGCCTTCCTTACTTGGGCTGAAACACCTGAATTATGTTGACCTGAGCATGAACAACTTTGGAGGAATTCGTATCCCAGAATTCATGGGTTCATTCCGTCAGCTCAAATATCTTAACCTCTCCTATGCTGGTTTGGGTGGACTGATCCCACACCAGCTTGGGAATCTATCGAGCCTCCAATATCTTGATCTCGGTTATAATCATAATGATGACATTTTTTGGGAAATTCCACCTGGATTTCTCATCATTGATAATGCCCTCTGGATTTCTCATCTTTCTTCTCTGCGATATCTCAATATGACGGAAGTGCAATTCAGAGAAGGTGCTCATTGGCTGCAAGCACTAAACATGCTCCCTTCTATTGTGGAGGTACGCTTATCTGATTGTGGCATCAACACCATTCCGCTCTCTCTTCCACATGTGAATTTTACTTCACTTTCTGTTCTTGATCTTTCTGCAAATTTCATTAATTCGACGATACCTGGTTGGTTATTCAACATAAGTAGCCTCGAGCACCTCGATCTCAGTGATAATTCCATTAATTCGACGATACCTGGTTGGTTGTTCAACATAAGCAGCCTCGAGTACCTTGATCTTAGCTATAATTTCTTTCGGGGCATCATTCCGCCTGCAATTAAGAATCTAGCTTCGCTCAAGGCCCTTCATCTATCTGGTAATCAGTTTCTTGAAGGCAAAATTCCGGTTGAACTTGGGGAGCTGTGTAAGCTGCAGTCTTTGGAATTGTCAGGCATTAATATCAACAAAAATTTACATGAATTTGAAGAAGTGTTTTCTGGATGCATGAAAAACAGCATAGAGACTTTAGCGATGGAGGAGTGCCAGCTTGGCGGTTATTTGTCGGACTGGTTGGGAGACTTCAGAAAGCTCAAATATCTCGATTTGAGTAGCAACTCAATTTCTGGTCCTGTTCCTACATCACTTGGAAGGCTGTCAGCACTTCAAGTATTATATCTTTCCGAGAATAAGTTGAATGGGACTTTCCCAGAAAGTCTTGGAAGACTAGCGGAGTTAGTTGCTTTATTCCTCGATCAAAACTTTCTGGAGGGCATCATATCTGAAGAACGGTTTGCCAATTTCACCAAACTGAAAATTCTAGATTTATCACAAAATCAATTAATTCTGAATCTGACGTCTGATTGGATTCCCCCTTTTCAGCTTCAGGGATTAGTTATTAGTTCTTGCAAGCTGGGACCACGATTCCCAGCATGGCTTCGGATGCAAAAAAATATTATCTATCTAGACATGTCTAGCACAGAAATTTCAGACGCTATACCGGATTGGTTTTGGAGGATATTTTCGCAAATATTGTACCTGGATATCTCCAGCAATGGAATCACTGGCAGTGTACCTGACCTTACAGACTTCATCAACCTTAAATATTTTAATTTGAGTTCTAACCACTTTAAGGGACCTTTGCCAACTTTTAATTCTTCAGTATTGTCCCTACTAGACCTATCGAACAACTCATTTTCAGGAGCAGTTCATCGTGACATTGGCAAAAATATGCCTAATTTGGAATATCTCTCCCTTTCCATAAATAATTTAAGTGGTGAAATTCCTTTGTCTCTTTGTCATCTTGGATGTGGCGTTCTTGATCTTTCAAAAAATTTATTGTTGGGTGAGCTCCCTGATTGCTGGAACCACTCTTCCCTTATCTTTGTCATGGATTTTTCAAGCAACAACCTATCTGGAAGTGTTCCTCCATCAATCTGTTCATTACGTTTTCTCGAGTCATTGCATTTGAGTAATAATAATCTTTCAGGAGAACTCCCATTATCATTGAAGAGTTGTGCGAGATTAAATACTCTTGATCTTGGACAAAATAGATTCATTGGTGCAGTACCTTCTTGGATTGGAGAAAGTTTGTCATCCTTGAAGATCCTTCGCTTACGATCAAACAAGCTTGTTGGAAATATTCCTCCTAATCTATCAAGATTAAGAGCTCTTCAAATCTTGGATCTGGCTAGTAACAATTTATCAGGAACTATCCCTTCTAGCTTTGAGAACTTTACTGCCATGAAAGTGTCGGGGGAGATGAATGGAACCATTTTAAAAAATTTTGATCGTTACAATGAAAACATACAAGTGACCATAAAAGGAATATACATCGAGTATACCATATTGCTTCCACTTGTGATCATTATGGACCTTTCAAATAATAATTTATCCGGAATGATACCAGAAGAACTAACCAGCCTTTTTGGACTTGTGAGTTTAAATTTGTCTGGAAATCATCTGACAGGAGAGATCACAGAAAAGATTGGTACATTGCAACAGTTGGAGTCGCTGGACTTGTCAAGAAATAATCTTTTCGGTGGAATTCCTTCAAGCATAATTGATCTAACTTTTTTGAGTTACTTGAACTTGTCATATAACAATCTATCGGGAAAAGTTCCATCAGGTAATCAGTTTCAGACTTTTATTGACTCATCTATCTATGCTGGTAATCCTGATCTTTGCGGGTTCCCATTAAGTCAAAAGTGCATAGATGAAGGGACAATCCAAGGTCCAAATGCTATTGGGGGGGATGAAGAAAATGATAATGCTATGGATGAAGAAGGATCTGAAATGGAGTGGTTGTATATGGGCATGGGGCTAGGATTCGCAGTAGGTTTCTGGATTGTCTTTGGCCCACTATTATTCAATAGAAAATAGAGAGGAGCCTATTTTCAATATATAGATCAAGTATTCAATGTGGTTTACGTGGTCGTGGCAACAATTTTCACTAAGTTTAAAGTACACAACATTACAACGTGATAGTTTGTGACCTTGAATTGTATTTGTAATTTTTTTCCTTTTTTCTTAGAAGCGACTGTAGAAATATTCAGAATGGATTATCTATACTCAAGCTCTACTTTTACACATGGAAACTGTACCTGTACTACTCTAATAAAATAATTATGTTCAAACTAATTCACTTAATTTATGAAGAGAGAATTGCAAATTAGTTTGAAGGTCAGTCATATATCATGCTTAAATTATTTGAGCTTAGAGGACGAAGCTCATGTGAATGAGGGCCTGAACTTATGTGAATTTTAAATGCGTTTGAGATCAGAAGATTGCACTCATAGGTGCAGGAAACTATGCATAATTTGTTTATTCAGCAAATTAAGGAGTTAGAATTTTGGTTATTCTTGATATGCTATAAAGTTGGCTCTATCTCAAAGCTTTGCTTGATCTATGAGCCCACAAGCTTGTCATCTTTTACGCTACATGATTTTTCTTTATTCTTTGTCATTATTGTAGAATAAATCAAATAGTATAAAATTATCCTGTTGAGATGTTTGGGAAGAACATTTTGAGATTAAACAAATATTAGTGATTTTAATTTTTTTAAATTAATAATGGACTGAAATTTCATTGAAATTCAGTCACAAAACTATTTTCTAGTAATTTTTTTTTATTTTTTAAATTAACAATGAACTAAAATTTTATTGTAATTTCGTTGCAAATCGCTTATTAGTAAATTCTTTTATTTTCAAATTAGCAACAAAGATGATGTTGTTTTATTTCTGTTGCAAATTTTTTTATTCCCAAATTAGCAACAGAATAACTTCGGTTGTAAATCCATTGTAAGCTAATCAAAAAAATCTGTAATTTCTTTAACCAACTATTAGCAATGGAAATTGAATTCATTGTAAATCAGTTGCAATATTTTGTTGCTAATTCGTTGCAATTCCATTGTCAATGTTTCGCGAAAACCTCCCATGAGATTTAGTAACTATTTTTAGATCCATTTTTATTCTATTGCAAAATTTTCGTGTCCAATCTATTGCAAGTCTTTGTAAATTTATTTTTTTGAAATTAGCAATAAAATTAAGCATTCCATTGTAAATCCGTTGTCAATTAACAATGGATTAAAAATTAACAATGGATTAAAAATAGATTATGTCTGTTGCAAAACTTTTTTTGTTAAATCGCATATTTCTTATAGTATATGGACTTAAAGTTCCAAATGAAGAATATATCAGAGCATATGTGCATACAATATTCAGTAAGATAGATGAATTAATGAAAGTTGCTGAGCTCTAGAGTGGTCGAAGTAAGAAAAAAATGAATTTGAAGAAAAAGACTACTGCAATAGGATTAAGCAATTAAAAGATAAGTTTATTTTTGATGCGAAGGTTGCCAACTTTGAAGATAAAAAATAAGTATTGATACCCAATAGTTTATACAGCTTAGGAGGATATGTAGATGGATTATAGACAGTTGAATAGGAATTTTAACACAATAGAAAAAAGATACAAGATTTTAATGAGCATGGACGGTGGCATGAAAAGTTTAATAGGGACAAGAAGGTACATGATCTATTCGGATGCAGTCTTCTGTAGGAGAGAATAATGTGGGAGAGGATGAATTGCGAGAGAATTTTATTGGAAAAATTGTGTGGAGAGAATTTAATATAGTTGTATAGATTCTTAATGCTTTATTGTAAAAAGAAATATATAGATATTATGCTATTTTATTTGCAACTTCGCTTGCAATGTTTGGTTGTAATATTAGAATGTTATTATATGAGTTACTTATTTTCTAATCTTTGACATCAATTATTATCAATTTTTGTTGATTTATGATATTTAATAATTTATAATTGATTTTTTAAGTTTTATGTAATTAAATGAGGATAGAACAATACTTGAATAAGTTCTCTTATTATTCTATCTGTTGCGGTCAAACCGCAGTTGCACCTGTCACTGATGAAGAGCACTCGCAAAATGAATTTCTCACTGATCGAAATTGTGTCTGACGGAGAACCTTCGATGCTTAAGTCAGAGAGAAGATTGGTGAACAACAAATAAGAATGTTTAGAGTAACAGAATCTTAGCCCAGAATTATCTTACTTGTACTGTATATTTATCTTCCTTTTATAGATATTTCAGATGTAACTATCAAGCACGTGGTCCTATTTTTTATGGTGCTAAATTATTGGACCATAATTGTAGAGTTAGTGAATCATTTATTCTCACTAATGATTATGACACGTAGTTGATAACTATTCATAACAGTTAAGATATGTTGAAAAGATAGACCAACTATATGTCGGTAATAGTAACAAGTCGGTAGTCTCGAAGATTCGAATGAGAATCGGTTGGTAACTTTGATATGCTGATGGCCTTCGATCGAAAGTTAACCAAATTGTCAGTTGTTGGTTGATAGTGGCCGACTATCAGTATATCAACCAATTGTGAGTCAGAGTCATAATATATTCATTCGACCGATGTAGAGTCAGAGTCGGAATCAGTTGAATTGTCCCAACAGTTACTCCCTACTCTCAAGTTCAATGTGTATATCATCACATGGTCTGTCACATTGGATAAAGGGAGTTATCACGTGTTGCCTCAAGCTCCGACTCAACTGCTAGCTTTTATGAGTTTTTGGAATACAAGAGATCTTCGGCCGTTTTGTCATTTCGGTAGCTGCAAAACAATTATTGAGTCATCATTTCGAAAAGATAATTCGAAACTGGATGATTTGACTCTGACAAATAGGTTGTGGCCACGTGTCTGAATATTATTAGGTCGGAGCTATTCACGCGGATAATGGTGAGGTGGCACGATCAAGAGCAGATGCATCGAACCGACCGACCAATGGTCAGTCGGGATGCTGCCACATGTTATAATCTGATGAAATTCAAATTTGACAGGTTCCATCCTGACCGTTGAGGAATCTTATGTATATTGGGTCGCTTTCAGTCAAATTTTTAGTTGGCACTTTGTCTTCATCCTTTGTTGCAGAAGCTCGGCCGGAAGGTCGCTCCAGTACCAGAGAACTCCAGGGTCCATTCTACACCTTCTTTTCTGGTTTTGAGGTCAAGTGTTCCTATCCTTCCTTCTTGGATCTATCTCTTTTTGGTTCTTTCTTGTTTTCCATCTTTATGGCTTCTCCTTCTCGGGATGGTCGGTTGGGGAATCCGACTGGTGCTGCTGATGCAGCTAGTGCTGCTGGTGGAGGGTTCTCTTGCATCGGTGGTGGTGGTGCATTGGTTGGCTAAATGTTATTGGCCCGTCGACCATTGGAATGCTGTGATACGTTTGATGCCCCTCTGCACGTCCTCATGGCGATTAGTGATGAACTCCCTCTCCTCTCGAAATAGGACCTCAAGACTAGCCTCGAAATAGGATCTCGAAACTAGTCGAAGAGGACCCTTCCTCTAGCACTAAATATTGCTGCCGATTTCTCCGTCTAAGGTTGGACATCGAGGTGGATGTGGCCGAGGTGGCATCACCACTGGAGCTTCATTTGAACACCTACAAAACAAGTCCACATTGGGGTGGTGTTCTCCGATGTAGACTCTTCGATGCTCAAATTAGGAGATTAGAGAACAAGGAAAGGAGAGAGCGAGGAGTCGATTGCGTACCTTGGAGGGTTCCGGAGCCTTTATTTATAGAAGAGGAGTTTGAGTCGTACCCATCTCGAAGTCCTGATGATTTTCGGATTTATCGCACAGATTGATTTAGAGAAGATATTTTTCTTTTACGAGAGATCTGATCGCCGAAGAGTCCTATTTTATCTGGATTTTTTCAATATTGAGGAAGAACGGATCTGTTAGTGGAGGAGATAGCTTGATCGTAGCTGATCTAGGATAGATCGTCCCAACCGACCTATAATAGGTCGTCGCAATCGAGATACCGGAGTTTGTGGAGCGGATGCTTGTCCTCTTGCTTGTCGACATAGGTCAACGATATACGAGCTACTGTAGATCGTCTGTGATCGAGGTGAAGCAGGATTAGGCTGAGAAGTAAAGACTGCTACTAATTTGAGTGGTCATATTAGGCGACTTTCATATCTGTACCTAATAAATGTCATCTCCCATAGCTCAGCAATGACTGAAATTATCTTTAGCTTAGCCCTAACTGAGGTACAGATCTACAACAATTAGAAAGTGACATATTCCAGAATATCTTATATTTTATTGAGCATCTATTTTTCTCAAAAATGATAACAATATATATATTATATTCTTAATAAAAATAAAAATATTATCTTATTTATTAAAGTTTTTAAGGATACTTTTAAAAAAAAATGTAATTTTCTTCCAATGAAAAAGTCAAAAATTCATATCCATATCAAATTTTTTTTCATGAAATATGAAAAATTTATTTCCATGAAAATAGTATTTTTCAATCTTCCTTTTTTCGAAAATTCCGATTTAATAAGACAGGTTGCTTCAATTTTTTCGTTGACCCCCAAACTTTTCCTTCTTTCCCGCGAATCAAAGGAGCCCCTGCAGTAGCACGAAAATATGGTAAGTGGGCAAATTTTCCAGAATATATACCCACGAAAAAGGGGCCCAGAGGGAACCGTGTGTTCCCCATCAGCTAAAATTCCCAGAGAGTCGCTTCACTTCTTCCACGGAATAAAATAGTTGGATCCAAGTCCATGTCCAGCATCATGTAGCTCCCCAACCCCCTCATTTCAGCACGACTCCGACTTTCTCCGATCTCTTTCTTTATATTACTATTCCGCGGTCAATGCTAACTACATTCTACACCCACTTCCGTAATTAATCATCTGAAATCATGCCACCTGTCTTAATTGTCAGGTAACAATCGATTCTGTTCTCCATTTAGTGTACCCCGAGGATCAGCATAACACAGCATAATAAATCTCGTTACGGCCAAGACGTGCGAGAGGTCATCGTGGAAAGGAGAAACGATTCGGGCCGAGAAACGGAACGCCGCAACGATTTCCTCTTTTTGCCCCACGCAAGGTCTGTTCCGGCGAGCGATTCCCATGCGTTTCCCACCCGTATTCCCATTATGGACAGGACAACCTGTTTGTTTCCTTCCCGGAGTCGATCAGACACAATTACCCTCCACCCTTCTATCTGTATGATAAACCCTCTATTCGTTCCCAGAATCTCAAACTTTGCTGACCTCCCAATAGGATAGAAGGAAAGAGTTGGAGGATTCTTCTCTCTTTTTTGATTGCCGCCGTCACCCGAATTCCTCCCAGAATATCCCAACCCCTCCTCCAATCCTACCCGAGGCTGACATGGGGACTACCCCAGGCTCATCTTGTGATATTTTGCTGAGCAATTTTTTTGATGGTATTCATACGAGAGTTATATAAAGGTTCCGTCACATCTGAAAAACAAAAATCTCATATAGTACAGAGTTTTAGCTTTTAGTTACAGCGATTGAATCACTCAACTTACTAATTTAAAGCCAATACAAAGTGAATTGATTTCCGTTCCATATGTTCTAGCTTATTCGGGTTTATGTCAACCATTCTAATATAGTTATCTAACAACATCATCTTGGTTCGTGTTAAAGTTTTATGATATTTATTGTCTATCAGTTTTTTCTTTCTTTTTTTTTTTTGTTATCATCTATATGAATGGGGAAGATGCTTGGTACATACTGCCACCATTATGTAAATATATGCAATGCATGTGAAAAAAATTACAAAATCACAAAAATAATAAGTTATCAGAATATCTAAAATATTATAAAAAAGTAAATTTTCACTCGAATATAATTAGGTAAAAGATATAGTGTTGACATCCTATAAGATAATATTTTGGTAATTAAATAAATGATGCACATAAAAAATCAAGATTGTAATTTGAAAATAGTGCTAAGCTAAAAAGATAAATTAACACAAAGTAGATGGAGAAGAACCTAGTAAAGAAGACAAATAGTTTCAATTTTAAAAAGAGAAATTCTTCTCAAAATTGCATAAAAGGAGAAAACGTGGTGAATATGAAAGCAAATAAGAAATTAAACAGCAAAAGCTTTCTCCTAATGTCTGAATGAAATTAATGTAATTAAAAAAAACAAAATGATTAAAATCAAGTGACATACTTGTAGTTACAAATTTTATATAGTTAAATTTACATTATACTACGTTACTATTAAATAGTATAGTGAGTAAGAAATAAAGTATACCTATTGCTTCATGCTTTGTTAGCCATCTTCTTGGTAAAGTTCTTATGAAAAGTACTGGATAGCTTGCAGGAGAAGATGGTTGACCTTATCCCAAAACTGGACATCAACATTGCAAGATGGCTTCGTGAGTCCTCATCACTCTCCTAATCTTCCTCTTAGGTAGACCTTAGCATTTGGATATTGATTAGGAAGAAAAAGGAGTACACATTGTGTGGGGAGAATAGGACCAAAATGATGGCCAAAATGCAAAATCAGTGGCTTTGGGGCAGATAGTTTTTATTTTATATGTTTTTCATTGGCTTTTCTGAGTTATCGTAGCATTGCTTGTTACGTTTTGATGTCCTGTTGGCAGTTTGATCACTCAACGTTTTTGATGCTATTTTGAAGTGTATGATAATTCTTTTTGTGTCAACAATACTAAGAACAGAGCATCCTTCTTAAGCACTATTTGCAAGTCACTAATTGTATTTAACAGAAGGATGGCGAATAATTGCGTCCTTGAGCTTATATTAGATTTATGGGTGAAAATTCGGAGGTTTGGATTGTGTTTTATGTTTATAGATCTTGCAGCTGTCATCAAGAAATGTTTGAAGAGGCCCGCAATGCTGATGATACTTTATGCATTTCAAAACTTTCATGTGCTTAGATTACTCTAAAAGCATAGTTATGTGAGTATTGCGAGGTGAGATATGACAAGCCTCTAAACCTACGATGATATCTCAGTACATTATCCAATCCGGACATCACCTTTATGCTGTTTTACCTGCTGTTGCGCATAGCTTCATCCCTCCTTGGGGCCACATCAGCACTATAACATAAAAAAGCCAGAGCGACCTTGCCAACAATTGCCATTAATCTTCTTGGTGGAGGATACATCATTATTAGAGTGAGGCATAGGAAAGGACATCACAACTGATATATAATTAATCCAAATTATAGACGTGCACCTAAATATTGATGATTCAGGAGGATTTGCGGATTTGACGCGAATTACTCTTAGTCATTATTTGGAGTACTGAAAAAAAATGCACAATATGGAAAAGCCGACTTGTACACCATAATTCTGAAGACCCATAATTTCCCGATTTATATATATATATATATATGTTGCGGCCAATCGCCTCGTCACCCGATCGCCGGGAAGCGTGCACCTGCAAAAGGAAGTCCGCACTGACCGGAGGCGGCTCCGGCGGGGACCCTCCGACGGTTAAGTCAGAGAGGTGACTGGGCAACAGTGAAATGCAGACAGAGAGCTCTGAGAGGGAGAGAGAGAGAGGAGCGAGCCTGCGTATGTGGGAGAGACGGGCGGATCGATCCTTCGCACTGTTGCCTTCCCCGGTATATATAGTGGAGCACGGCATGGCGCCGTCATTAATGGCGCGGACAAGTGAGGAACTGTCAACTCACTGTAGGCTGTCAGAGCCGTCGTGAAAACATCATGTCGCCGTGTAGCCGTCTAATCACCAGGGTTGACCCGGCTCTCGGCGGGACAATGCCCCTAGGTAACTGTGCCGCATGTCCGTGTCAGAGCTGACAACGTCTGGCGGCCGTACGGCGGTTGGTGGAGTTGGCCGACCCAAGGTCGGTGGCCAGCAGAGTGGCGTCGGACTCCTCCGTCGGTCGGCGAGCTTCAAGTGGGTCGGCTACCGGACCTCTGGGTTCAGTCGGTCGGGAATAGACCGTGGAATGGCCGTGGTTAGCCGCTGATGGCGTCCGTTGGCCTGCCGCCCGACTTACGATCGGCCAGTCAGAGTCGTTCGTCGGGCCGTCGGTTAGTCGGTCGGGCCGCCAGCCGGTCGGGCCCTCCGATAGTCGGTCGGTCGGTCGGGGCCCCGAGGTCGGGCCCTCCGATAGTCGGTCGGTCGGTCGGGCCGCCAGCCGGTCGGTCGGTCGGGCCGCTAGCCGGTCGGGCCTTCCGATAGTCGGTCGGTCGGTCGGTGGGTATCCCCCAACAGTTGCCCCCCTCCACTCCTAAGTCGGGTGGAGAGCTGGCCGATGCCTTCATTCGGGTAGCAAGGCCGGGCGACTGGGAGTGGATTTGTCGCATGTGCAGATCCGACCGTACCGCCGGCTGGTCCGTTGTCTGACACCTCACGAACCCCGAGTGATCCAAACGTCTAGTCGATGCCAGAAGTCGCGCCGGCGTCCGGTGCCGGACGCCGCGTCTTGTCGTCGTCAGTCGTCACGTCGGTGTCAGAAGATCGGGTGCCGGACGATACGGCGTCAGTCGATCGGATATTCGGCGCCGATCGTGGGTGAGGCGTCCCATCGGGAACGTGGACCGGCGCGGGCGGCCGACTGCGGAGCCAACCCCCGCGCGCCGCGTGTCAAGGTGGTTGGCCGGCGCCCGCTCCGGCATTTAATGCGGGCGGTGCGGGCGTCCCGGGGCGAAGCGCGCCGAATCCTTAGCCAACCGGCGGGCGCCACGCGTCGCGCATCTGGAGGACCTTGGTCGGCGCGGGAGCATCTCGGCCGTCGGTCGGCCCTATATATATAGGACCTCCCGGACCCTGACCCACATTTGCCATTTGCTGGGGAAACTCTGTCCGGGCGATTTCTCGGTCGTCGCGGGCAGAGCTCTTCTCTACTTCCGGAGGGTCCATCGGGTTCGTGGTCCTCCTTCCCCTTCTTGCTTTCTTCTCTTCTTTCCCTTCTTTCGGTTCCTGCACAATGACCAGGAAACCGACTCAGGGAGCTCGGTCGGGGAACCCGACCGACGACACCCGATCGGCTCCGGAAGATGAGGCCTCCTCGCTTTCGGGGCCGAACGTCGATCAGCTTCGGGAGCACTATCGCATCCCGGAGCAGTTTCGGCTCTATGCTCCAGGGGCCGGCGGTCGGGTCAACAACCCTCCGCCCGGCGACCTGGGGCTGTATGTTGAGGACCTTCGTGCGGGTCTTCGACTTCCGATTCCGGAGTTCGTCCAGAATCTGCTTGATTACTACGGACTCTGTCCGGCGCAACTGGCGCCGAACTCTGTCCGGCTAATCATTTCTTTCGCGTTGTTGTGTCAGCTCTTGCCGACCAACCCCCGTGTTTCCCTCTTCCGGGCCTTCTTTGTGCTCCGACCCCACCCTAAGGCCCGAGGGTGGTGGCTCTTCAACCCCCGGAAGGGTCTTGCCTTCATAACCGGTCTTCCATCGTCCATTCATGGATGGAAGAACCAGTTTTTCTTTGTTTCCTCTTCCTCCTCTTGGGGCTTTCCTTCTCGCTGGGGTGTACCCCGAACTGAGGCCAACGACAACAGTCGGGTCGACGTGGATGACCGGGAGGACTTCCACCGACTCAAAGACATGTTGGTCCCGAAGCAGAGGGAGCTTGTTACCGAGCAAGCTCTCTATGATGTCGGCCTGAGTCTGGTCCCCCGAATAGGTATCGTCCGATTCCCCAGCTTTTCTTTTTGTTTGGCTTTACGGTAGTTCTGGTCCGGCCTTTGACATTGGTCGGTTTTGCAGGGACACCGCCGAGGATGAGGCCGACCGATGCCGAAATTCGTCAGTTTGCCGCCGCGAGGAAGAGGCCAGCGTCGGGGGCTGGCCCTTCGCGCCCTTCCAAGAGATCAGCCCCAGTCCCGCCGACCGTGGAAGCGTCGGCGACCGAGGGGTCGGAGCCAATCATAGCCCTCGCGGCTCCGACTGTCCGAGTGGAGGAGAGGCGAGTCGAGGAGAGGCCGGCCGAAGGAGTGTCGGCGGTTTCGCCGCCGCGGGCGGAGCCGGACGTCGTTCGGGAAGCCGAATATCGTCCGGAGGCGTCCGCCGGTGCAACGGGGGGCGCCGGGTCGAACTCCAGCGTCCCATCGCTGCCAGCCCCGTCGGTCGGGGCAGCTGATCGGGGGAAAGCCCCGATGGAGCCCTCGGAGGAGGAGAGATCAATGCCCCCCAGCGCATACTACCCTGAGGGTGCGTCGGCCTTGGCCGACCACAACCTTGCGAGGAGGTTGTGCCAGGGGATCCTCCTCCCTACCGACGTTCAGTCGTTGCGGTCTCGGCAAGTGACCGAAATGCTGTCGCGGTTCTACCCGTCGATGGTGGAGGTAAGCTTCGCGTCACCTTTTTTCCTTAGAAGAATTTTCGCTTGCCACATAACTCTGACAAAGCTTCTTTCTGTCGGCAGTTGATCTTCACCATGTCCGAGCTGGAGGCCGGATACCGAAGGTTCGGCGACGTTCGGGCAGCCTTCAAGGAAAGGTCGGCAGCGGCCGAGGCCGAGAGAGGGAGGCTGGTCGACCAACTGCAGGAGTCGGTCGACCGGGAGGCCAAGTTGACGGACGAGGTCTCCCGGCTTATGGCCGAACTGAAGTCGATCAAGAAGGAGGCCAAGCACAAAGGTCGGGTCGTGCGTCGTCTTCGACGCGAACGGGACAGTGCCACCTCCGAACTCCAAGGGGAACGCGAGCAACTTCGGGCCAGCCTGGGGAAGCTCGCGGAAACCGAAGAGGATTTGTCCATCGCCCAAATCGACGCCGAAATTGCCAGGGCCGAGGCGGAGTTGGCGAGGGAGGAGCTGGCCCATACTGAGGACGAAGTACGGTCGGCGAGGGAGTCGGCCGATCGTGCGGTCGAAGACTTCCGGGCCTCCGACCGGTACAAGGAGGAGATGCTCGAGTCGGGCTTCGCCTCCTACCGGGTCGGGTTTGAGGACGGTCGGGATGCCGTCCATGCCTTGTACCCGGAGGTGGACGTCAGCCGAGTCACGCCGCTACTCGCCGAAGAGGAGGGAACCGAAGAGGAGGCCGACCATCTGTCGGGAGGCATCATCCCAACGGAGGAAGCCGTCCCGGAGCAGGAGCCGACCGGAGGTCCCTTGCCGACTGAAGGACATCCTTCTGCTGCCGACCCAGCGCCGCTCAATGTCGAGACGCCGATTCTTCCCGATCCTCCGTCGGCCGAAGAGACTATCCAGGACGAATGATCGGTCCAGCCGACTGTCCTCCTTTTATTTCTTCTTGAAAATACATGTAATCGGCTTCGGCCCGACTTTGTAATTTCTTTTAATCAATGAATGAAATTGTCTTCTCTTTTCCTTCTTGTTTGTAATGTTTTTTATCGCTGTAATGTCGAACCCTAGTCACCAACTTAGAGAAGTCGTCAACTCGGGTAGGTCGGTAAGACCTAACCGGCTTGCACAGTTCCGAAGTAGCTTGTATCCCGACTTTAGGTCGGTTTTCAATAATTGTAGTCGCCATTCGGGCGCGTCTGTTAAGCCGGGAGCCGACCGAACCTGGTAAAGGTTCGGCGGCCGGACCTCCGTAGACGCACTTAGTCGGTCATCATCCGGCGCAGTGTCGGCGGCATGATAGTAAGTCGGGTCCCCATGCTCTTGCGTCGGGTTTCGTGTCTTTCGACAGACGGTGGCAAGCCGAGTGTCGTTCAGCCGGCCGTAGGTCGGTCGGCGAGTAGTGGGTGCGACTGAGGTCGCATCATGTGATAGACGGTGGTAAGCCGAATATCCCTCGACCGGCCGTAGCCTGGTCGGAAGTCGCGGCAATAGCCGTGTGGGCTTTTAGCCTTTCTTCGGTCGGGGCCCGACCGGCCAGTCGGCCGATGGATTCTGCCCGAAAATTCGACCGTAGAAGGAGTATAAACTCCCGTCATCGTAGATGCATCGGTCCGTGTAAGGGGCTGATGTGTCGTCGGTGCCAGATCCACGTCGATGCGTCGGGGCTGAGCACCGATCAGTAGTCGAAGGGTTAGAACTCCGATTTTTCAAACTGAACTTGTATTCCGACGATTGAATTACAGAATTCACTGGTAATACAGCTTCAAGTTGTCGGTGTTCCAAGTCCGGGGAATGGGCTTCCCCTCAAGGGTCTCCAGCCGGTAGGCCCTCGGCCCGAAGGTGTCAGCAACCTTGTAGGGTCCTTCCCAGTTGGGAGCCAACTTCCCCTGGTCCAAGGGCTTCGACACTTCTGCCTTCCTCAAGACTAGGTCGCCAGGCCTGAAGAGCTTTGGTCTGACCTTGGCGTTGTAGTACCGGGCGACCTTCTGTCGGTATGAGGCCATTCGGATTTGAGCCTCATTTCGCAGTTCAGGGAGAAGATCTAGGTCGGCTCTCCGGCTTTCGGAGTTGTCCGGCTCGCGGTACTGCTCGACCCTTGAAGATGGCAGGCCAATCTCGAGCGGGATCATGGCTTCTGTCCCGTAGGCCAAACTGAACGACGACTCCCCGGTCGGGACACGGGGGGTCGTTCGGTAAGCCCATAGGATGGAGCCCAGCTCGTCGACCCAAAGACCTTTGGCCTCGTTCAGTCGGGTCTTGAGTCCATGGAGCAGGGTTCGGTTCGTCACCTCAACCTCACCATTGGACTGTGGGTGCCCGACTGAAGTTAGTCGATGACGGATGTGGAACCTGGCGCAGAAGTCCTTGAAGTCTTGGTTGTCGAATTGCCGTCCGTTGTCGGTGATGATGGTGTGCGGCAACCCGAACCTAAAGATGATGGACTTTTGGACGAAGTCCTCCATCTTCCGCTCGGTGATCTGCGCCAAGGGCTCGGCCTCGATCCACTTCGTGAAGTAGTCGATGGCGACAACGATGAACTTCCTCTGGCCTGACGCCGGTGGGAAGGGGCCGAGAATATCGACTCCCCACTGAGCGAAAGGCCATGGAGCGACAATGGGAGTGATTTGGCTGGCCGGTTGGTGCTGAATATTGGCATACTTCTGACATGGCTCGCACCTTCGGACCAACTCTGCCGCATCCTTCCTCATGGTCGGCCAGTAGTAGCCCTGTCGTAAGACCTTGAAGGCTAAGGACTTGCCCCCCAAGTGATTCCCACAAATTCCTTCGTGAACCTCTCGGAGAGCGTAGTCGGCGTCGGTCGGTCCCAAGCACCTGAGCAGAGGGAGGGAGAACGACCTCTTGTAGAGTCGGCCGTCCATGATCACATATTGTGACGCCGACCATCGGAGCCGCTTGGCCTCCGCGGGATCTTCGGGACTGGTCCCGTCGGACAAGTACCGGACGATCGGGTCCATCCAACTTGGTTCGGACGTTAGCTGCTGCACTTCTTCGACCCGATCAATGCTCGGCTGTTGGAGGTTTTCGACAAACGTCCGACCCAAAGAATCATAGGCCGACGTTGCCAATCTGGAGAGAGCATCGGCACGGGCGTTCTCCGTCCTGGGGATGTGGGAGATCTCGAAATACTCGAGGCGGGCCACGAGATCCTTTACCTTCTGAAGATACTTGATCATGGTCGGATCTCGCGCCTCGAAGTCGCCCTTGACCTGCCCCACGATCAGCTGAGAGTCGGAGAATGCCCGGAGGCTGTCGACGCCCAATTCCTTCACCATCCTCAAGCCCGCGAGGAGTGCCTCGTATTCGGCTTGATTGTTGGAGGCCTTGAAGTCGAACCGGAGGGCGTATTCGGTGACTACCCCATCCGAGTTCGTGAGCAGGAGCCCGGCCCCGCTTCCCTGAGCGTTGGAGGCTCCGTCGATGTGAAGTACCCAGGTGGAGATCGGGTCCGGCTCAGAGACCGAATCTCGTCCCGGGCCTTCAGCTCCCGACCTTTGGTCGGTCGTCGGGCATTCAGCGATGAAGTCGGCCAAGACCTGAGCCTTCAAGGCAGGCCTCGGTCGGTACTGAATGTCGAACTCGCTAAGCTTCATCGCCCACTTAGCGAGTCGTCCGGATGTGTCGGGTCGGCGCAGTACGGCCCTCAGGGGCTGGTTGGTGAGTACCACGATGGCGTGGGCCTGGAAGTATGGTCGGAGCCGTTACGCGGAGACGGTCAGGGCGAAGACCATCTTTTCCGTCTCCGAGTACCTGGCTTCGGCGCCGTGGAGCACTTTGCTGGTGTAGTAGATGGGCTGATGGGTTCGGCACTCGTTTTCCCGAACGAGCACCGAACTGATCGCCTCAGAAGATGTGGCCAAGTAGAGATACAAGGTCTCCCCGACCTGCGGCTTTACGAGCAGCGGCGGGGAAGCCAGGTACCTTTTCAGGTCTTCAAAGGCCTGTTCGCACTCATCCGACCAAGAGAAACTGTTCGCCTGACGCAAGGTCTTGAAGAACGGGACGCACCTTTCAGCTGATCGGGAAATGAATCTGCTAAGAGCGACGATTCTTCCGTTCAGCTGTTGGACCTCCTTCTTGGTGTTCGGATGACGCATGTCGAGGATCGCCTTTATCTTCTCAGGGTTGGCCTCGACCCCTCTCTGAGAAACGAGGAATTCGAGGAACTTCCCCGAGGTCACCCCGAAGGCGCATTTGGTCGGGTTGAGCTTCATTCGGTGTCGTCGAAGAGTGCGGAAGGTCTCTTCGAGATCCTGAACATGGTCCGGGATCTGCGCGCTCTTTACCAGCATGTCGTCCACGTACACCTCCATGTTACGCCCGATCTGGTCTTTGAAGACCTTGTTGACGAGTCGCTGGTAGGTGGCGCCGGCATTCTTCAACCCAAAGGGCATCACCCGATAACAGTAGAGGCCCTTGGGGGTCACAAACGCGGTGTGCTCCTCGTCTTCAGGCGCCATCCGGATCTGATTGTACCCGGCGAAGGCGTCCATGAAGCTGAGCAGTCGAAATCCGGACGTCGCATCCACCAGCTGGTCGATCTTCGGGAGTGGAAAGCTATCCTTCGGGCATGCTCGGTTGAGGTCGGTATAGTCGATGCAGATCCTCCATTTCCCGTTGGCTTTCTTGACCATGACGACATTGGCGAGCCAATCGGGATACGTGGATTCCCGAATGAAGCTCGCCTCGAGCAGCTTGTCCACTTCTTCGTCAATGGCCTTCTGCCTCTCTGGGGCGAAGGACCTTTTCTTCTGCCTCACCGGCTTCATTGTCGGGTCGATGTTGAGTCGGTGAGTAATCGTTTCTGGAGGGATGCCCGACATATCTGCTGCCGACCATGCGAATATGTCGGCGTTGGCCGTCAGCAACTCCGCCAGTCGGTGGCGTTCGGTGTCGGGCAATTGAGACCCGACCCAAACTTTTCTGTCGGGATTTTCTCCTATGGGGATCGCCTCGAGCTGCTCGGCCGGCGAACCCCGCTCTTCCCCCTCCCGTTGATCCAGTTTGTCGATTGTCAGGGGATCCTTCGTCTCGTCGCTTTGGGCGGAGATTTGAAAGCATCGTCGGGCGAGCTGTAGATCTCCGCGCATCTCCCCGACTCCGTTTTTGGTCGGGAATCGAACAAGGAGATGGTACGTCGAGACGATCGCCCTGAGGGCGTTCAACCCGGGTCGCCCGAGTATGGCGTTGTAGGCCGAAGGAACTCGGACGACCGCGAAAATGAGGGAGACCGTTCTTTGCCGTGGTTCGGTACCGACCGTCACGGGCAAGGTGATTTCTCCTTCTGTCGTGACGGTGTCTCCGGCAAAGCCGATCAATGGCGTGGAGACCCCACTAAGTCGATCCGTCGGTAGTCGCATTCGGGAGAAGGTCGAGTAAAACAAAACATTTGTCGAACTTCCATTATCAACAAAAATTCGTTTTACATCATAATTGGCTATTGTCGCCGACACAACAACAGCGTCGTCGTGGGGAGTCTGGATGCCCCGAACGTCGTCTTCCGAGAAGGTAATCACGTCGTCTGGGCGCGGCTTTTTCGTCGGCTCTCCTCCTGCAGACGTCCCCGGGCCCAGCCGCTTGGAGATCATGTTGATGACTCCAGCCGTCGGCTGGTTAGTCGGTGCCTCTTCAGTCGGCTGGGGGCGTCGATCGGCAGTCGGTCGGGTCGGCGGACCCTTTCGAAACTTGCCGAGATACCCTCGGCGGATGAGATTTTCGATCTCATCCTTCAACTGGATGCATCGCTCGGTGTCGTGGCCGTGGCTCCGATGGAACCGGCAGTACTTCCGATGGTCGAGGCCCTTTGCCTTCAGAGGCGGAGGCCGTCGCAGGTATTCTTTCCCTTCGATCTCCATCAAGATCTGCGCACGGGGAGCGGAGAGAGGAGTGTAGGAGTCATACCTGGGACGCACCGACCTCGGAGTCTGTCGGTGGGGTGATTTTTGGATCTGTCGGGGTGGAGAAAGCCGACTACCGGCCGGGGGCCTGCTTGGTTCGGCGGGCTCCCGACCTTTTCTTCGCTTCTCCTTCGGACCCCTGGGCTCGACCAAGCGTCGGTCGGACGCTCCTTCGTCCGCGCGCATATACTTGTATGCGCGCTCCAGTAGCTCGGCGTACGTTCGGGGGAGGGTCTTGTCCAGAGAATAAGTAAATCGGGACGACCTCAGGCCCCGCTTCATGGCTGAAACCGCCATGTCTTCGTTGAGGTCCCGGACCTCGAGCGTGGCCGCGTTGAATCGCGCCACGAAGTGTCGGAGCGCCTCGTTTTCCCCCTGCTTGAGGGAGAAAAGGCTATCCGACGTTCGCGGCGGCTTTCGGCTGGTGCTGAAATGGGCCACGAACGAGTGCTCGAGCTGTGCGAAGGAATGGATACTGCCCGATCGAAGACCGGAGTACCAAGCCCTGGCAGCCTTGCGAAGTGTGGCGGGGAAGCCGATGCAAAAAAGAGCATCGGTTGCCCCTTGAATCGTCATGAGAGCTTTGTAGCTCTCGAGGTGGTCGACTGGGTCGGTGGAGCCGTCGTATGGCTCCACGTTCGGCATTTTGAACCGACTGGGAATCGGCTCATCGAGGATCAGTCGAGAGAGAGGCTGGGCGGTCTGGAAGTCGACGTCGTTCGAAGACTTCTGGCCGTCCATTTGCAGTTGGGCGAGCCGGCGGTCGATCTCCTCGAACCGTCGCTCGTAGTCGTCCGCTCGTCGATGCTGGGAGACCCCGGGAGTGGAGCCTCCGGAGGATTCTGAAAGAGAGGCCGACGGTGTGCGCGGCCGCTTTTCCTTCCTCGCCTGTTCCAACGGGGAAGGAGAGGGCCGCTGAGACCGTCAGTCGTCGCGCCGTGGTCGCCCCTCCTCCTCCCCGTGGGAGCGCTGTTGAGAGCGCTCGCATGGAGGCGACAGGGGTCGGCGCGGCCGTCGGCGGCTGCTCCTGGAAGGCATAGGTCGGGCCGTCGGTTGCTGCTGGAGGCTTTTGACTGCGTCGGTCAGTACGGTCATCTGCCGTACGATGGCCGCAATCTGGGCCTCCGTGGTCACTGCAGGGCGCGGAGAGCTAGGCTCCGCCGCCGGTGGTGGTGGAGAGGCCTCTTCCCGGCGGGAAGAGCGCCTTGCCGACCCAGTGACTCTCGATCGTTGAGCTCTTGTCTTTGTCATGTTGACCCCTACCTGGCGCGCCAATCTGTTGCGGCCAATCGCCTCGTCGCCCGATCGCCGGGAAGCGTGCACCTGCAAAAGGAAGTCCGCACTGACCGGAGGCGGCTCCGGCGGGGACCCTCCGACGGTCAAGTCAGAGAGGTGACTGGGCAACAGTGAAATGCAGACAGAGAGCTCTGAGAGGGAGAGAGAGAGAGGAGCGAGCCTGCGTATGTGGGAGAGACGGGCGGATCGATCCTTTGCACTGTTGCCTTCCCCGGTATATATAGTGGAGCACGGCATGGCGCCGTCATTAATGGCGCGGACAAGTGAGGAACTGTCAACTCACTGTAGGCTGTCAGAGCCGCCGTGAAAACATCATGTCGCCGTGTAGCCGTCTAATCACCAGGGTTGACCCGGCTCTCGGCGGGACAATGCCCCTAGGTAACTGTGCCGCATGTCCGTGTCAGAGCTGACAACGTCTGGCGGCCGTACGGCGGTTGGTGGAGTTGGCCGACCCAAGGTCGGTGGCCAGCAGAGTAGCGTCGGACTCCTCCGTCGGTCGGCGAGCTTCAAGTGGGTCGGCTACCGGACCTCTGGGTTCAGTCGGTCGGGAATAGACCGTGGAATGGCCGTGGTTAGCCGCTGATGGCGTCCGTTGGCCTGCCGCCCGACTTACGATCGGCCAGTCAGAGTCGTTCGTCGGGCCGTCGGTTAGTCGGTCGGGCCGCCAGCCGGTCGGGCCCTCCGATAGTCGGTCGGTCGGTCGGGGCCCCGAGGTCGGGCCCTCCGATAGTCGGTCGGTCGGTCGGGCCGCCAGCCGGTCGGTCGGTCGGGCCTTCCGATAGTCGGTCGGTCGGTCGGTGGGTATCCCCCAACAATATATATATATATATATATATATATATATATATATATATATATATATATATATATATATATATATATATATATATATATATATATATATATATATATAATTAGAAAACTTTTCCAACTCTACAACATGATACTCTTTTTAAAGATATGGTGCACGAGAGATCTGGTTGATTTTCATTATTTTAAAAATTTTGACATGATGTATCTTCTAATTTAGGAAGAATGAGATAAAGTGATTATAGATAAAATCAATATAGAAATTGAGGTCTATCTTATATAGATTTTAATTTTTTCATGGTTATTTAAATATAGTCATATGTACGTCATTTGTATTCTCTCTTAACTAGAAGAATCCAACTCGAATTATGGAAGAATTGATTTTACTAATATAAATAGAGATTATATAACTCAGTTTGTTATTCATCAATAAAATAAAAGAGGGTCAAGACCTTCTTTACACAAATTTTTCTATGTTTCTAATTTTTTAAAAAAATCTACTTGAGCAGATTGAAGGAATTACTCCCTTGCTTCCCTTTGGATCACACCATGTCAAGCTGCCTCGTATATATGGCATTTGGTAGAGAGGATAAGTATGAAGGTATCTCCTCAAATTCGGATATATCTAGGCAAATATCCAAAGGAGTTTTCCAGTTGCATACCCAAGGGCATTCTAAAATAGCTATATAAGTACAAGTGCCAAAAAAATAATCGGGAGAAGGGATAGTTCTATTCTACCATTGGGATAGAATAAAATTATTCTATGGAACAAAGGATATTTACCCTCTCCAACTACTAGTTTATCCTTATCCACATTTTAAATACATTAAAATGTTGGACGGTGATTGTGTGATTGTAATAAAATCCTCATTACTATGAAACTTGATGCACCCATTTTTATTTTATTATTTTTTTGGTGAAAAGATGAAATACTTTATTTATACGGAAGAAGGCTACCGAAGCATCCTTTTTTACAATAGCCTTCGGCAAGGCCTTTCGAGCAAAGAGCTATAGTCAGTCTTTAAAATAGTAAGCCAGCCAGGCCTAACCAATCAGAGTAATCTACAAAATTTTGATCGCATTAGTGAGGAATTAAAGGTGGCATTCCACAGTAGAATTTCATCCTGCAAAATTAGAATGCTAACACTAGGCATTAATGTTTGGTTGGGATTATGAAAAGGTAAATGGATAAAGCTGGAGGGATGGATGGACCCCATCCACTATTTGATTAAAAAAGATATGGAGAGGATAGATGAAAATGGAGGAGCTGTCCATCTATCCTTTCAAATTGGAACAATGTAAGGAAAGATGGATGAAGCATTAACAAATAGATTTTTACATTGACAAAATTACCTCTCATTATTTTTTTTGACAAAACCTTAATATTTCATCACTTTTTCATTCATATTATTTATATATGATTTTAAATATATACTATTAATTATATATTATTAAATTTTATTATTAATTATTTTAATTTTATTATATAATTTTGATAATTATAATTAAGTAATGAGAATTATCTTTTATTTCTTTATTTTTATTTACTATTTGTATAATATTTTTAACTATTTAAATTAAATTATAAATTAATTGATTATTTATATAATTAATATATAATTAATTTATTAATAATTAATTTATAAATTTATTTATTAAATTAAATTAAATTAAATATTTATATAATTTTGATATAATTATTAATTATAATGATTATAAGTTTACATATTGTTTACTTCTTTAGTATAAATAAGTGTTATAAATTGATAATAGTAATATTTTTATCAAATGATAGTCTAATAAAAATATTATATAAATATTATTCATCTTTCTTTTTATTCCTCCTATACTAAATAGAGAAGAAAATCATCTCCATCCATCCATCTTTTTTTCATCAAACATATGAAAGAATGAATAAAAAGTCCATCCATCATCTCTCTTATGCCTCCATCCTCCTCCATCCATCTTTCCTTCAATCTATCATTCATATCAAATACAGGATAAAGATCTCTCTCTATCCTCACCAATAAGACTATTCCGACATGAGTTCCCATTGTTCGTGCCAACAACCGGGCCGGCAGTGTAGCTGGCTCCAGATAGAATGATATCATTTGCTTACTCTGCGGACTGCTGATGCCATTAATTATCAAACAGATCATCAAAGAGGATTACCCTTATATGAAGATCCTAATAAGCAGAATATGTAACCTGGGAGTTCTGAAATGTTGAGAAAGGATGGGATGTAGTAATAAACCTGATGCACTCTTTATTCTCTGTACCGGTGCCTTCAATCAAATATCACAAAGTGACTTAGCCCGTGGAATAGCCAATCCTTTCTGCAATATAGAGATATCCCTCCAGAATTTATCCCCATGATCAAACATAGTCGAAGCTGGTTTTGAATTTGTTCTATCATTAAAGCACCTTGACTCGAAGGACATCTACTATGGTAGAATCTTGATTTTTTTTTCCTTTTTCTACATTGCAGTATACAAAGAATTACTCTTCAAGCCATCACCGCCAAAGAAGGCGACGGATAAAGGTTGCTAATGGGCTGAGACCATGCCTGCCGCATCCGAGTTCATGAGAAATTCTTTGTGCACCGTATGTGGTAGGCGAATATGCACACCATGCATGGTGATTGGCTCACGTGCAATATCGGATAAAAAAAAAAAAATTTCCCACATCGCTGCCCTGTTCTGTACGTGAGCCAATCACTGCATACAATTCTGCACCACGCGCGGTGCGCAAAGAATTTCTCCTGACTTCATTGCAATGGGCTTCAGCCTCAGTTTTTGGTTCCAGAAAAGTTTTTAAGCTTGATGTGGGCAAGTCTTCTTGGGCTGGGCCATGGCCCGTAAGGCTGTTTGAAATCGAAGCTATTTGGACACGTTCATAGCGAGAAGGATGGGACGAGCCGACTCAAGTGGTTGAGTGTATGGTCGGATGAGCGGCAGAGAGAAGTATGGGCATAAAAGGGGGCATGCCGTGGCGGTTAGAAGTGTGGATGAGGCTAGGCATGGGCATGGTTATATTGGGCCTGGCTTGGGCCGTGTTCTAATGATTTGGGCTCAGAACTGGCTGAACCTATGGTGCAGTGGCTGAAGCCCAGGCCATTGCCAATCATAGAAAAAGATCTGTCTGTGGACAAGTCTATGAATACCATACAGCCAATGCAGGATGTTGTTTCACGTCTTAACACGGTTAAAAGCCTCTTATTCCCCTGTTAATTCTATAAAAGATCAGAATGGTGAAGCAAGGCATCTCCATGGTCCAAGTGCAACGAAAACTCACACTTTACTGGGTACATCATGCAAAACATAGTGGGTTTTATCATAAAGTCCAACTGTGACACATAATCCATGTTTAAAGTGCTCCGAGCAGCTTAACACATTCTTAGTCTTTATATATGTGATGGACGACAATGCACCAATTTTTCATAGCTTGCACTTTTGGAGAGCTAAAAGGATCGAAATGTTACTCCTTGGAAATCAGCTCTAGAAATCCGTGAATATATAATAATGTTTCCCCGTGCTTCTTTGGACATATTTTCCATAACTATAGTCAATCCAATTTCAAACAAGAATTTGATTAAAAAGAAGGCTAATTTTAGACAACATATAGGGTTCAGGTTGCACCGGGTTGCATCTTTTGGATGAAAGAATGGTTGATTTTCTTATATGATGTCGATAATTGGATCATATTTTGCATAGATCTCACAGCATTCCAATTTTTTTTTATTTACCATTCACACATATTTTAAAGTAGTCATTGTGCAATCCAATGGTAGAAGGTGAATCTTCTTTTACTCACGAAAGAAACAACTCCAGTCTAATATAATATTATTGCTGCGAGGCTCAAAATCTCAGATAGGGAGATTAGATTAAGTCATGCTGAAGTGGCTGTAGCAGTTCAATCCGAATCTCCTTCGAAGAATCCTGCAAAATAACTCAAGGAACGGGATGAAAATCCTTCGGTTCTTGACTCTCCAATCCTTAAGTCAGTTCAAGCCTTGAGAATAGGAGGTAGAAAAATAGAAAAATAGAGAGCAATAGAATTAGAGAGGAGCTAAAGAATTTGTGACTTTGTGAGAGCTAGAGTCCCAATGGCGGAGTCTCTCTTTAATTTGAGCTCTAGTTTGAGCTTGGAACTTGAGAGTCAGCACTTACCTGGAGGATCATCCGGCCCTCTATTTATAGAAGGGTTGATGAGGCCATTGGAAGAGTTCGTTAGATCGTTAGAGGCCAGCTGTAGAGTTTGTTAGGCCGTTGGAGGCCCGCTGTAAGTAAGCTAGAGTATAGCTGTATATATTGGTTGGAAATGAGATCATACTTAGTTGTATATGCGAGTTGGAGATGAGTTGTAGAACAACTGAAGTAAGATCGTGGTCAATTGTAGTTTAATTGTAGAGATCATGGTGAACTTTAGCAGGATGACTGAGGCCGTCAATGTAATAGTTCATCTCGATAAAATACCGAGATGAAATCAAATATCACATGATCATATGAGATCTTGAACATTTCAGATATATATAATACTCTGCTTCACGTTGGTATTTATATCAGCTGAGATGAATCATATTGGTATATATATGAGCTGATTATAGTACTTCATCAGAAATCAATTTAGGTAGCTCAAGTCGATATTTATATGAGCTGAGATGAGTCAGATTAGTATTCAGCCTTTAATTCAGATCGGCATTCAGCTTCCAATTCAGATTGGCTTTATATGAACTCATCTTCCAATTCAGATCGATTTTCTAGTGACTTCGACTTTCTAATCAGGTTGGCTTTATATGAACTCAGCCTCTATTTCAGGTCGGTTTTCTGATGATCTCAAATTGAGCTCGATTTTATAATGAATTGAGATGGGATGACCTCCATAGCAAATATGACTTCTCAAATATACGCTAAGTACATTGTGCAACTCAAATTAAATTTGAAATCTGAGCTGACATAAAGTTTATAAAATTTTATACAGCAAATCATCAAGTTTAGTGGCGTGAAAGAAATGCTCACCGCCTTGCAATGTTCTTTGTAGTTGAACCCTTTTTTTTTCTTGTTTTTTCATCACACACATATGATAACTTAAAAAAAAGAGAGAGAAACTAAAGGCACGTTTTTAGACTCGAAAAACAAGACGCATGACCAAACATCTACGGTCAAACCGAGATCCGTATAAGGTATCTAATGGTCGTTGTCTTGACTATTCAGCTGCGACTGTTGGTTCCTTTCCCACGTCACTTCTTGTCATACATTTAGATCAGTGCACGACACAATGGGACATCTCTTTCAGAAATATTATAGTTAGAAGGGAGAAGATTTCTCTCCGTCCAAGCAAAAGAGAAAAAGGAAGTAGAGAAAACAACACAGTAACAACCCCCCAAAGCCATAAGAAAACAAGAAGGAGGCTACGCCCCAAACCTACCTGTTGCTTTGCTTTGTGGGTTTGTGTTGTTTAATTTATTATCGGATTTATGTCTTCTATTTCAACATTCTTACTCTCTTTTTTTTTTTTCTATTGTTCCAGCTATATATCATGACCGCAGATGCATATTATCTAGCTTTGACAAAATTATGTTATTTTGGTTAAATAATTGTTATATTTTTTTCCTTACTGATTGAAAAAAGATGAGGATGACATGTTGTAAAATCGATACTATCGACTATTTTTTCAGAGAATGCTGTAAGATTAATATTATTGACGATCATTCATTGAAATTATGTTGGAAGATTGAACATTTTGGAACTCATGAGGAGAGGCATATAAAGTTTTATGAATACAAGTCTAAATTTAAATCTATACAGGAGGATGAATATTTAAATCATCTGTTGTTATTTTGAAACTATGTAGATAGATGAATATCAAGAATGTCTATGGTTGCTTTGACATATGTACATACAGATGAATATTTAGATTATTTACGATTGCTTTGAGATATATGTAGATGAATAAATGTCCGAATCATCCATATTTGCTTTGAAATCTATGCAGATGGATGCATAATCCTGATCATTCATTGATTATTTTGAGATCTATGTAGAAGAATAAATAATCTGGATCATTCACATGGATGCTTTGAGATTTGTGCTCTAGATGAATAATCTAGATCATCTATTAGTTGCTTTGAGATCTATATAGATAGATGGATTGTTGTTTTAATTTGAATTCATAAATTTAAATATATAAAATGCACAAAATTAAAGAGTAAATATAATAGCATAACTAAGTGATATTTGCACTAAGTAATGAGATAAACATGGTGCTATATTTCAGAATCTAAATTAAAGTTCAATAGTGTGCAAGTTTATAGGGTGCTTTAAAATTCTTCAACTATGAATTATTTACAAATTTTCAATTTTAAATCTGAAATTTTAGAAAAGATTTATATATTTCTCTTTTTTTAACTGAAAAATTAAAAAAATTCTACATGGTTATCAGAACATTAGAAAAGATTTATATTGTTGTTTTATACATTTCTCCACTATTTTAAAGCAGCGAAAAAGAAATTTTTGTTTTAATTTAACGTAATAATTTTTGTTTTAATTTAACGTAAGAAAAAATAGTCTTCTAGGCCTTCGCAGCATCTGTGACGGCGGTGGAGAATGTGGACGTGATCCCATACAGAACCCTAACATAGGATCAGCAGGACGGGGTTGTTGCCATGGCTGGCAAGAGAGAGCAAGAAGAGGAGGATGGTTGGAGAGCCAGAGGAGTCGGCGATGGTGAGGCAGCCGTCGGGGTTGGTGAGGAGGGCGGAGGGCGAGTCAATGCTTTATTGGCGGGATGGTCGAAGCTCTGCCAGACGAGGGCGCCGCCAGGGGAGACGAGGAGGAGGTTGTCAAAGTCGAGGAGGCGGACAAAGGAGGTGGGGCGGGGGTTGTCGGAGAGCCAGAGGAGGGAGCTGGAGGAGTCCGCGACGGCAAGGAAGAATCAAAGGGAAAAAGGAAGACAGAGGGAGAGAGATTCTATCGATGTTGATGTTGTTACCCTTGCAGTCACCATTCCTCCTCCACTTTCCTTTGTGATGGGCTCCTTCAAAACCCCACACCGCAGAACATAGCTTGCACCTCCTTCTCCATCTACGTCACCTCCGCCAGCGGCGACTTCACCAGCCATGCTTCCTCTGCCACAGCCACTGCCACCACCACCCGATAAAGACCCACGCCCTCATCCCCTGCCCGGGCCCTGCCGCTGCTGCCATCCTGCTTGGGGCCACACCGCCCCTCCTTCGGCTTCTTGATCATGACCTGTTCTTTTTTGTTGCTTTTTTGTGTTTCTGGTATGGATTGATTGGGATAATGGTGGAGATCGGGAGGTTTCCCTTCCACAATCACCGGCGGTGGCTGTGCTTTGTTGGCTTCTTGATCACGAGTCAATGCTTTGTTGGCAGGATGGTTGAAGCTTTGCCAGACAGGGACACCGCTAGGGCAAAGGAGGAGGAGGTTGCTAGAGTCGAGGAGGCAGATGAAGGAGGTGGGGCGGGGGTTGTCGGAGAGCCAGAGGAGGGAGCCGGAGGAGTCGGCAATGGCAAGGAAGAATCAGAGGGAAAAAGGAAGACAGAGGGAGAGAGATTGCTATCGATGTTGATGCCGTTACCCTTGCAGTCACCGTTCCTCCTCCACTTTCTTTTACGATGGGCTCCTTCAAGACCCCACACCGCAGAACTTAGCTTGCACCTCCTTCTCCATCTACGTCACCTCCGTCGATGGTGACTTCACCGGCCATGCTTCCTCTGCCACAGCCACTGCCACCACCACCTGATAAAGACCCACGCCCTCATCCCCAGCCCGAGCCCTGCCGCTGTGCCATCCTGCTTGGGGCCACACCGCCCCTCCTTCGGCTTCTTGATCACGACCTATTTTTTTTGTTATTTTTTTGTGTTTCTGGTGTGGATTGATTGGGATAATGGTGGAGATCGAGAGGTTCTCTTTCCACAACCACCGACGGTGGCTGTCGGGGTTCATCTCGACCCATAGGACCCTCTTTTTGGTGGTCTGTGTCCTGGGGTTCACGACGGTGTTTCTGTGGCAGAGCAGCTCCATCGATGGGCTCCTGTTCTTCTGGTGGGCTCTGTCGGACAAGGCGGCGCCGAGGCTCACGGACTTTGGTGGGTTTGGCGATAGAGTGACGCTGAATACTGAGGCATTTGAGGTGCTTCTGGTGGAGGCACGCGGCATTATGAGTGGGGTGGCGAGGTAGGAAAGGATCTTTACCTTTAATTTTTTTCTATCTTCCTTTTGCTTTCGTTGATTTTTTTCTATTTTTCTTCAATTTTTTCTATGTTTTTCCATCCTCGGAGCCTTGATTGGGTGGGAGAACTTGAGGTCAAGCAGCTCAATGCGGCACCCAGGGTGGAGGAGGTCGACGGCCCAGAGGCCGAGGAGCTCGGACGTCCACAAAAGAAGAGAAGAAGAATAGGGAAGGAAGAAAAGAATAAAAAAAAAATGAAGAAAAAGATAAAAAATATTTTTTTAAAAAAATAACAATAAAGATCCTTTATTATTGTAAACTTCATTGGTGAGGCTTCTTGATTTTTTTTTATTTGAACTTATCTATAGTTAAATAAAGAATCCAAGAACAATAATTGAGATTTCAAAGATAGTTATCTAATATATGATTAATTATAAATTATTTTTTTAGATAGTATTAATTAATGATAAATTTTTAATTATTTTTTATATTCAAAGAACCGATCATCTGGCATTCCGTAGATTGGATATATCAATCTTAAGGAGAGGATCAAAGCAGTAAAAGAAGAGATGGAAAAAAAATTTAAAGTTTAGATTTCTAATTTTTAAATTTTTTTTATAGTTTAGATCTTCAAAATTTTAATATTAATTTTTTTTAATTTTTAAAATTTAAATATCTCATAACTCATTAATTGGAGGTACACTCACCAAGATTCTGATTGGTATCTCACAAAACTATCATTTATCATTATATTGCTATATTTTTGCTCCATCTTAAGCTCGAAGATGCTACAGCCATTGATGGTAGTGGTGGCCGACAGTCGATATTATCAACTTTACTATTGAAAGAGTTGGGAGGTGTGCGAGAAGAGAATTGAAAGAGAAGGAGAATGAGAGATAGAAAGGTTTAAAAAATAATTAAAAATAAAAATAATAAAAAATTATGAATTTATGAAGGAGCTTCACGAAATCAAGGTTGTTGATTATCATAAAATTTATCTGAAAAAAAATAATCACATACCGTGCATCGCACGGGGTTCTAAACTAGTGTTAAATAAATATCAAAGTTAGTGTAACATTATGAAATTCTATATAGAGCTAAACTTCATCCGCAGCGCTTATGTAACATATTGAAATCAAATTTAAATCTAAAATTTAAATTTAAATTTTAAATTTAATTTGAGATGTGGTAAAACATGCTACCGTCCGTGCACATATGTGCTGTTCATGCCACGCACATGGTACAATTGACCGAGCCAAGCCAAATGTATGCAGGTGTGTGGCCGCCAGCCCACCATCCTAAAAGTCTAACTTAGACATGGAAAAACAAGCGATGTATAAATTCAAGAGCACAGAAGTCATGCATGAGTACCAGGATCTCTCCGACGTGCAGTTGAACGAGGACTAAATATATGCCTCATATGGAAGTACTCAGCTATTCTAGCCCTTGCAGGATTTGAACTGGCTTCGGTTCGATTTGTCAAAGTATTTACCCAATGTCCAAGCACACAGAAGAAGTCACATGTGGCATAGAAAAGGAGAGGTTTTCCAAGTACCGCTGACGATCCATTTGGTTAGAATATATCTGGTTATAGAATAATTTGATAATTTATAAAAAATATTTATTAAAAAATAATTATAGAAAAAAAATATTTTTTTATTATGTTTGGTTGATAAAAAATTATTCTGAAAAATGATATTGAAAAAAGATTACTACATTTGATTGAACGTAAATCTATATAAAAAATTATCAAATTTATAAATATAATATGTAATAATTTTTTTATAAAAATTTTTTATTGAATGAATTTGAAAAGACATCAAAATAAATTTCATGATCATATATGCAACTTTATTGAAGATATTAGTGTTAAATATGAATTACCATCATTCGAAAATTTATTCAATATCAACCTCCCATGATATTTGTTTTATCTTCACTCTTTGAAAAATAAATATAGGATCCATCATTTTTTTAATATATTTTTTTATTTTTTATATCAAATATGATAATCTGATATGAAATTTATTTTTTTTATATCAGATTATCTCCAATCAAAAAGATCTCTAGAGTTTTGCTCTGCTTAAAAATTTCTAATCTTCCATTCCAAGATGGAATTCAGGTAGAGGCCAATTTAGTTGCCGGTTATGGAAGGTTTCTCAAGAAAGGATTTTGCACCGCTGTAATGATAAAAATCTTTTCAAAAATTTTCCTCTTAAAAAAATAACCATCTTAAAGAAAATAATAAATTGACAAGAAGGTCAAGTTAACATGATCAGCTCCTATGTTCAATTTTTTTTGGTTATACTAGACATAAGAAAAATTATATTATTTTTTTTGTTAAATTTTTATACTAAATATGATAGAGAATGAGGCATGGAATTTATTTTCCATACCAGAGTACCGCAAAAACGCGCCTTAAAGAAGTCTAAATAAAACTTGGTTCTATTTGTTCGCCCTTTTTATAATTCCTCCCATCTCTCATTCAATGCAGTACTGGATTATCACACCTCTGCCACCTGCACAGACTTGGACCAAGCTTACACGGTTCCTCTCATTAGATGGAGAAGCATTGCACCTATTCGACCCCTTCCATGACTTCAGATTGGTTTTGGAACGACTTGTCCGGTTTTGGACCACTAGACTAGCACGCACAAATCACGTGTGGTGTGGAAAGAACTCTGCATAAATATCCCTCCAACTTTTGACTACAATTAAGTCATGCGTGGTGTGGAAAGAGATCTTCATAAATATATCATCTATTTTTTTTTTGATAAAAAAAAAATTCGATCGTGTTGGGAGTAGGACTGACAAAATATGATCCGATCCATCAATATGACCCATATTTGACCTATAATAAATAGATTTGAATTTAGATTAAATGGATTTGAGTCATAAACGGATCGATCTATTTAACCCATTTGATAATTGGATCGGATATGGATTTTAGATATCTGACCCATTTAACTTGTTTAATATTTAGATTGGATTGAGTCAGATAATCTATTTAACCTATTTAACCTATTTCACCTATTTTTGACTAATTTAATCCGACTTGTTTTATCTGTTTAACCCATTTAAGACCTATTTAATCTATTTAAAACATATTTAATCTATTTCTGACTCATTTAACTCGACTTGTTTAATTTATTTCTGACCCATTTAACTTAACCTGTTTAACCCATTTAACCTAATTTAATCTATTTAATAAATAGGTTAAACGGATCGAATCGGGTTACCTGTTTAATAAACAGGTCGGGTTCAGATTTGAATTTTTGATCCGTTTAATAAACATATCGAGTTTGGGTTGACTATTTTCTGACCCGATCCACTTATGATCCGATCCGTTTATAATCTGATCTGACTTGATTGCCCTCCCTTATTGGGAGGCTCCAACCTTACGTTCGAAGATAAAATATTCAGAGACCAATTTATTGGCTGGTCATGGACGGCATTGAAGGATACTCTCCGTCTTGCTAATATAAAGAGATCCTTCTATTTCATCTCACAGCAACAAATAAATTCACGAATTTTTTTACCAAAAAAAATAAATTCATGGATCTCAAAAAAACCGAACTTCTATTTTTGTGGGGTCATATCATCTTAGCCAATGTCCTCAGAACTCAGAAACTCTCATGTCGATAAGAATATCGATATGAGCCTTGATTGCTAATCTCATTAGAAGGCCGACATCTGACATGTGACATCATCAGAAGACATCAACCTCATATCGATCTACATGTCAAGTATCTCTCGCCTTCACTATACTAAACCAAATCAGTTAATTACCAACTTGATGCTATAATAGACGGCCTACTCAGTTTATATTAGTGGGACATCAGTTTTAGCTGATCTATTACTCAGCCAACAAGGCTTCAAGTCAGTTATCTTTCAGTTATATTACAGTTGTATTACGACTATGACACGGTTATTTTCTAACTTAAGAGAGCTTACAACTTTCCTACAACTAGCTATTCTATTATAACAAATTTTAGATGATTATTCGTAACTATGTAACAGACTTATAATTGCCTAACAAACTTCTGTAACCATCTAATAAACTCATAATGACCTAACAAACTATTCTAATGGCTTGAACAGGCTCTCTTTATATAAAGAAGGGTGCGATATTCTTGACAGATAAGTCATAAGTCACAGAGCCTAGATTCTACTGAACTCTTTCTAATTTCTTCACTGAAGAAAATCTGAGTTCTCTCCATTCTAATTTACACTCCTTACTCTCTATTTCTTTATTTTTTACTATTTATTTTTAAGATCCCGATTGATTTAAGCATTGAATGATCTTAAATCGAAAGGTACCTTATTGATTTTAGAACTTCTTTTGTAAGATTATTTGTGGCCTTCTTTGATTTGACTCTTAATAGCTCTCTAACTCGATTCAAGAGCGTCTTGTCATCTCTTCTCCAAAGCCAGCAATAATGCTCAGCCTCTAAATCTGCAGCCTTTTCATGGACTCAATTCGGATAACTACTGAAGAGGGCTACAAAGGCCTTCATGGCTTTGATATTGCTAGCATCTCATACAGGCCTGCCAGCTCATGCATGTTAATTATCAAAGTTAACGTAACATTATGAAATTCAATATAGAACTACACTTCATCCATAATGCTTTTGTACATATTGAAATCAAAATTAAAGCTTAAATTCAAATTCAAATTTTAAATATTATTTGAGGTGTGGCAGAACATACTACCGCCCATGCACATATATACTATGCATGCCACAAATATGATACGGCTCGACCAAGTCGAGCCGAGTGCATGTAGGTGTGTGTGGTTGCCAGCCCACCATCTTTAAAGTCCAACTTAGATTTGAAAGAACAAGCCATGTATAAATGCAAGAGCACTCACATTTATAATTTTAATATAGGACTATATAAAATCATATTTTAAAACTTCAAATCTTCTAATATAGGAAAAAAATAAAATTTTATTTTTAAAAATTTTGAATTTTTGATAAAATAAAATTCAAAATTTTTTATAAAATTGATTTTGGTACCATCTGTCATGCATAAGTACCAAGACCTCTTCACCCTGTAATTGAGCAAGGATTATATATACGCCTCATGTGGAAGTACTCGGCTATTCTAGCCCTTGCAGAATTTGAGCTGGTTTCGATACGATTTGGCAAAGTATTTAACCAATGACCAAGTAGACGGAAGAAGTCATATATGGCGTAGAAAACAAGAGGTTTTGTAAGTACTGCTTGAGAGTTTCCTTGCTTGGAAGCTTCTAATCTTACATTTCCAAGATGGAATTCAAACAGAGGCCAATTTAGTTCCAGGTCCATGGAAGGTTTTCAAAGAAAGGATTTTGTATCACTACAATGATAAAAATCTTATCCAACAATCAACATATCAAAGATTTTCCTCTTAAGAAAAGAACCATCTTAAAGAAAATAATAAACAGACAAGAAGGTCAAGTTAACGTAATCAGCTCCTACGTTCAATTTTTTTGTTTAATTATACCAAACACAAGAAAATTTATATTATTTTCTTTTTTGTTAAATTTTTATACTAATTAGACATTGAATTTGTTTTCAATGGTAGAGTACCCCAAAAACGCGCCTTAAAGAAGACTAAACAAAACCTGGTTCTATTTGTTCTCCCTTTTTTTAATTTCTCCCATCTCTCATTCCACGCAGCACTGCATTATTACACGCACACGACATCACCTCCGCCACCTACACAGACTTGACCAAACTTACACGGTTCCTCTCATTCGACGTAGAAGCATCGCACCTGTTATATTCCTTCCATGACCTCAGATTGGTTTTGGTACGACTTGTCGAGTTTTGGACCACTAGACTAGCACGCACAAGTCACGTGTGGTGTGGAAACAACTCTACATAAATATCCCCCGGACTTTTGACTATAATTAAGTCATGTGTGGTGTGGAAGGAAGCTCGACCGCGTTGGGAAGCTCCTACCTTACACTTCAAGATACAATATTCAGAGACCAATTTATTGGCTGGTCATGGACGCCATTGAAAGATACTTTCTGCCTTGCTAATATAAAGAGATCATTCTACTTCATCTCACAGCAACTAATAAATTCATGGATCTTAGAGGAACCCAACTTCTACTTTTGTTCTTTGCTTTTCTGTGTGCTCCAGTAAGAAAACTCAATGGAGATTCAATCCCGGACTGCATACCCATCGAAAGGAATGCTAGTTCAAATTTAAATCTATACTGGAGGATGAATATTTAAATCATCTATTATTGTTTTGAAAGTATGTAGATGGATAAATATCTAAATTGTCTGTATTTGCTTTAAGATATGTACACTATAAGAATTTTGAATATTAGCGACAGTATTAGCGACGGAAAAAAAAAAACCGTTGCTAATAATAGTCCTTTATCATCAAAAAATGATCCAAAAAATTAGCCATCACTAATACTATTAGTGACAGAATACTGACTATTAATGACGGCAAAAGCCATTGCTAATAAATTTAAAATTTTAAAAAAAATTAATTATAATTATAATTAAATTAATTAATTATCGACTACTATTAGCAATGGAAAGATTTATCGTCGCTAATAATTTTGAAAAAAAAAATTTAAAAATTATGAAAAAATATTTTTTTCTAATAAAAGTATTAGTGAGGGCGATTAATTTTTAGAGATGAAAAATTATCATCGCTAATACTGTTACCAACAGTATTAGTGACGGCATTTGTGCCATCGCTAATAGTCCACCAAAAGTAACCCATCGGCTCACGCGAGAAAATTTTTTTTCTCTTCCACGCCTCATCTCCTTTTCTTCATGTGATTCCCCCCTCGCTGGCGCCTCCTCCTTCCTGGCTTCCCCGCCTCATTGATGCCTCCTTCCCAAAGGTCCCCTCTGGGTGCCTCCTTCTCATCGGTCCCCCTCTCCCTGTGCTCCGACATCCCGCAGCCCCGAGCCCGCATGGCTTTTTCCCCCCTCGTCGATGTCTCCTTCCCAATGGCTCCACTTGACCCGCACGGCTCCCCTTGACCCGCACGGCAATGACCCATCTACTTAGTCCCTCCTTGACCTTGAGGGATGACTTAGGGTCATCGAAGGGGTAAGTAGGAGCTGGCTCATAGGATTCGACCACTTCTTCGACCCTTTAGTAGCTCGATACTCTTCAACGTTCTCACAGATCTCGATGTTCCAGACTTGAAGTGATGCATACGTAGAGAAGGTCATGTAGAGGCTTCTGAGCCAGTGACCTGAGAGCTTCTGAGATACCGTCTGCGATACGATCGTAGAGATTCTCCAGGATCCACAGCTGTGCGACCAGCTGATCTCGTTGTTCTAACCATCACATCAGATAATTCTATTAGTAAACTCTTTTACTTGTTTTAAGTTTTCATATTTAGAAGATTCACATATTTAGGCTTGAGTCGGAGAAGGGGATCTATAGTTAAAAATTCAATCTAATAATCCAATTGATGGGTCGAAGATATCTATAGCTTCGTATCATGAATGAAATATATAGGAATACCTGAGAGCTTCTGAGATACCATCTGCGATATGATCATGGAGATTCTCTGGGATCCACAGCTGTGCGACCAGCTGATCTCGTTGTTCTAACCATCACATCAGATAATTTTATTAGTAAACTCTTTTACTTGTTTTAAGTTTTCATATTTAGAAGATCCACATATTTAGGCTTGAGTCGGAGAAGGGGATCTATAATTAAAAATTCAATCTAATAATCCAATTGATGGGTCGAAGATGTCTATAGCTTCGTATCATCGAATGAAATATATAGAAATAATCTATTCGAGAATCGAAGAAGTGTATTGAAAGATACGACTCCATATCGAAAAATATACCTCCATATCAAAATTTATTAATAATATTTTATTTTTCTTCATTTCAGAATATTGGGACATCCGGCTCTTATCTACCAGTTGCTGGAGAGGAGTAGGAGGACAAAGAGGATTAGACTTGATTTTCTTTTATTTTGATGTATTATATTTTTTTGATACTGCTTGTAAAATTATATAATTTATATTTTTAATATAATATAATTAATTTTTTATTTATTATTATCATATTATTTTTGGATTTTAATTATAACAGGTGTTAGAAATCATAATTGATTATGATTAATTAAAATAAATTTTAAAAAATATTATTATAATTTTTTAAAAAAATAAAATTAACTATTACTGACGGTATTAGCGATGACCTAAGCCATCACTAATACTTATTAACGAAAGCATTAGCAACAAAATAGCCATCATTAATTTTTTTTTATTTTTTAAAATTTGATTTAAAAATAAAAAATAAATAATGATGAAAATTAGTCGTCTCAAATGTTAGCGATGGCTAAAAAACTCATCGCTAATAGATGCAATTAGCGACTGAGATTGTTCCGACCAATAATTAACGATGGGTGCTGTTGCTAATAGTATTAGCGATGGCAAAATGACTATTAGCGATGGCAATTAGCCGTCACTAATAGTCAGATTTCTTATAGTGGTATATACAGATAAATATCTAGATTATCTACGATTGCTTTGAGATCTATGTAGATGAATGAATATTTGAATCATCCATATTTGCTTTTAGATCTATGCAGGTGGACGCATAACCTTGATTATCCACTGATTGTTTTGAGACCTATGTAGAAGAATGGATAATCTGGATCATTCACATGAATGCTTTGATATTTGTGCCATGGATGAATAATATAGATCATCTACTAGCTGCTTTGAGATCTGTATAGGTGGATGAATCATTGTTGTAATCTGAATTTATAAATTTAAAAATATAAAATGCACAAAATTAAACAGTAAACAATAATAGCACAACTAAGTGATGTTTGCATTAAGTAATGAGATAAACATAATGTTATATTTCAAAGCCTAAATTAAAGATCGATAGTGTGCAAGTTTATAAGGTGTTTCAAATTTTGAATTCAACTATGAATTATTTTCAAATTAATTTTGAATTTTAAATCTGAAATTTTGGGAAAGATTTATATATTTCTCCTTTTTCAATTGAAGAATTAAAAAAAATTCTACATGGTTATCAGAACATTAGAAAAGATTTATTTTGGATTTATATTGCCATTTTATACATTTCTCCACTATTTTTAAAGCCACAAAAAAAGAATTTTTGTTTTAATTTAATGTAATAATTTCTATATGAATTTTTGAGCAATAACTAATGAGTTTTTACGCCGGAAATCTAAACAAAAGTTTTATATGGTTTTCAAAGAAGAAATTATTAGATTTTTAGTAATAACCTTGCTTCTGCTCGCCGCTGGCGCACCTCTCCTAACTATTGCCCATTTATTCCGGAATAATCAAATGGACTAATTATCTACATAGTTTCTAGAGCAATAATTTTTTGGATTTTATTTTAAATTCTTAGTTATTTTTTTCCTAGTTTTTAAATTGCTGGTAATAAGATTTATATTGTGAAGTAAATTAAATTTCTGTGCAAATTTTAAAGTAGAAAGCATAGGTTTTTTTTTAAGACTTTCAATTTATTTTTTGCACAGATTTTGAAGTACAGATCAAAGATTTTGTTTTTAAGAACTTAGATTTTGAAATAGCAACCAAAAAGATTTTAGTTTGTTCACATATTGTAAAGCTGCAAATAAAATGATTTTTTTTTCATATTTTTCAGAGTAATAATTTTTTTTTAAAAGCTAATTTTTTTGAAAAAAGAATTCAACTTTTTTATAATGGAGATAAAACTTTCTGATGCTGCACAATTAAAGCATATTTAATATAATACTTAAATAAGCAACTAGTAGCAATTCCTAGTTTAATCATGAATTTCGTTTTTAGTTGGTTAATGAATGTGGTGCCTACAAATTGCTAATATTGAAAAAATTAGTATTTTTAAATTTTTATAACAATTTTTTTTAGATCAAAAGATTGAATGCTTGCTTGGATCAAGGTTTTGAGGAACACTATCCTAGAAATGAAATTTGTCTAACTCATGTATGTCTATGGCGAGATCGTTTCTAAGATATAACAACCCAACTCAATTCGATCATCCTCTGGTGTGATCGCAGGTGAGGTTTGATCCAATCAATGCTTTCAATTGTCCAAACAAAAGATTATAAATATTGAAAAGAGAATGGATGAAAAATAAAATAAAATGTGTAGGAAGAAAAATTTAATGGAGCTTTCTCTATTTCAGACTAACCACCGAAGAGGCCGTAAAGGCATCAATAACTTTGATATTGCCAGCACCTCATGAAGGCTTGCCAGCACATGCATGTTAAATGGATATGGAAGTTAGAGTAATATTAAGAAATTCAATATAGAACTAAACTTTATCCACAACCCTTATGTTATATATTGAAATCAAATTTAAATCTTAAATTTAAATTTTAAATTTAACTTGAGGTGTGGTAAAACATGCTACCGTCCATGCACATAAGCGCTGTGTATGCCACGCACAGGGTACAATTGATCGAGTCAAGCTGAGTGCACGCGGGTGTGTGGCCGTCAGCCCATTATCCTTAAAATCCAACTTGGACTTGGAAAAACAAGCCATTTAAACACAGAAGTCATGTATGAGTATCAGGATCTCCCCAACGTGTAGTTGAATGAGGACTAAATAATATATGCCTCATGTGGAAGTACTCAGCTATTCTAGCCCTTGCAGGATTTGAACTGGCTTCGGTATGATTTGGCAAAGTATTTAACCAATGACCAAGCACGCAGGAGAAGTCGTATGTGGCATGGAAAAGAAGAGGTTTTGTAAGTAGTGCTTAGGATCTATTTAGTTGGAATATATCATATCATGAAATAATTTAATAATTTTTAAAAAATTTTTATCAAAAAAATAATTATAAAAAAATATTTTTTATTATATTTGATTGGTGCAAAAAGTTATTCTAAAAAATAATACTGAAAAAAGATTACTACATTTGATTGGAGATAAATCTATATATGTATATGATCAAATTTATAAATATATCCTTCAGCATAAAATAATTTTTTAATACTATGATAGTATTATCATTTCTAATTAATTTTATATAATGATTATAATCAAATAGCCTTTTGTATAATGCCATCTTCATCTTAATTTTTTTGCCAAAGTTTTTTATTGAATAAATTTAGAAAGATATCAGAACAAATTCAATGATTACATATGCAGTTTTATTGGAGACATTTTTATTAAGTATGGATTATCATCACTCAAAAATTTAATAAATATCAACCTCTATATATTTATTTTACATTCTCTCTTCGAAAAATAAACATGGAGCCCATCATTTTTTTTTTACTCTCTCTCTTTCATTTTTCATATCAAATATGAGAATCTGAGATATAATTTATTTTTTTATGTCAGATTATCCCCAACAAAAATGGACTTTTATAGTTTTGCCTTGTTTGGAAGCTTCTAATCTTACATTTCAAGATGGAATTCAGACTAAGACTACAAATGAGTTGAGCTGCTCGTGAGCTACTCGAGTTCGATTTGAGTCTAAGCTCGATCCAACTCAATTATTATCGAGCTCGAGTAGTCGAGTCGAGGTTGAGTAGCTTTTCGAGTCAAGTGCGAGTAGCATGATACTCAGCTCGAAAGCTAATGAACCTACTCGAATTTACATATATATTTAATAATATTATTTTTATTTATAATATATATATTAATATATATATTATTAATAGGCTAAAGTTTGAATTCGAGTTCGAGTATAGTTCGGTTGATATTCGAGTTGAATCAAGTTGATCTCGAGTTTTGCTTATTTTTTATCTAGCTGAACTCGAGCTTGAGATATTAAGGCTCGGTCGATCTTGAGCCAAGTTTCGAGACCCAATATTTTCAGTCGAATAGAATTCAAGCTTCCAACTACTTCACTCGGCTCGACTCGATTGCACTCTTAATTCAGACGGAGGCCAATTTAGTTGTAGGTCATGGAAGGTTTCCCAAGAAAGGATTTTTGTATCACTGCAATGACAAAAATCTTCTCCAACATATCAAAGATTTTCCTCTTAAAAGATAACCATCTTAAAGAAAATAATAAATAGACAAGAAGGTTAAGTTAACATGATCAACTCCTACGTTCAAATTTTTTGATTATACCAGACGTAAGAAAATTTATATTATTTGCTTTTTTGTTAGATTTTTTTGCTAAATATGACAATTAGACATGGAATTTGTTTTCGATACTAGAGTACACCCAAAAACGCGCCTTAAAGAAGTCTAAATAAAACCTGGTTCTATTTGTTCTCCCTTTTTTTAATTTCTCCCATCTCTCATTCGACGCAGCACTGCATTATTACATGCACACGACATCACCTCTGCCCCCTAAACAGACCTGGACCACTAGACTAGCGCAACTCATGTGTGGTCTTCATAACCATCCCGAGGACTTTTGACAACAATTGAGTCATGTGTGGTGTGGCAAGAGATCTTCATAAATATCCCATGGACTCTTGACTGCTAACAAGTCATGTGTGGTCTGGAAAGAAGTCTTCATAACCATCCCGAGGACTTTTGACAACAATTGAGTCATGTGTGGTGTGGCAAGAGATCTTCATAAATATCCCATGGACTCTTGACTGCTAACAAGTCATGTGTGGTGTGGAAGGAAGCTCGACCTTACATTCCAAGGTGGAATATTCAGAGACCAATTCATTGGTTGGTCATGGACGGCAATGGAAGATGCTTTCTGTCCTGCTAATAATTAATATAAAGAAATCATTCTACTTCATCTCACAGCAACTAATAAATTCATGGATCTTAAAAGAACCCAACTTCTACTTTTGTTCTTTGCTTTCCTGTGTGCTGGAGGGAGAAAACTCAACGGAGATTCAATCCCGAGATGCATACCCATCGAAAGGAATGCTCTTCTTGGGTTCAAAGAAGGCCTCAAAGATCCCTCCAACAGGCTATCTTCTTGGGTGGGCGACGACTGCTGCACATGGGAAGGCGTGGCCTGTGACAATCATACCAGCCATGTTGTCAAGCTAGACCTCCGCAACCCACACCAATTGTCATACTTCGACTATCTTCCAAACAAGTGGTGCTTGGGAGGTGAGTTGAGGCCTTCCTTACTTGGTTTGAAACACCTGAATTATCTTGACCTGAGCATGAACGACTTTGGAGGAATTAGTATCCCAGAATTCATGGGCTCATTCCGTCAGCTCAAATATCTTAACCTCTCCTGGGCTTATATGAGTGGATTGATCCCACATCAGCTTGGGAATCTATCGAGCCTCCAATATCTTGATCTCAGTTATAATTATTATTATGATGACAATTTTGAAGTTCCACCTGGATTTCTCATCATTGATAATGCCATCTGGATTTCTCGACTTTCTTCTCTGCGATATCTCAATATGTCATACGTGAAATTCAGAGAAGGTGCTCACTGGCTGCAAGCACTAAACATGCTCCCTTCTGTTGTTGAGGTACACTTACGACACTGTGGCATCAACACCACTTCGCTCTCTCTTCCACATGTGAATTTTACTTCACTTTCTGTTCTTGATATTTCTAGAAATTCCATTAATTCAACGATACCTGGTTGGTTGTTCAACATAAGCAGTCTCGAGTACCTTGATCTCAGAGGTAATTTTATTAATTCAACGATACCTGGTTGGTTGTTCAACATAAGCAGCCTCGAGTACCTTGATCTTAGCTATAATTTCTTTCGAGGCATCATTCCGCCTGCAATTAAGAATCTAGCTTCGCTCAAGTCCCTTGATCTATCTGGTAATCAGTTTCTTGAAGGCAAAATTCCGGTTGAACTTGGGGAGTTATGTAAGCTGCAGTATTTGGGATTGTCAGACATTAATATCAGCAAAAGTTTGCATGAACTTGATAAAGTGTTTACTGGATGCATCAAAAATAGTTTAGAAACTCTATACATGTGGAACACCCAGCTTGACGGTTATCTGCCGGACTGGTTGGGAGACTTCAGAAAGCTCAAATATCTCGATTTGAGTGGCAACTCAATTTCTGGTCTTGTTCTTGCATCACTTGGAAGACTTGCGGAGTTAGTTGTGTTATCCCTCGGACAGAACTTTTTGGAGGGTGTGATGTCTGAAGAGCAGTTTGCCAATTTCACCAAACTGAAATATCTAGATTTATCACAAAATCAATTAATTCTGAATCTGACATCTGATTGGATCCCCCCTTTTCAGCTTCAGATGTTAGATATTGGTTCTTGCAAGCTGGAACCACGATTCCCAGCATGGCTCCGGATGCTAAAAAATATTACCTATTTAGACATGTCTAGCACAGGAATTTCAAATGCTATACCAGATTGGTTTTGGAGGTCATTTTCTCAAATATTCTGGTTAGATATCTTCAGCAATGGAATCACTGGCAGTGTACCAGACCTTACAGACTTCATCCACCTTTATTATTTTAATTTGAGTTCTAACCACTTCGAGGGACCTTTGCCAAATTTTAATTCTTCAATATTGTGGGTAGTGGACCTATCAAACAATTCATTTTCAGGAGCGATTCATCTTGACATTAGCAAAAGTATGTCTAATTTGGAATATCTCTCCCTTTCCACAAATAATTTAAGTGGTGAAATTCCCTTGTCTCTTTGTCATCTTCGATATGGCGCTCTTGATCTTTCAAAAAATCTATTGTCGGGTGAGCTCCCTGATTGTTGGAACCACTCTTCCTTTATCATTGTTATGGATTTTTCAAGCAATAGTCTATCTGAAAGTATTCCTCCATCAATCTGTTCATTACCTTTTCTTGAATCATTGCATTTGAGTAATAATAATCTTTCAGGAGAACTCCCTTCATCCTTGAAGAGTTGTGCGAGATTAAATACTCTTGATCTTGGACAGAATGGATTCACTGGTAAAATACCTACTTGGATAGGAGAAAGTTTGTTGTCTTTGAAGATCCTTCGCTTACGATCAAACAAGCTTGTTGGAAATATTCCTCCTAATCTATCAAGACTAGGGGCTCTTCAAATCCTGGATCTGGCTAGTAACAATTTATCAGGAACCATCCCTTCTAGCTTTGGAAACTTTACTGCCATGAAAGTGTCGGGGGAGATGAATGGAACCATTTTAAAAAATTATACTCGTTACAATGAAAAAATGCAAGTGACCATAAAAGGAATATACATTGAGTATGCTATATTGCTTCCACTCGTGATCGTTATGGACCTTTCAAATAATAACTTATCTGGAATGATACCTGAAGAGTTGACCAATCTTTTTGGACTCGTGAGCTTAAATTTGTCTGGAAATCATCTGACAGGAGAGATCACAGAAAAGATTGGTGCATTTCAACAGTTGGAGTCACTTGACTTATCAAGAAACAATCTTTTCGGTGGAATTCCTTCAAGCATGATTGGTCTAACTTTTTTGAGTTACTTGAACTTGTCATATAACCATCTATCAGGAAGAGTTCCAATAGGTAATCAGCTTCAAACCTTCATTGATCCGTCTATCTATGTTGGTAATCCTGATCTTTGTGGGTTCCCATTAAGTCAAAAGTGCAAAGATGACAAGACAAACCAAGGTCTAAATGCAGTTGGAGGGGATGAACAGAATGATAACACCATGGATGAAGAAGGATCTGAAATGAAATGGCTGTATATGAGCATGGAGCTAGGATTCGTAGTAGGTTTTTGGATTGTCTTTGGCCCACTATTGTTCAATAGAAAATGGAGAGAAGCCTATTTTCAACATATAGATCAAGTATTCAATGTGGTTTACATGGCCCTGGCAACAATTTTCACCAAGTTTAAAGTACACAACATTACAACGTGACAGTTTGTGACCTTGAATTGTATTTGTAATTTTTCTTCTTTTTTTTTTTTAGAAGTGATTGTAGAAATATTCAGAATGGATTATCTATACTCAAGCTCTACTTTTACACATGGAAACTGCACCGGTACTACTCTAATAAAATAATTATGTTCAGATTAATTCACTTACTTTATTAGTCTCATGCTTAAATTATTTGAGCTTAGAGGACGAAGCTCATGGGAATGAGATAAGCAGATAGGCCTGAACTTATGTGAATTTTAAATGCGTTTGAGCTCAGAAGATTGCACTCATAGGTGCAGGAGACTATGCATGGTTTGTTTATTCAGCAAATTAAGGAATTAGAACTTTGGTTATTCTTGATAGCTATAAGGTTGGCTCTATCTCAAAGCTTTGCTCGATCTATGAGCCCACAAGCTTGTCATCTTTTACACTACGTGAGTTTTCTTTATTCTTTGTCATTATGGTAGAATAAATTAAACAGTATAAAATTATCCCGTCGAGATGTTTGGGAACAACATTTTGAGGTTAAACAAATATGGTGGTTTTCGGGATCAGTATTCTGACTATGAATTTAGTGATTAAGAATAAAATTTGGTGTTAATGCAACCTTGAAAAATTACAGCCAAAAAACGTTCACGGTAGCATGGGAGAGGCTGATCGAATGTCTCTGCCAGTGGTTGTCTAGCAGTTTCAACACCACAACAAAGTTGGTAGATTTGCCTCCTTTTTCTGTCAAGATAAGAAAATATGAGAGGCTCAATTAGAACTAACTTTTGATTGTTGAGAATCCATGTATGAAAAAATGATTCCACAATGGACAGTAAAAATAGTAGAAGGGGTTAATATCTTAGTTGGCTAAAAATTCAACAGCTTTTGGGTCAGCTAGGGTTCTACCAGTTAAGTCCATTCCCTTGGTCAATTTTGTCCCCATCAACCCCCAAGCTCCTTCATGAAAATATGCTAGGGAAAAAAAAAAGAAGAAATTTTCCTACCCTTATTAAGGGAGAGTTTGGCAATTCTTAAGCAGCTTATATCTGTACAGAGCCTGCTTCATTATTTTGGGCCAAGATAATGGCCCCACGTAATGATTTTGTCATCTTTCCTGATAGATATTTAAAGAAATAATCTTGTAGCGGTGAATCTCCAAAATTCTGGAAAGAAATTTAGCACTTCATGGGGATCTTAGCCAGCTGAAGCACAAAACGTCATCCCATTTTTTCAGCACTTCACAACTGCAGGGGTTGTGAAACAATGTTAACAAAAATTGCATGCTATGAAAAAGGAGAAATAAAAGAGTGGAAGTTGGGCTGGGTCTAATTTATTTATATGGTAGAGCTTCCAAGGACAATGCTCGTGATGGATTTAGTCCTGCACTAAAATTTCTGTGCTTGTGTCCAGAAAATAGCATTATCCCAGACCTGCACCAGACCAAGCATTGGCTTTCTCCATTTTTTAAAAAAAGCTAAAGCACATCAATTATTTGTCTAATTATATTTGTTTGCATAATGTTGCTTGTTTGACAAATATAGTTGCGTTGAGATTGCCTGTTTTGATATCAAAAAATGAGGGACGGGAAATGATGTTAAGTTAAAAAAAAATTTGAAAAAAAAGTAGAGGAAAGACGTATACTTGTTATTGGGTATAAAATACCCTCAGCCGAAGTTCTCAGCGGGATTGACCCTCACGAATCGTCTCCAACTCCAGCTTCAGCTGCAAGGAAGACTCCGCCCGGACTCCTAGGGAGCCGGGCTCCGTCGTCGGCTTCAACCGCAGAGCAGACCCCGCCCAGACTCCTACGGGAGCTGGGCTCCGTCGCCAGCTTCAACTGCGAGGGAGACTCCGCCCGGACTCCTACGGGAGCCGGGCTCCGTCCACAACTCCAACTGCTGGTAAGCTCCGTTCGGACTCCTACGGGAGCCGGACTTCGTACCTGACTTTTAATTGCAGGAAGATTCCGCCCGGACTCCTACGGGAGCCGGGTTCCGTCGCCGGCTTCAACCGCAGAGCAGACCCCACCCGGACTCCTACAGGAGCGGGCTACGTCGCCAGCTTCAACTGCGAGGGAGACTCCGCCCGGATTCCTACGGGAGTCGGGCTCCGTCCACAACTCCAACTGCTGGTAAGCTCCGTCCGGACTCCTACGGGAGCCGGACTTCGCACCTGACTTTTAATTGCAGGAAGACTCCTCCTGGACTCCTACGGGAGCCGGGCTCCGTCGCCGGCTTCAACCGCAAAGGAGACTCCACCCGGACTCCTACGGGAGCCGGGCTCCGTCCACAACTCCAACTGCTGCCGACAGACCTGCACTCCCTGGCGTGACGCAGCAACAGCCACGATCATGCTCCACCTCCTGCAACGGATTTCGCGCGGCTCCATTACCCCCTGGCAGACCGCTATGATGCCCACAATCCTGCTCCACTTCCTGCGACGGGTACCGCACGATTCTTCCATCCTCTGGCGAGTCGCGACAACTGACGCCGCTCCACTCCCTGTGGCAGACTCCATGTGGCGCGCTTCGGTGATAGCCACAGGTCTACTCCACTACTCTTCACAATAAATTCCTCCTGACTCTGGGCGGCCCACTACCAGACGGTTACAAACATCCCTATCAGTCTGTTGCGCCCTCCGCCTATAAAAAGGGGGAATCCAGATACGTTATTCTCTAAGCTCTTATTTTTTACCTAGAAACTCTGCTAAAATTTCTGTTCGAGCACTCCATTCTTGTTGAGGCAGAGAGCTGACTTGAGCATCGGAGGGTCTTGTCGGAGCAACCCCACCTCCGGTTGAGACTTCTTTTGCAGGTCCCGACGGCGACCGCGACTCCCTCGACTCCAGCATCTCCGGCGCAAGCGGATTTTTGCACCAACAGGATTGGCGCTAGAGGAAGGGCCCTTGTGTCTTCACAGTATCCTTGTTCTTAAAGGAGCGCTCAACGGGACCGCCCCGGGCATCTTTTCCGGCATCCTCTCCTCCTTCCTCCACTTGGTCTTCGCTCGATGCCTCCCCGCAGGGCGTCCACACGACGATCCACGGCCTCCGCGGCCAGATCTCAGGCTCCGGCCTCACCTCCTATTTCCCAACCTCCTCCTCCTCCTCCAGCGACGGTGGTCGGCACGGAGCAGTTTGACCTGTTGGCGCAGCAGGTCAGAGGCCTCACTGAAGCTGTGCAGGCCATGCAGCAGCAGCAGCAGCCACAGGCATCAGTGCGCCTGGAAAGGGTGTCACCGGAGTACTAGAATCCGGCGGTGGGGCGGGCCACTTGGACCAGCCATCCCGTCTTTCCTGGGAAGACGAACCCGAGGGTGGAGAGCCCTCAATCGGATCACGACTCCACCCCTGGAAGATCCCTGTCCCCATTCTGCCAGAGGACCCTTGAGACTCGAAGTCGAGAGGATTTTCTGGACCGGAGACTCCAAGAGATGAATCGATGGATCGAAGAACTCCGCCACGCTCCCCCCACTTATGGTGAGGATTTTTGCACTGACCCTCCATTCTCTCAAATGATCATGCAGGAACCGATCCCGTCAAACTTCAAGCTCCCCCAGTTCGAAAGCTACGACGGGACTACGGACCCGGTTGATCATCTGGAGGCCTTCCGGACGATGATGTTGCTTCATGGTGCCCCTGACGCCATCCTGTACCGAGCCTTCCCATCCACCTTGAAGGGAGCGGCGAGAAACTAGTACTCGGCTCTGAAGTCGGGTACCATCTTTTCTTTCGATCAAATGAGCCACCAGTTCGTGGCCCATTTTATCAGCAGCCGACGCCCCCGGAAGGGTTCTGAGTCCCTCATCAATATCAAGCAGAGGGAAGGAGAGTCCATTCGGGCCTATATCAACCGTTTCAATGTCGCGGTGCTGGAGGTCCGGAACTTGGACCAATCAGTCGCAATGGCCGCTCTGAAGGGCGGCCTTCAGAAGAATGACCTTTTGTTCTCCCTGAAGAAGAAGTACCCTAGGTTTTGCTGATTTGTTGGCTCGGGCAGAAGGGTACGTCCGAGCGGAAGAAGCCTTCAAAATGAAGGATGAAGAGACCGCGAGAGAGCGGCAGGCGGGAGACTCGAGTAAGCCTGCAGTCGAAAAAAGGTCGAGAGAAGCTCGACCGCATTCTCGATCCCCTCCTGGACACAAGCGTGCCCATACTCCACCCCGGGTACGCAGGCAGAGAAGCCCGGATCGCAGGGTTCAACGGGGTTCTCCACCGGGAAGGTTCTGCAACTACGTCCCCCTCAATGCCTCGAAGACCCAGGTACTGATGGAGGTTAGGGAGCAGCTCTCCATGCCAGAGAGGATGCGCACACACCCCGGGAAGCAACCCCAACAAGTTCTGTCTCTACCATCGTGACCATGGCCACGACACGGAGGAATGCATCCAGCTCCGAGACGAGATCGAGGAGCTCATCCGGTGAGGTCGACTCGACAGGTTCATCCGACGTCGGCCTGAGGGTAGAGAAGATCGGCCAAGGGCCCTGCCGCAACCTGAACCGCTAAGGAGGGAGGAGCAACCCGGAGATCGGCCTCCAATCGGGACCATTGACTCCATCGCGGAGGACCTCAAGGAGGAACAGACCTTCCACGACCATGGAACTCGAGAAACTTGTAAATGTATCGCTTACGACTTCGCCCTGAATCTAAATTCCTTTCGACTTTGCATGCTCCTCCCATTTGGCATGGATTTGTTACGACTAGGGATAACCCCTTCAAACAATCAAAACAAGGTTGTGTTAGGAACGGGAGAAGAATCTCATCCTAACATAACTAAAATGAAGGCCCGATTCTTTTAGACCGGATGGGGGGAGAGGCCTTACAACGTCCTAATGTGCCCCCACAGCCATGTCAGGAACAGGAGGAGAACCTCGTCCTGACATGAGCAAAGTCAAAGGCCCGATTCTTCTAGATCGGATGGAGGGAGAGGCCTTACAAGCCCTAATGTGCCCCCACAGCCATGTCAGGAACAGGAGGAGAACCTCGTCCTGACATGAGCAAAGTCAAAGGCCCGGTTCTTCTAGACCGGATGGGGGGAGAGGCCTTACAACGCCCTAATGTGCCCCCACAGCCATGTCAGGAACAGGAGGAGAACCTCATCCTGACATGAACAAAGTCAAAGGCCCGGTTCTTCTAGACCGGATGGGGGGAGAGGCTTTACAATGCCTAATGTGCCCCCACAGCCATGTCAGGAACAGGAGGAGAACCTCGTCCTGACATGAGCAAAGTCAAAGGCCCGATTCTCCTAGATCGGATGGGGGGAGAGGCCTTACAACACCCTAATGTGCCCCCACGGCTATGTCAGGAACGGGAGGAGAACCTCGTCCTGACATGAGCAAAGACAAAGGCTCGGTTCATTTAGACCGGATGGCGGAGTCTCCCTCGCAATGGCCCTTACGTGCCCTTGGCCCTGTGGGGAGCAGGAGGAGAACCTCGCCCTGACGGTGATGAAACCCGGCCGCCCTACAAGATCGGATGAAGGGGAAAGGCCCCTCAGCGGCACCTTCACACTTCTACGCAACCCCGCAAACAGCCAGGGGAGGGCCCTCACTCTGAAAAGTGGAGGGAAATTAAAGAGGAAGAGCGACGAACTACGTCAGAAACAGATGAAGGACAAACTACGCCAAAGATGTCAAGAAGACGGCGATGCCTCCGAAGTGATGTAGAGTTTGGACCACCAAGTTCGAGCCTGCAGCCACAAATGATGAGGAAAGCAAACCAGTGCATCGACGACTGGCACCTCCAAACGACGTCAACGTCGGACAAGTTGAACGATAAGAGAAGTCCGATGGACGATAATTTAATACGATATGCGGACGAGGTAAAGGGAGGAAATATACACCACGAAGCCCAGAAGGCAAAGGGAGGAAAAGAAAAATGACAAAAGCGAGAGAAAACAACAAAAGGGAAAATGTATGCATGAAAAGACAGAAGGCCAAAAAGAGCCCTAGGGAAGCTCCGCTCCTTCTGACCAAGAATTATCTGCTCCACCCCTCATCTAGGACTGCCTCAGATTCTCAACTTCTTCTTCTAGCTCTCTCCTTTTCAGCAGTGCGTCCTGGAGCGCCCAACGAAACCGCTGAATTTCGATCTCCGCCTCTCGACGCCTCTTTCTTAGGACCTCAGATTCTGCCTCCGCATCCGCGATGACCTGTTGATCGTATGCCAGTTGGATCTTCAGTTGCTGTAACTCAGCCGTCCTTTCCCCGAGGGCAACAGAAATCTCTTCGACGGTTCCTCTTAGGGACTGGAGCTCATCAGAATCTCGAGCAGAAGTAAGCTGAGCCCTGTCAGCCAGCTGCCTATGAAGACGGGCAACTTCGTCGGTCACCGCCCTGAGTCCCCTTTTATATTCATCTACCTGCCTGCGCCAACCGGCTCGATGCACGTCGTAGCTCACCTCGGCGTCCTGAAGCTGCTGCTGAAGGTCGGAGACCTTCTTCGACCACTTCCGGTCGCCGTCGGCCCGAGCCAAAAGCCGGGATGAACTTCCTTCTAGCTGGCCGATCTTCTCCTTCGCGACCGATAGTTCCACCCTGAGAGCGCTAATCTTGGCAGCTTGAGCCCAAATTCGATCGCTGGCGCTCTTCTTGCATTCCTCAAGCTCCTTTGCGAAGTCCGCCTTCCTCCGGCTATACTCCATGATCCCCTTCACGTGGAGATTCCTAAAGCGGGTGGCCTCCGCAGTGGCTTCAGAATGGCCCTCTCTCAATCTGTGAAGCTCGCCCTCCATCTTCTTTGACTTTTTTGTCAGGTGAAGAACTTCCTTCTTCAGCGCCGGATCGTCGACTTCAGCGGAATCCCTAGGGGCAGGGGAAGTGCTTCGACAGGGCACTGCTATCGGAAGGCAAAAGCATCAAGACGCACCCCATCACAGAAAGAAAGGCAGAGAGAAGAAAGGAAGGAGGGAAAGCCATCCACGATAAGAAATTCAACTTTATTGATTGAATGATTCTTGAAGATAAAAAGAAAAAAAAATTACGGTAAAATGAAAATACAAGGGCGGAGGTCTCAGACCTCAGAGGCAGGAGTCGGAGAGCTCGACGTTCCTGGAAGGGGGGCTGCGGCAGCGGTAATGGCAGGAGAAGGACCGACCTCATCTTCGGACTCCTCACCCAGGAAGCTGAGGTCGAGCTCCAAAAATTTCCTGGTCACCCTCTCCTGGCAGAGCTCGAACCCCTTGATGAACGCCTCCTGGCCGAATTGGACGTTCAAGTCCTCATCTCCGCAGAAGCCTTGAACTCCTCTACCGCAAGAACCCTGGCCTCCGAGACCAAGATTGGAGTCTGCTCAGCCAAATTGGCGACCTCGGCCTCCGCCTTTCTCACCGTCTCCTCCAAGGTCTGCCTCTCCTCCTCCCGAGCTTGTTTTCTCTTTCCAGGGCCTCTTGGAGGGCGACTACTTCGGCCACCTTTTCTTTGAAGTGAGCGACCTCGGCCCGGCAATGCTCCTCCACCTGGATGATGTCCCTCCTCGCATGGTTCGTCGCCTCAATATTGGCGAGGAGCTGGTGCCCAATCTGCAAGGGCGGCTAGGGGATCAGAACAAGGGTCGAATAGTCGGATAAATGAAGATTTGTTTACCTCGAGGAAGGATCCTAGGGAGTCCCAAACCTGCTGCTCAGGATCGGTGTGGTCGATCCTCTCGACGACTTCAGACAGAATGCAGCCGTCGATCAGCCGCTTGATCAAGTCCATGTCATTGAAGGGGTTCTCCAGCCCTTCTTCGGAGCAGAGGGACCCTTCCACGGTGGTTCGATGCTTACTCCCCCTACGGGCCATCGACTTCCTTCTCATCCTCCTCTCAACTGTGGGCACCTCCGTGGGGCGGACCCCCGAAATGGGAGCCCCAGTTGGCGGACTCCTCGAAGAGGCCCGGGGGGCCGTATGTTCGGCGTCCGAGGGAACGTCGATCGCTGGAGCCGCCTGGGCGGGCGGACCAAGCTCGACTCCTCCACCCTGGTCCCTTTGCCGCTTCGGAGGCCGCGGCACCCTTTCTTTTGTGGGCCTTGAGGCCCCTGGCAAGCATCCGTGACGCTTCGGCGTCCATTTCTAAAAAAAAAAAAAATTATCAATCAATCAAAAATTAGAAATCAATAATGGGGCGAAAAAGGAAGAGTAGCACCCAAAAAAAGAAAAGAAAAAAAAAAGAGAAAAAAAAAGAAAGAAAAAGAAGAAGGACAGAAAAAAAGAAGAGAAAGGAAAAGATGAAGTACTCGCAGGATCCTGGGGGCTCAGGCCGATGTTGAACAAAAATTACTTCCTAAGAAGGTTGGGAAGGGAAGGAGCGGAGTAGTCAAGAAGCTTCGGGCAGCCTGGAGGTCGGCCTCCCCCAGGTTAGGGGCCCGACGGACAGAATTCCTCAGAGAGCCCCAAGGGGGCAGGCCCAGCCTCAGGGTCGGGCAGTGGACGAAGAGGTATTTCTCCTTCCAGTTGTGGATCGAAAAGGGGGCACCTTTCAGCAACCCCTTCTTGCCGAACTGAGGGGAGAAATACCACCAGTCCTTCGCTGAAGGATGACGCTTGAAGGTATAGAAATGCCTAAACAGAGAAAGGGACGACTGGACCTCAACTACGTGGCAAAGGGAGAGAAACCCTATCAAAAACCTAAAAGAATTCAGAGCAACAGAAGCCAAAGAGATATCTAAAAAGCAGAAGAGGGCGACTACAAAGGGTGAAGTGGAAGCCGGAGCCCGACGTGGAACGCCTCCTGATACAGGCAAAAGCGATCGGGAGGAGGAGTGCTGGCCCGGTCGGAAGGGCCAGGCAGCTCCAGGTCATACTCCGGAGGAACTCCATACTGAACCCTTATCAAAAAGAGTTCATCCGGGGTCAGGGAGCATGGAAGGCATCCGACGCAAAAATCGGGCAAAGCCCAGCCCCCGGTACGGGTTCATCCACAGAACGAGGGACCTGGGGGGTTGAGGCGGAGGAACTCCAGAGCCACTGGAAGCGGAAGAGCCGGAAGACATTCCAAACAACTTCGAAGGAAAACTCTAAAGATCTCGAAGGAGACAGACGGGGCAAGGGACGAGAAGTCACAGTAGACTAACTCGAAGGAATACGACAGAAGAAAATGACGAAGAAAAGGCCCCTAAATGGCGAAAAGAAGGACAGAGGTTCTGGGACTAACCTAGATCGCTCTGAGGGATGCGGAGGGGCGAGAGCAGGGATGACTCGAAGGACGCCGATGGCCCAAGAAGACGCCGAGAGGATCAGGGCTCTCGAAGAAAGGGCAGGCACAGATAGAATCCTCAAGCGGAATAGGGCCCCTAAAGGCGGAAGGACGGGTTTAAATAGATCCTGGGATCCGACGCCATAATGATCTCGAATCCCCCCAGACCGGCCCGCGCTCAGCACGTATCCCACTCACCACGACGGACGGCTAAAAGTGGCTGACGGTTGACAGAGCCATTACTGCGCTGTACCTGGGCCAGTGTACCAGTGGGAATTTCGAAGAGTCCTTTCGTATCGCCCTGATTCGAAAAGACTCCAGCACGCGCATATTTAATGCCAAAATATCTGGAGGCGGTTGTGCACAGCGTTCAAGGGGGCAACTTCGACTGTGCAAACCTCTCTGTACTTCCTTCATTCGAAATTCAAACTCGAAAGTAGGGGGACTGGTGTTGGGTATAAAATACCCTCAGCCGAAGTTCTCAGCAGGATTGACTCTCACGAATCATCTCCAACTCCAGCTTCAGCTGCAAGGAAGACTCCGCTCGGACTCCTACGGGAGTCGGGCTCCGTGCCGGCTTCAACCGCAGAGCAGACCCCGCCCAGACTCCTACGGGAGCCGGGCTCCATCGCCAGCTTCAACTGTGAGGGAGACTCCGCCCGGACTCCTACGTGAGCCGGGCTCCGTCTACAACTCTAACTGCTGGTAAGCTCTGTCCGGACTCCTACGGGAGCCGGACTTCGCACCTGACTTTTAATTGCAGGAAGACTCCGCCCGGACTCCTACGAGAGCCGGGCTCCGTCGCCGGCTTCAACCGCAAAGGAGACTCCGCCCGGACTCCTACGGGAGCCGGGCTCCGTCCACAACTCCAACTGCTGCCGACAGGCCTGCACTCCCTGGCGTGACGCAGCAACAGCCACGATCCTGCTCCACCTCCTGCAATGGATTCCGCGCGGCTCCATTACCCCCTGGCAGACCGCTATGATGCCCACGATCCTGCTCCACTTCCTACGACGGATACCGCGCGATTCTTCCATCCTCTGGCGAGTCGCGACAACTGACGCCGCTCCACTCCCTGTGACAGACTCCACGTGGCGTGCTTCGGTGATAGCCACGGGTCTACTCCACTACTCTTCGTAACAAATTTTTCCTGACTCTGGACGGCCCACTACCAGATGGTTATAAACGTCTCTATCAGTCTGTTGCGCCCTCCGCCTATAAAAAGGGGAATCCAGATACGTTATTCTCTAAGCTCTCATTTTTTACCTAAAATTCTGCTAAAATTCCTGTTCGAGCACTCCATTCTTGTTGTGGCAGAGAGTTGACTTGAGCATCGGAGGGTCTTGCCGGAGCAACCCCACCTCCGGTTGAGACTTCTTTTGCAGGTCCCGACGGCGACCGCGACTCCCTCGACTCCAGCTTCTCCGGCGCAAGCGGATTTTTGCACCAACACTTGTGTTTAGATTGCTCGTTGTAATCTGATATTTGATTAAAATTATTGGGTTGGGTTCTGCATACTATTGTGTTGTTCACATCAGATATGTCATATAGTAGGTTCTGTTGCCTTATTTTATGGCTTAGATCTAACACAGGGTGTCATCTACTTTAAAAATATAATTTGCAATGGAACAAGGCCATTTTGCACATTGAAGTCTTGACACAATCCTATTTTTATATGTAGGTTGTTGTCGCTAAATAACAAGTCAGTGTGGTTGAGGTCCATCTCCTACCGACCTGAGATCTAGTGACAAACTAGAGCACCTTCATCTCAGATATCTGAAAAGAAAATCTACAGTCATCGGAGATTTTCTGACGAGGGACCTCGATGTTTAAATTAGTCGGAGCTCGAAAACAACAGAAAATGAGAAAAGGAGAGAGGAAGGGCTTCTTTTCTTTAGAGAAAATACTTATCCAGGGGTTTTCTTTCTTCCCCTTTATATAGAGGTGGAGTAGTCGACTGTTACTGTTGAGTCCAGTAAGAGAATTGAAGAATCTGCACCTACTTAACTGAAGATTGTGGACATCTATTGCATGCACTAAAGACAGGTGCATGATGATGGGTGTCGATTACGTGCCTCATCTGCAAGTATTACACACGATAATCTAGTCCACATATATATATAGTTGAAGGAAACTATCCAAAAATTTTGGTGAGATGCTGAGGTGGGACCTCGATGAAATTTGAGGTTAGTCGAATGTGTTTTCACTGAGGTCAGTCGAATGTGTTTTTACCGAGGTCAGTCAAATGTGTCTAGGATCATCCATCTCAAGGCCTGTCTCAAAGTCGGTTTACACCCAATGCAAGAGGCTAGCTTGATAGAAGAACTATCTAGTCATTTAGGGCCTTCCATGCATGGGCTGCTAACTAGGGTCTCCAATATCCTTAAAAGCTTCCTCGATTTTAGCAACTCCTCCAATTCTTCTTTAACAACCTAATGTTGAGCTCCTTGGCTACCTGTGGAATGAGTATGTAGAAGTAGTGAGACACCTCTCCTCCATTGGCCGAGCCGGGCTAGGTGAGAAAATGTTTCGCTCCTCCAACATAGGTAGATCTTGAGACAATTTTTAAGCATGCTTTTCCTTTTTCTTGGCTTCACAATGGAGCTAACATTACCCATCAATTTGCGGAATGTTTGATTTAAATTTATTGACGGTTTGGTCCGCAACACCATCAAAGGTATACAACCGCCTGCCAAGTGTCTTTGTATGCTCAAGGAAACTACACCTAAAATTGAATTTGCAAGCTTCCAATATCTTGTAGAATTAATAACTGAACAACACTACTTTGGGAATCTGTAGAAATGAGGAATCAGTAAACATGCTTGTGTCTTGTTAATGACGAGACATGCAAGGCTGGATTTTGTCCCATGCTAACTTCTAAGCCTACTCATGCTACTTGTGGGCATAAAAGCATTTGTATCTTGTAATGCTATGAGTTTTCACAAAGTTCAACTCATTCCTTTTCGTATGATAATAGGTAAGAGAACGATAGTGTCTCTGGGATTGAGAAAGAGTTGGGATGGGTGGTATTCGAAAGATTTGCAAAGGTATGCTCAAATATCATTTAAATATTTAAATATAATTTTGTTTCTAATATTTACGAAGGTGTGCAAAAATATCATCTAAATCTCACTTTGTTTCTAATTTGGGGAAAAAATATTGAAAAACTAGGTCATTGCAGCTTAATATGTGGACTTAAAGTTCAGAATGAAGAATACATCAGAGCATGTGTGCATACAATATTCAGCAAGGCAGATGAATTAACAGAAGTTGCCAAGCTCTAGAGCAGTCGAAGTAAGAAAAAATGAATTTGAAGAAAAAGATTGCTGCAATGGAATTAAGCAATTAAAAGATTAGTTTGATTTTGATGTGAAGGCTGTCAACTTTGAAGATAAAAAATAAGTACCGATACCAAACAGTTTATACAGCTTCGGAGGATATGTGGATGGATTATAGACAGTTGAATAGGAATTTTAACACACTTGAAAAAAGATATAAGATTTTAATGAGTATGGATAGTAGCATGAAAAGTTTAACAGGGACAAGAAGGTAATCTGTTCGGATGCAGTCTTCTGTAGGAGAGAATAATATAGGAGAGAATAAATTATGAGAGAATTCTATTAGAAAAATGTGTGGAGAGAATGTAATGTAGTTGTATAGATTTTTGGTGTTTTATTGTGAAAAAAAAAATATAGATATTATGCTACTTCATTCGCAACTTCGCTTGCAATGTCTGATTGTAATATTAGAATGTCATTATATATGCTACTTATTTTCTAATCTTTGATATCAATTTTTGTCTATTTTTGTTGATTTATGATATTTTAATAATTTATAATCGATTTTTTAAGTTTTATGTAATTAAATGAGGATAGAACAACACTTGAATAAGTTCTCTTATTATTCTATCTAAAACTAAGATGGATTCAATAGAAGTAATTAAACAAAAGAGAATGAGGCAGAATATCCTTATCAAAAAAAAAAAAATGAGGTGGAATATTCTTTGGCAACAAAGAATGCAAAAGCCATCAGAAATGAAGGATCATTCGACCAATGGGATTAGAAAACAAACATCAGTTCATATATATATATATAATCCTACTTGCTTTATTGTTTGGCCTTGCCTTCATCTCGCATCATAAGAAATATTAATTTTAATTCTTTTTTTACAAGAAAAACTAACTTTTGTATCTAGATACCATCTAGATCTAGGTATAATTGCTTTTTTTTTTCTTTTATTCAACTTAACTCCACTGTGTCGCACAAGTTATTTTCTATTGTGACATGGGAGTGCAAACGTGTGCAAAACTGGCATGAATAGCATGCAAGGATCACAAATCTAAATAACGTGGAGAACTGGCTGATCCCTTGCTACCAAACCTTTCGTGGATATCACTAGACCTAAATGATCAAAGATTTGATATGACTCAGGTTATGAGGGTAAACTTCTTTCGAATTACAAATAATTTAGGTTAAATTGAATCATGATCTTTCTAATTTTTTAATTGATCAATCACACGAATATGCATTTATTGCATAAGATTAGCCTCAATTAAGTACCTCAGAAGCCTATGTTTCTCTAATTGAACAAAATTGTTAGCATGTAATTTGAATCTCATCAGTGAGTAATAAATATTGATAATATATCTCAGCCAGAGGGAAGATACAAACAACCCACATTATGTAAAACTTGACTGACATGGCATAATATGCTTCAATAGACTGAATCCACCAATTTGAAAACATGCACTCTCACCATACGAGTTCGATGACTACAAGTACTACCATCTCAAAATTTTCCAAAGCTTGGAATGTGGCAACTGAGAGAAAATGTAAGCTCAGAATTCAAGAGGTGCATAGATGAGAAACATGGAAAACATGACATAATTGGAAGTATAAGACAAACATCAAGGTGGTTGTGGAACACTCAGCTGCAAACTCATCAAAGATCCGACTCCTGGTAGCTTGTAGGCAGAACTATTTCTGCAGCTTGATCTTTTTCTGTATTCACAATAAGCAAGCATAACGCTCCACTCCTAATAGGAGCATGTGATTCTTTCACCTACGGAAGAGATAACATATCAATTGTAGTGAATAGTATGAATGGTGGAAAAATAACAATATCAAGGGTCTGTTTGGATGGTTAGGCCCAAAATCCCATAGATTTATTATCCAACTACTTGAGATCATTTTTTTCTTCCAATGGAATTCGGGTCAACCTAGTCAAGTGATGGTCATTGATACCTGTAAACGTAGGGCTAGCCCAATCTATAATCCATACATTTAATCGTTACAATAATCCAATTCATGAATCCCATGAAATTTTGGAGCCAACCATCCAAATAGATCTTAAAAAATTTGTATATTCTACACCTTTATGAGCTAACGTACACGCAACCATCAACTTGACCCGTGTTTGTGTTGATCAGAGGCAAACTCAACCGCGAACTGATTGCCTGGCAATCCATCCATTCCCTTTCTATGAAGAAATTCCCAATAGTTAACAATTGTAGGAAAATGAACTTCAGCGAAGCAATGGAAGGTGAGAAATAGCAATATACAAGTGAATAAACATTCATGGATTTACAAAGGTCATATCTATTAATAAATATACAAGTAAAGAAACATTCATTTTGTTCGTGCATTAAACCAGCCTCAAGACACATGGCATTATCATACGAGATCAATGATATGTCAATCTGAAAGCACCAGATTCTGGCAGACTAATTTATCGGTTAGTAGATTCAGCTCGATATTTCTCCAACTTGAATAAAAAGTATCCTTGTGTTCTGACCAGATGACGTTTTAGCTAACAAAGAAATGTTCAGATCGGATATCTACCAACCTGAACCCCGATGCCTCCTTGTCCGAGAGAAATTAGGACATCTTTATTTCACCCCGGTCATCTGCCAAGATGAACTATTATGCTGACGGACTTGATCGTTCTGCAAACGCTCGCGGTGGTTTCTTCAACCAAGCCACAGCTGGCCACGATCTCATATCCAGCTCATATACACAGCTGTAAGTCAACTCACTTACAGGTAGCTCTCTAATTGCTTAATAAACTCATCTAACAGCATAACAAACTCTGGAATGGCCTCTTCAACCCCTCTATAAATAGAAGGTCAGGGATCCTCTATCGATAAGTTTTGTTCTCTGAAACTAGGAAAGACTCTGTCGATAAAAAATTAGGCCAGACTTTTGATTTTCACTCAGTTCTCCTCCAGTTTCACTCAATCTCCCTTACTCTTCTACTCTTTTTCAGCCCTGTTCTTAGGGCTCGAATTGACTTAAGCATCAGAGGGTCAAGAATCGGAGGATTTCAATTCGATTTTTTGATGGATTTTGCAGATTGAAAGAGTTTTTGTCAGATCGCAATGATCGCTCCAGCCAAATCTCACCCAAATCGATCCATTCTACTCCAGATTTCGAGCCCTGCAGTAATAGATTGGCACTAGAGAAAGGATACTCTGATTTCTTTTATGAAAAAGATAATTAAAGCATGAGCTCAGCATCCTTCTCCTTTCCCTTTAGAAGAATGAGCATTTGAAATGCCACCACAGTAACTAATTACTGTTGTTCCTTAACAATTCAACCTCCTTATTTAGTAAGTTCAAGTCCTGATAGTAGCTATTCAACAGCTTCAAAAGAAGGAGAAACCATCGAAAGAAGCTCCTCTTCCAAATACTTTATCCCAGCACAACCCTCAACCAGTCCATCAAGATGAACACCACATTGATGAGGCTGACAGTAAATTTGTCTCTAGTACTCTAAAAGTTCAAAGAGAGGATGACCTAAAGCATAAGATCCCAGATCTTGAAAGACATCTGATGGAGCTCCAGATAGGAGATCGATCTCAGAATAAAGGTAGCTTCAATCTTCGATCTCTATTCTCTCATGAGATCTTGAGTGAACCAATTTCGAACCGGTTCAAGATGCTCGCCATCAAGTCTTTTGATGGCTCTTCTAATCTAATGGATCATATCGAGGGTAATAGGATCTTCATGGCTTTACAAGGGGCTTTTGATGCCCTATTATGCATTGTTTTTCCTACAACCCTCAAGAAGAAAGCGAAGGTTTGATTTTTTGGATTACCACAAGGGTCCATCTCTTCTTTTGAGCAGCTTGAGAGACTCTTCGTCACTTATTTTGATATTAATAAATCTCATTTGATGCATGTGGATAGTCTTTTCTCTATTCAGCAGTAGAAAGGAGAAGATCTTTGAAAGTACGTAGCTCGTTTCAATGCGGTCATCCTGGAAGTAAAAAATTTTAATAAATCAGTTGCCATGTTTGTTTTGAAGAGGAGAGTCTGGAGCAACCATCTGATTTTTTTTCTGAATAAGAACTTCTCGCATACCTATGACAAGATGCTTGATCGGGTGCATAAGTATGCCCAGATCGAGGAGGAGGCTATCTTAAAGCAAACGAAGAAGGATAAAAATAGAAAAAAATAATCGAGGAAGAATGATGAGCAGACTAAAAATTCAAATTGACTTTAAAAAAATCCAAGATCAAGAAATCCATCTCAACGATTTAATTCTTATGTCCCTCTATCCTCTCTTCGATCTCAGATTCTAATGAAAATTGAAGGGGAGAGATATCTTCGAAGGCCTAATCCCTTGAAGGCCCCTCCAGAGGATCGTATTTTATGACTTTTGCTAAAATAAACTAACCAATGAAAATAGTGCCAGTTGATATATCGAATGCACTAGATGACGTCAGAAGAATCCAAGGTGAACCGGTAGAAAAGCTTGAAGCCATTCCTTTAAGAGATGATATAGGAAAAATGGTCCAAATCGGTATAAACTTCAAGTCTAGTTTAAGAGAGAGAATGATCAAGTTTTTATGAAAAAATACTGATGTCTTTGCTTGATCGGCTTCTGATATGCCTAGCATCCCCACTGATGTGATTATTCATCAACTCATTATGGATCCAAATTTCAAGCCGGTTCAGCAGAAGAAAAGAAGTTTTACCTCAGAAAGGCAAAAAGCCATCGATGAAGAAGTTGACAAGCTTTTAAAAGTAAGATTCATTAGAAAAGCTCGTTACCTAAAATGGATAGCCAATATTGTTATGGTCAAGAAGGCCAACGACAAATGGAGGATATGCATCGACTATAAAGATCTCAGTAAAGTTTGTCTGAAAGATAGTTTTTTTCTATCGAGAATCGATCAACTCATAAATACTACCTTCGATCATAAGCTCTTCAGCTTTATTGATGATTTCTCAGACTATAATCAGATCCAAATAACTCCAGAAGATGAAGAAAATACTATCTTTGTCACTAAAAAAGATTTGTATTATTACAAAATGATATCTTTTGATCTTAAAAATGCAGATGCTATATTCCAACATCTCATCAACAAAGTTTTTCAGCAATAAATTGGCCAGAATATGGAGGTCTATGTTGATGACATGATAGTAAAGAGTACTGAGGAAGATCGACATATTATCGATCTGAAGGAAGCATTTGGAGAACTTAGAAGGTACTAAATAAGTTCAATCCTAACAAATATACCTTCGAAGTTGACTCAGATAAGTTTCTTGATTTTCTTATTAATCAAAGAGAAATAGAAGCTAATCCCGAAAAGATTAGAGCATTATTGGAAATGAAGTGCCCGACCTCTATCAAAGAAATCCAATAGCTCATCAGACAAGTGGCAATCCTTAGTCGATTTATTTTCAGGTCAGCTAAAAAATACCTTTCTTTCTTCAAAATATTAAAAAATATCAAAAATTTTAGCTGGACAGAAGAATGTCAAACTGCTTTTGAGAATCTTAAGAAGTATCTTGACTCTCCGTCTCTTCTTTTTAAGCCAGTCGAAGGTGAAGAACTGTACATCTATATTGCTATTTCACCTTATGCAGTCAACTCAGTTCTTATCTGAAAAGAAATGGACATTCAAAGATCTATCTACTATACCAGCAAATTACTGCGAGATGCAGAAACTCGATATAAGAAGGCCAAAAAGATGATATATACTTTGATCATGGCAATCCGGAGACTCAAGCCTTACTTCCAAGCTCATAATATTATAGTATTGACAGATCAGCCGCTCAAATCAATATTACAAAAAGTTGATACTTCAGGTTGGATCGCCAAATAAGCCATTGAAGTCAGTAAATTTGATATCCACTACCGACCTCGAACTGCATTTAAAGGTCAAGTACTAGCTGATTTTGTTACATAATGCATTATCCCAGATGAAAGGTCAATCCCGGAAGTCCTAAAAGTGATGTTTCATTTTGGATTCTACATATAGATAGAGCCTCAAATTCCTAAGAAAGTGGCGCCGATTTGATCTTGGTTAGTCCTGAAGGGTTCGTGACTGAGCAGGTCCTGAGATTCAATTTCAACACTTTCAATAATGACGCTGAATATGAAGTCTTAACAGCGGATCTCAGAATGACAAAAGAGCTCGGAGTCAAAAAATTAAAGGCTTTTACAGATTTATAACTCATCATTGGCCAAGTTCGAGGTCAATTTGAAGCCAAGGATTCCATGATGGCCCGTTACTTGCAGAATGTCAAAAAACTATCCAAAAATTTTGAAGAGCTTGAAGTGCTCTAAATTTTTAGAACGAAAAATGTCCAGACTGATGCTGTATCCCACCTCATCATTTTGAATTTTTCTGAATTGAATCAGAAGGTACTAATTGAATAATTGGACAGGCCTAGTATTGACGTGCTCTCTGTATTTTAGATCAATCATGAGCCGAGTTGGATTGATCTCCTCATAGATTATATATCTAAAGAAGTTCTACCCAATGATCCAACCAAAGTCAGAAGTATTAGAAAACAAGCTTCATGGTATATTCTTCAAAACAACCGCTTATATAAAAAATTTAATTCTCTTTCTCTATTTTGATGCTTGACATCATATGAAGCTGACTGCAAATCTCTAGAAGAACATAAGGAGATATGTGAAAACCATCTGGGAGATAGATTACTTGCTTGTAAGGTAATACGATAAGGTTACTACTGGCCGACTATTCAAAAAGATGCATCAAATCTCATCAACAAGTGCAACCTATGTCAGAGGTATGCTAATATCCAACATCAATCTGCTGCAGAACCTTTAGCTCAGATCACAGAGAAGAAGATGTAAGATTTTATCTGAAAATCTATAATATGCTGATTTGGTTTACCTCGGATCATCATCACTGATAATGGTTGATAGTTTGACAACCCTAAGTTCAATGAATTCTGTTTCAAGTTTTATATTGATCATCGACTCACTTCTGTTGGATATCCACAGTTAAATGGCGAGGCTGAAGTAACTAATAAAACTATCCTTCAAGGTTTGAAAATAAGGCTCACTGATGCAAAAAGGTTGTGGGTTGAAAAGCTATAGAGTGTATTGTGGGCATACCGAACCACATATCAAATTTCGATAGGAGAGAGTCCTTTCAAGCTCACCTATGAGACTGAAGCGGTGATTTTCATTGAGATTGACCTATTATCTGATAGAGTCAGACATTTTCATGAGCAACCAATTCTGATCGGTTAAGGATCGATCTGAATCTTCTTAATGAAGTAAGAGAACAAGTCCATATCAGAATAGCGACCTATAAGTAGAGAATTACCAAATATCATAATGCCTATGTAAAATCGAAGTCATTTCAGAAGGATGACCTCATCCTGAGACGAACTAAAGTCTCAAAGCCTACTGAACAAGGTAAACTAGCTCTCACTGATGTAGTTCACTCAGAAGCTTATAGAATTGAGAATTTAGATGAATTTATTATTCTCTGTACTTGAAATTCTAAAATCTTAGAAAATATTAACAATGAAAATGCTCCAACAAGCTCTTTCTCATATGTCATATTTTTTTTTGATCGATATCCAGATTCCAATCCGGTAAAGCATCAAAGGGCATATATATTAATTCAGATTTCAGTCCGATAAAATCCCAAAGGGCATACATATTAATCCAAAATTCAATCTGGTAAAGCTCCGAAGGGCATACATATTAATTCATATTTCAATCCGATAAAGTTTCGAAGGGCATATATATTAATCTGAATTTCAGTCTGATGAAGCTTCGAAGGGCATACATGTTAATCCGGATTTCAATCCGATAAAGTCTCGAAGGGTATACATGTTAATCTAGATTTCAGTCTAATAAAGCTTCGAAGGGCATACATGTTAATCTGAATTTCAGTCCAATAAAATCTCGAAGGGCATACATATTAATCCGGATTCCAATTCGATAAAGCTCTGAAAGACATACATATTAATCCGAATTTCAGTTCGATAAAACTCCAAAGGGCATACATGCTAATCTAGATCTTGATCCAGTAAAGCTCTGAAGGACTTGATTCTCCCATCAACTGACAAGTCTTATTTCGAATACAAACTTGAGAGGATCTTACGTCAGTTTCAAACCGATGTGATACTATATTGATCTCTAGAGTAAGACTGTCTTTAGATTCTCTTAAAAATATCAATCTCTGAATCGAATCTTAACTTGATCCATTCAAGATCATACAAATAAAGGTATGTCCGAACCTAGATTTTCAATTAATTGATGATAAGTGAATTTAAAGTTACTAATTTTCAATTCTATCGAATTATAAAGATATGTGTGGTTATTTTATCCTGGCAAGCAATGGAATTTATTAGAATATACGGATTAAATCATGACATTTGGAAAAATATTTCTTGCATTAATATGAAAAGACAATACAGAAGCGGAAACCTGCATTAGGTTTACATGTTCCAAAAAGGAAGAAAAAAGAAAAAAAAAAAAAGAGGAGACCTGTATCAGGTCGGTAAATTTCGAGAAGAAAGAAAAATTTTTATTGGATGATCATCGGTGCATTAGAGCTCTCCTTGGTCTATTTTTTTTGCTTGCTCCAACTTCCCAGTAATATCGATGGCAGTAGGCTCTGTGGTTGGGGTGGACTCCGGCTTCCTGCGGCCTCGAGGACTTTGATCTCTACTAGAGGCATCACATATATAGGCTCTGCGATGATGGCTTCAGTTGTGTTCACCCCGATAGGAGACCGAACAAAGGCTCCTCTGTCGCTTCAGAGGGCGACTCAAGATCCTCCTTTACGTCCATCTCGATGGCCACCTTTGGAGTGACCTTGGAGATATCTATCTCGGGATACAATTTTTTGATCAGATTGTGGTACTGACTGAAGGCGTAATCATATGCATCTTTGGAGCTCTCGGATACTTCATCATTGAACTCCTCAGAGGCTTTGTATATCTCTATCGTCTTAGCTGCCATGTCCTGCTCCTTTTTGATTTGCCTCTTCAAGGCCTCATTGGCCTTCTCCACCTCTTTAAGCCTCGACTCTAGTTTCTTATTCTTCTTAGTGATAGTATACAAATCAAAAATCTTTTTCTCTTATTCATTGACCTTTCGCTGAAGATCCAGTAGGTTTTGATTCTTCTCCTTCAGTACCTTCAGCATCTCCTAAAGTTGATATTTGAGTCCCGCAGCGAGCTCGCACTCCTTTTTTTTTTCCTCCTGGAGAATGATCAGATTGGTATTGATAAGATCTCCTGATCGATGAACGATCGAGCCAAAATTTGAATGCAAAGATATGATCTCTTGATTGGTGAAGATCGGATCAAAAATTCAAGCATGAAGATAAGATCTTCTAGTCGGTAAACGATCGAGCCAAAATTTAAATGTGGAGATAAGATCTCCTGATCGATGAAGATCTGATAAAAAATTTAAGCATGAAGATAAGTTCTCTTGATCGGTGAACGATCGAGCCAAAATTCAAATGTGGAGATAAGATCTGATCGGTGAAAATCATATCGAAAATTCAAATATGGAGATAAGATCTCTTGATCGATGAATGATCGAACCAAAATTCAAATATGGAGATAAGATCTTTTGATCAATGAAGATCGAATCAAAAATTTAAGCATGGAGATAAGATCTCCTAATCGATGAATGATCGAACCAAAATTCAAGTATGGAGATAAGATCTCTTGATCGGTGAAGATCGGATCGAAAACTCAAGCATGGAGATAAGATCTCCTGATCGGTGAATAATTGAGCCAAAATTCAAATGTAGAGATAAGATCTCCTGATCGATGAAGACTAGAACAAAAATTCAAGCATAGAGATAACAATTTCTGGTTAGTGAACGATCGAGCCAAAATTCAAGTATGGAGATAAGATTTTCTGATCGGTGAAGATCGGATCGAAAATTTAAGCATGGAGATAAGATCTTCTGGTTGATAAACGACTAAGCCAAAATTCAAGTATAGAGATAAGATCTCCTGATCGATAAAAATTAGATCAAAAATTCAAGTACAGAGATAGGATATGCTGATTGATAGAAAATCGGATCAAAAATTTTAATTCAGGAATAAGATATCTTGACCGATAAAATTTGATTTCTATGACAAATACCTCCTAAATTGGCGAGAACCCGACTTTATGAAAATACTTCTACTTTCTAGTTTGATCAAAGAATTATCACCTCGGACATAGGAAGTAAGAAGCCAAATGTTTGTGCATTAAACCAGCCTCAAGACACGTAGCATCATTATACAAGATCAAAGGAATGTCAATCTAAAAGCATCAGATCCCAGCACACTAATTTAACAGTTCATAGATTCAGCTCGGTATTTCATCGACCTGAACAAGGAACACCCTAGTGTTTTGATCGGATGTCATTTTAGCTAACAAAAAAATATTCAGATTGTGTATTTACCGACCTAAACCCTGATACCTTCTTGTTCGAAAGAAATTAGAACATCTCTATTTCACTCTGGTCATCTACTGAGGTAAATTATGATGCTGACGAACTTGATCGTTCTGCAAACGCTCGCGATGGTTTCTTCAATCAAGTCACAACTGGCCACGATCTCATGTCCAGCTCATATGTATGGCTATAAGCCAGCTCACTTACAGGTGTCTTTCTAATCGCCTAACAGACTCCTCTAACGATCTAACAAACTCTGGAACGGCTTCCTCAATCCCTCTATAAATAGAGAATTAGGGATCCTTCATCAGTAAATTTTGCTCTTTGAAATTAGGAGAGACTCTGTCAGTAGAAAATTAGGTCAGACTCTTGGCTTCCACCCAGTTCTCCTCCAATTCCACTTAATCTCTTTTGCTTTTATACTTTTTTTCACTCATGTTCTCAAGGCTCGAACTGACTTAAGCATTGGAGGGTCAAGAATCGGAGGATCCTCATCCGATTTCTTGACTGGTTTTATAGATTGAAGGAGTTTTCATCATGTCGCAAGGATCGCTCCAGTCCAATCTCATCCAAGTCGATCCACTCTACTTCAATTTCGAACCCTACAGCAACATATTTAAACAACATGATCTTCATTCACGACGTCAATCAAAAAGTTTCAATTTCAAGCTCCCAGCAATTTTGTTAACATCTCTCGTACTGAAGGTAACAGCTTTACATACCTTGTATAATATATGCAGAATACACAGAGAGAATAGAAACCTACATAAGGAGGAAGGAAGCAGTTTTAAAAAGAAAATAAATATCATAAGATTGTCGACCGTGGTTGTCTCACTCAAGAAAATGTTTCAAGTCTTTTGTTATTTTTTATCATCATTAGCTGAGTCTTCACTATATATATTTTTTTTTCCAAACTTCCCTATCCTGTCCTACGATCCTTACCCTTACAAGTCTTAGTTCATCTTTCTACACTGCATCCATTAACAAAATGCATCGCTGACATCACTAGGGCCGGGAAAAGCACATTCAAGATCACTTCATCTAATCCTAATTCTCCAATGAAAATGACCGAATTTTGACAATTAAGGTGCAGAAGTTGACTGACGTGCAAGCTACCACCACCCGAGGGTAATTTCGCCACTCTTGCGGTGAATTGAGGTCAAAGTTGTAGCTCAATTCCGTACATGGCGAGCATCACGGGGCCAACAAGTGCGCGGCAGGGATGGGGTTGCATCTTGCGTACCAAAGAAGGTTTCGCACTTTGCTATAGAAAAGGTTTCAACCTTACCTAAAGATAGGGGTTGGTTGAGAATGGTCCCCCGAGAATCTTGTGTGATATTCTTTGTGGAGCATGCTAATATGTGGAGGAAAAATGGTCTAACCTTGATAGAATTGTCGGCATTCAGCAATGCTATTATTAATTGTTTTATTCATTTTTTTCTTTGTTGATATGAGTACATGTAATGCACATGGATTTTCTATTTGTTTCATTAAAAGATGTTATTCTTTGAAATCATAATTTTATAATTAAATGGATATGTTTAATTAATGTAAGTGACTTGAGAAAGGGCTGGTGCCTCTTGAGAAAGTGGCGACCACATCGTCACCATTCCATGACACGAATAAAATGGTACCAAAAAAATAAATAAATAAATAAATAAAGGCCTCCCTAAAAGGAACAGGAGCATTCTGCTGTATTCTGGCCTATTAGCCCTTCTAAGGATCCATTCACGTCCTGCCCGAGTCTGTTTAGTTTTTGTTACTTGCGCAGGAATTTGACAAAAAAAAAAAAAGACTCAGGACTCGTTTGCTTCATAGGAATTGGAAGGAGGAAAGTATGATTCCCAGAAAGTAAAGGAAATCTCTATTATTTGGTTGTAGTTTTCAAAGCAAAAAGATTAGAAAAAAAATCTTTCTGTGAGGATACAATTCTCAATTTTAATGGAAAAGAAAAATTTATGGGGGAGATGGATTTCTAGAATTCTCATGGGATGGAAATTGGAGGTCTTTTTTTTCAAAAATATTTTTTCAATATTATCTTTTTAATATAATATTATATTAATACTATACTAACAAATATTACATTAAAATATTAATATTATATTAATATATATTTGTATTGTATTAATATAATATTCATATATATTAGTATTATATTAATATAATAAATTATTATGAAATAATATTATATTATATTATATTAATATGGAGCAAAAGTTATGGCCTTATATTTACTAAGGGTATAATATATATTTTATATAGTTTTCTTAAAAAATGGATACTCAATCAAATACAAGCCACTTCATAATAGATCATTTTTTAATGATCAATCAAATATGCTAAAATCATTCTCCTAAATATCATATTCCCAAAAATTAATTTTTCAAAAATAATATTTTAAGGAAGAAAAATTTTTTCTGCGAACCAAATGAGCCCTCAAAGTATTTTCTATTGCTTCTATAAGGTTCGGCAAGAAGGGGTGTGAGGTTAATACATGTCACATCCAAATGGGTTGCTCAATCCATAAATCCAACAGAAAATTCAATCTAGTTTTATCAGATTACTAAAACAACCCTTATTAGAGAGGGGGAAAAAAAATCATCTTCCCTCATGAAATGATCCACATGGTCCCTCTATCAGCATTTCATCAAACAGGTGGAGAAACACACCCTTACATAAGGCTCCTTCGAACATCACTGGAGGCTCGGACCTTCCAGAATCATGGTTTTTATGGAGCCTTCCTCACCACCGTTCTTGACTACCCTCCCTTCACCAAGCTTGGGGTCAGCCTCATTTCTAGCCCCCCTCCTTGGCATCTCTCTCGCGGCTACACAACTCCACTGCCACTACTACCTTCTACTCCACCGCTCTCTACCTCAGCATCGAGCAAGCAGATCTCAACGAGCTGCTTCTCCAGTCAAGCCCATCACCACATTGTAGAGGATGGAGGGTCCCCTCCCACTGTCACTCCACTGCCACTGCCTCCCCTCAATGGTTTAATTCACCCGAGCATTTCATCAAACAAGTGCCTCCTTATCCCACCACTTAATCGAACTTTCAAGAGTAGGCTGGTGCTGCAACGTAATGGAGATGAAATAACTTACACTTCATGACAAATCCAATCTAGATTTCGATTTACTGCACCTTGATGCCATTAACAGCCCACCTTGACATTTGTGCACACGTGGGACATCTTAGAAACAAGTTTAGTTTGAATTATGGTCTAATGGTGGCAAAAGCTTGGAACCTGGCTTAAAGATTAGCTCATTTAGGTGGCCCATAAGATAAAGATTGAATAGTTATGGTTGTGGTGCATATTGATCTTGAATGAAACCAACATGTCTCAGCTCAGCGGTAACCCAAGAGCTGGATCAAAATGGTTTTTGTACAAAAAATTTTGTGTTACTAAAGCATTTCTCATACAAGAGCGAGTTGTCATTATTCCTTCACATAGAGGGAGATTTGTTCTCATGCTCCATAGATGATGGCTCGGATCAGATGGTTGGTGGAGAATGGGCAGACTACAAACTTCCTAGTAACCCATAGCTCTCTGATCTTCTATTAAGCCGATAGCCGACTTTTGTGAGTACCTAAGTAGGAGAGTTCACGTGGATTTGTGATATATTCTGACATGAGAGTAAAGGCTGGAGTAATGCAATAGTGGCTCAAATTTCAAGTAATGGGTTGGTCGAGAGGGTGTTCTTCCTAGTGATTTCCATCCATGGAACCCATGATGTGAGGTTGTGGAGATCTTTTTGTGAGTCGAGGGTGGTAGCTAGGGACCTATATGACATGCACAGGAGGGAGCTAGCGAGACAATTGGATGTCACTTGGATCTAGAAGTTTGGAGTATACCCGAGAGTTAGCTTGTTCATATGAAAAAGTACGTGAGGTCGTTTTCCCACTAGATCTGTATTAAATATAGAGGTATGGATCTCGTGACTATCTATCAGTGCTGTAAGTTAGGGGGGGAGACAATGGGGCATGTTCTGCTCTCATACTCGAGAGCTAGGCAGATATAGAGACTAACCGAGCCCCTCAGTAGTTGTCTAGTCAAAAACACTTATTTAGGTTTTTTATGTTTTTATGAGGCTTAGTGCTGGCTCGAGAGCAGTTAGATTCTTAAGTATCTAGGCTGCATATATTACATATCATATTTTATTATCCAGGAATAACCTGGTGCTTGAGTTGAAGAGGTCTTTTGTGAGATTTATCTTAAAGAGAACGTTGGCTCAGGATACTGAGATTATTCACCCATCATTGACTAGAATGACATTGAGAATTCTGGATTCTTGAGATTCTCTTTCAGCTCATGGAGTGACTAGTAGGGTGTTTATCATATGGGAACCCCCACCCTCAATCTTTTTTAAGGTAAAGTTAAATGGCAGTGCAACTAATAGTAGAGGAGGAGCTAGGTTTGTGATCTACAAACTGGACTCAAGGCTAGTAGCCATGAGCTAGGAGCCATCTATATGTGACCACGATACTCGGTGCAGAGTTATGGGCTACCTAAGTTGGGCATCACCTATGCAAGACTCACCTTGGTGGTTGACTGTCTCATCATTGAGGGTGACGTATTGATAATAGTGGGATGGATTTAGTTGCATGCTAGGTCGAGTGCCGCCCATTTCACTATTGTGTTAATATGTTCAAGCTGTTGCGAGGGGCCACCTCTCTGTGCATCAGGCACATCTATGAAGAGGTGAACTATGCTATGGATTGGGCACTTCTTTCGTTGCAAAGCACTCTGGACTGACATGGGGACTACACCAAATGCGTTTCGTAATATTTTGCTTTTTGATCTTTTTGGTTGTATTCATATCAGAATTGTATGAGTGCTCCATCTCATCATTAAAAAAAAAAAAAAATCTCATACAATACAAAGTTCTAGCTTTTATTATAGTGATTGAATCACTCAACTTACTAATTTTAAGCCAATACAACATAAGTTGGTTTCAGTTCCATACATTCTAGCTTATTTGGGGTTTATGTCAACCATTCTGACATAGTTGTCTCAAAATATTATCTTGGTTCATTTTAAGGTTTTATTATATTGATTGTCTATCAATATTTTCCTTTTTTTTGTGATAATCTATATGAATAGGGAAGATGGTTTTGTACATACTGCCACTATTCTGCAAATATATGCAATGCATGTGCAAAAATTATAAAATGACAGAAACAATCAGTTATCAGAATATTGAAAAATATTCTAAAACAATAATATTTACTCGAATATAATTAGATAAAATATATAGTGTTGACATCTTACAAGATAATATTTTCATAATTAAATAAATGATGCACATAAAAAATCAAGACCATAATTTGAAAATAGTGCTAAGCTAAAAAGATATATTAACACAAAGTAGATGGGGAAAAAAAAAACCAGTAAAGGAAACAAGTATTTTCAATTTTAAAAAGAGAAATTCTTCTCAAAAACATAAAAAGAGAAAATGTGGTGAATATGAAAGCAAATAAGATACCAAACAGCAAAAGCTTTCTCCTAATGTCCATTTGAAATTAATGTAATTAAAGAAACAAAATGATTAAAATCAAGTGACATACTTGTAGTTACAAATTTTACATAGTTAAATTTAAATTATAGTATGTTACTATTATATAGTAGTAAGTAAGAAACAAAAGATACGTATTGCATCATGCTCTGTTAGCCATCTTCTTGGTAAAGTTCTTATGAAAAGTAATAGTTAACTTGCAGGGTAAGATGGTAGAACTTATCCCAAAACTGGACGTCAACCATTGCAAGAACAAATTACGAAAGAACAAATTTCACTAATATAAATGGAGATTATGTAACTCAGTTTGTTATTCGCCAATAAAATAAAAGAGGGTCAACACCTTCTTTTCACCAATTTTTCTATGTTTTTGATTTGTTAAAAAAATTATAGTTGAACGAAATAATTCCTTCTTCCCCCTTTGGATCACACACCATGTCAAGCTGCCTTGCATATCTATGATGGCATTTGATAGAGAGGATAAATTAATTTGGGGGCATCTCCTCAAACTAGGATATATCTAGGCAAATATCCAAAAGAGTTTTCTAGCTACATACCCAAAGGCATTCTTAAATAGCTATATCAGTACAAGCGCCAAAAAAGTGATCGAGAGAGGGGATAGTTCTATTTTACCATTTGGATAGAATAAAATTATTCTATGGAACAAACGGTATTTACCCTCTCCAACTACTAGTTTATCCTTATCCACTTTTTGATACACCAAAAGGTTGGACGGTGATTTTGTGATTGTAATAAAATATTTATTAACATGAGATTTGATGCACTCTTTTTTATTTTATTTTAATTTTTTGTTGAAAAGATGAAATACTTTATTGATACGAAACAAGGCTAGCTACAGAAGCATCCTTTTTTACAATAGCCTTCAGCAAGGCCTTTCGAGCAAAGAGCTATACACTCAGTCTATTCAAAATAGTAAGCCAGCTACAGGCCTAAACAATCATAGTAATTTACAAAATTTTGATAGCATTGGCGAGAAATTAAAGGTGGCATTGCACAGTAGAACTTCGTCCTCCAAACCCAGAATGCCAACTCCAGACGTTATGAAGGCTAAAGGTCCTTCTCTGTCCTCGCCCATAGGAATATTCAATTCTGACATGGGTTACCATTGTTCATGCCAACGGCAGGCTTCAGATAAAATAATATCTTTTGCGACTGGATTGACAATATGCTTAGTCTGCTGATACCATTAATTATCAAACAGATCATCAAAGAGCATTACCCTTATATGAAAATCCAAATGAGCAGCATATGTCGCCTGAGAGTTCTGAAATGTATGTTGAGAAAGGATGGGATGTAGTAATAATTAAACCTAATGCACCTTTTATTCTCTGTACTTATGCCTTCAATCAAATATCACAAAGTGACTCATCCCGTGGAATAGCCAATCCTTTCTGGAATATAGAGATATCCCTCCAAAATTTATCCCCACGATCAGACATAGTCGAAGCTGGTTTCGAATTTGTTCTATCATAAAGCATCTTGACTCAAAGGACATCTCCTATTGTAGACTCTCGTTTGAGACCACGATACCACTTGCTTTCTTCTCTCTTTAAGGTCCATCCTTTCCATCTCCCAAGCAATTCACCCCTCATGATGTAAAGGTCGGTTGAATATTGTCTCTCAAGATGTAGGTGGCTTTGTGGTCCTAGACTATTTCTTATTGGCTAGAAATGCCTCCACATCCACTCACACCACTCTTTCAAACCAAACAACTCTACCCGACTTCACCTACGACATCATTTCCTCACCTTCATGCGAAAGAAACCTCTATTCGACCTCACCTAAAATGTCATTTCGTCACATTCACGCCAAAGACCACCACCAGTCGTACCATCATCACCCTCTTCCAAGTTTTGCCTCCATGCTTGATGGGCCGTCTGGCAGGCGATGTTTCTCTGGTGTCATCACTGCCAAGGAAGGCAACGGACGAAGGTTGCTAATTGGCTGAGACAGGCGCATGCCTGCTGCATCCGAGCTCATTGGAATGGACCATGGCCTGAGTTTTTGGGTCCAAAAATGTTTTTAAGCTTGATGCGAGCTAGTCTTCTTGGCCTGGCCCATGGCCCGTAAGGCTATTTGAGATCGAGTCTAGAACCTTTTCCTTTTCCTCCACTCTTATGGACGTTAATGGCGAGTAGGACGGGACGAGCAGACGTAAGTGGTGGAGCGTACGGTAGGATGGGTGGTAGAGGGAAGTATGGGCATAAGGGGGCAAGCCGTGGCGGTAAGAAGTGCGGATGATGCTAGGCAAGGGCATGGTTATCTTGGCTGGTTTGGCCTGTTCTAAAGATTTGGGATCAGAACGGGCTGAACCTATGGGGCGGTGGCCGAAGCCCAGTCCATTGTCAGTCACATGTCTGTGGACCAGTATCAACGCCATCCAACCAATGCAGGTTGTTGTTTCACGTCTGAACACGGTTAAAAGGCCTTATTCCTCTTTTAGTTCTATTAGAGATTAGAATGGTGAAGCAAGGCATCTGGATAGTCTGGGCGCAATAAAAACTTATACTTTACTGGGTACATCATGCAAAACAGAGATAGCGAGTTTTATCATAAAATCCAATCGTGGCACATTATCCATGTTTATCGTGCTCCAAAAGCAGCTTAACACATCCTCAATTTTTATGTATGTGATGGACAATGATGCACCAATTTTTAATAGCTTGCACTTTTGTAGAGTCAAAAAGATCGAAATGTCACACCTTGCAAAAGATCTCATGTTAGGATTTCCGGCTCTGAAAATCAGTGAATATATAACAATATTTCCCCATGCTTCTTTGGACATGTTTTCCCATCATGATGTCATCCAATTTCAAACAAGAATTTGATTGAAAAA
>NC_025996.2:41875059-41987404 GCF_000442705.2 Elaeis guineensis
GATTGGTTTTGGAGATCATTTCTCAGATATTCTTGTTAGATATCTCCAGCAATGGAATCAATGGCAGTATACCTGATCTTACAGACTTCATCAACCTTGAGTATTTTAATTTGAGTTCTAACCACTTTGAGGGACCTTTGCCAAATTTTAATTCTTCAATATTGCAGCTACTAGACTTATCGAACAATTCATTTTCAGGAGCGATTCATCGTGACATTGGTAAAAGTATGCCTAATTTGAAATATCTCTCCCTTTCAACAAACAGTTTAAGTGGTGAAATTCCCTTGTCTCTTTGTCATCTTCGATATGGCGCTCTGATCTTTCAAAAAATTTATTGTTCGGTGAGCTCCCTGATTGCTGGAACCACTCTTCCTTTATCTTTGTCATAGATTTTTCGAACAATAATCTATCTGGAAGTATTCCTCCATCAATATGTTCATTACAATTTCTCGAGTCATTGCATTAAGTAATAATAATCTTTCAGGAGAAGTCCCTTCATCCTTAAAGAGTTGTGCCGAGATTAAATACTCTTGATCTTGGACAGAATAGATTCACTGGTAAAATACCTACTTGGATAGGAGAAAGTTTGTTATCTTTGAAGATCCTTAGCTTACGATCAAATAAGCTTGTTGGAAATATTCCTCCCAATCTATCAAGACTAGGGCTCTTCAAATTCTGGATCTGGCTAGTAACAATTTATCAGGAACCATCCCTTCTAGCTTTGGAAACTTACTGCCATGAAAGTGTCGGGGGAGATGAATCGAACCATTTTAAAAAATTCTACTGGTTACAATGAAAACATGCAAGTGACCATAAAAGGAATATACATTGAGTATGCCATATTGCTTCCACTTGTGATCGTTATGGACCTTTCAAATAATAACTTATCTGGAACGATACCAGAAGAGCTGACCAACCTTTTTGGACTCGTGAGCTTAAATTTGTCTGCAAATCATTTGATAGGAGAGATCACAGAAAAGATTGGTGCATTGCAACAGTTGGAGTCACTTGACTTGTCAAGAAACAATCTTTTCGGTGGAATTCCTTCAAGCATCATTGGTCTAACTTTTTTGAGTTACTTGAACTTGTCATATAACAACTTATCAGGAAGTGTTCCAATTGGTAATCAGCTTCAAACCTTCATTGACCCGTCTGTTTATAATGGTAATCCTGATCTTTGTGGGTTCCCATTAAGTCAAAAGTGCAAAGATGACAAGACAAACCAAGGTCTAAATGCAGTTGGAGGGATGAACAAAATAATAACACCATGGATGAAGAAGGATCTGAAATGAAGTGGTTGTATATGAGCATGGGGCCAGGATTCGCAGTAGGTTTCTGGATTGTCTTTAGCCCACTATTATTCAATAGAGAATGGAGAGAAGCCTATTTTCAACATATAGATCAAGTATTCAATATGGTTTACATGGTCCTAGCAACAATTTCACCAACATTACTACGTGACAGTTTGTGACCTTGAATTGTATTTGTAATTTTTTTTCTTTTTTTTTAGAAGTGATTGTAGAAATATTCAGAATGGATTATCTATACTCAAGCTCTACTTTTACACATGGAAACCGCACATGTACTACTCTAATAAAATAATTTTGTTCAAACTAATTCACTTAATTTATCAGTCATATGTCATGCTTAAATTATTTGAGCTTAGAGGACGAAGTTCATGTGAATGAGCAAAGCAGATAGGCCTGAATGTATGTGAGTTTTCAATGGTTTGAGCTCAGAAGATTGCACTCATAGGTGCAGGAGACTATGCATAAGATGTTTATTCAGCAAATTAAGGAATTAGAACTTTGGTTATTCTTGATATGCTATAAAGTTGGCTTTATCTCAAAGCTTTGCTCGATCTCTGAGCCCACAAGCTTGTCATCTTTTACACTACGCGAGTTTTCTTTATTCTTTGTCATTATTGTAGAATAAATCAAATAGTATAAAATTATTCCGTTGAGATGTTTGGGAACAACATTTTGAGGTCAAACAAATATGGTGGTTTCCGTTATCAATATTCTGACTATGAATTTACTGATGAAGAATAAAATCTGGTGTTAATGCAACCTTGAAAAATTGTAGCCAAAAAGCATGCAAAAAAAGCGACAACAATTTCAATACCACAACAAAGTTGGTAGATTTGCCTCCTTTTTCTGTCAAGATAAGAAAATGTGAGAGGCTCAATTAGAACTAACTTTTGATTTGTTGAGAATCCATGTATGAAAAAATGATTCCACAATGGACAGTAAAAAATAGTAGAAGGGGTTAATATCTTAGTTGGCTAAAATTGAACTGCTTTGGGTCAACTAGGGTTCTACCAGTTAAGTCCATTCCCTTGGGCAATTTTGTCCCCATCAACCCCCAAGCTCCTTCATGAAAATATACTAGAAAAAAAAAAAAGAAAATTTTCTACCCTTATTAAGGGAGAGTTTGGCAATCCTTGAGCAGCTAATATCTGTACAGAGCCTGCTTCATTATTTTGGGCCAAGATAATGGCCCCACGTAATGATTTTGTCATCTTTCCTGATAGATGTGTAGAGAAATAATCTTGTAACGGTGAATCTCCAAAATTATGGAAAGAAATTTAGCACTTCATGGGGATCTTAGCCAGCTGAAGCACAAAACATCATCCCATTTTTTCAGCACTTCACAACTGCAGGGGTTGTGAAACAATGTTAACAAAAATTGCATGCTATGAAAAAGGAGAAATAAAAGAGTGGAAGTTGGGCTGGGTCTAATTTATTTATATGGTAGAGCTTCACAAGGACAATGCTCGTGATGGATTTAGTCCTGCACTAAAATTTCTGTGCTTGTATCCAGAAAATAGCATTATCCCAGACCTGCACCAGACCAAGCATTGGCTTTCTCTATTTTTTAAAAAAGCTAAAGCACATCAATTATTTGGCTAATTATATTTGTTTGCATAATGTTGCTTGTTTGACAAATATAGTTGCGTTGAGATTGCCTGTTTTGATATCAAAAAATGAGGGACGGGAAATGATGTCAAGTTTAAAAAAAATTTGAAAAAAAAGTAGAGGAAAGACGTATACTTGTGTTTAGATTGCTTGTTTTAATCTGATATTTGATTAAATTTATTGGGTTGGGTTCTGTGTACTATTGTGTTGTTCACATCAGATATGTCATAGTAGGTTCTGTTACCTTATTTTATGGCTTAGATCTAACACAGGGTGTCATCTACTTTAAAAATATAATTTGCAATGGAACAAGGCCATTTTGCATATTGAAGTCTTGACACAATTTTGTTTTTATATGTAGGTTGTCTCAAAACAACAAGTTAGTGTGGTTGAGGTCCATCTCCTACCGACCTGAGATCTAGTGACAAACTAGAGCACCTTCATCTCAGAGATCTGAAAAGAAAATCTACAGTCATTGGAGATTTTCTGACGAGGGACCTCGATGCTTAAATTAGTCGGAGCTCGAAAACAACAGAAAATGAGAAAAGGAGAGAGGAAGGGCTTCTTTTCTTTAGAGAAAATACTTATCCAGGGGTTCTCTTTCTTCCCCTTTATATAGAGGTGGAGTAGTCAACTGTTACTGTTGAGTCCAATCAGAGAATTGAAGAATCTGCACCTACTTAACTGAAGATTGTGGACATCTGTTGCATGCACTAAAGACAGGTGCATGATGATGGGCGTCGATTACGTGCATCATCTGCAAGCATTACACACGATAATCTACTCCACATATATATATATATATATATATATATATATATATATATATATATATATATATATATATATATATATATATATATATATATATATATATATATATATATATATATATATATAGTTGAAGGAAACTATCCAAAAATTTTGGTGAGATGCTGAGGTGGGACCTCGATGAAATCCGAGGTCAGTTGAATGTGTTTTCACTGAGGTCAGTCAAATATGTTTTTACCGAGGTCAGTCAAAGTTGTCTAGGATCATCCATCTCAAGGTCTGTCCAAAGTTGGTTTACACCCAATGTTAAGAGGCTGGCTTGATAGAAGAACTATCTAGTCATTTAGAGCCTTCCATGCATGGGCTGCTAACTAGGGTCTCCAATGTCCGTAAAAGCTTCCTCGATTTTAGCAACTCCTCCAATTCTTCTTTAACAACCTAATGTTGAGCTCCTTAGCTACTGTGGAACGACTATGTAGAAGTAGCGAGACACCTCTCATCATTGGCCGAGCCGGGCTAGGTGAGAAAATGTTTCGCTCCTCCAACATAGGTAGATCTGGAGACAATTTTTAAGCATGCTTTTCTTTTTCTTGGCTTCACAATGGAGCTAACATTACCCATCAATTTGCGTAATGTTTGATTTAAATTTATTGACGGTTTGGTCCGCAACACCATCAAAGGTATACAACCGCCTGCCAAGTGTCTTTGTATGCTCAAGGAAACTACACCTAAAATTGAATTTGCAAGCTTCCAATATCTTGTAGAATTAATAACTGAACAATACTACTTTGGGAATCGTAGAAATGAGGAATCAGTAAACATGCTTGTGTCTTGTTAATGACGAGACATGCAAGGCTGGATTTTGTCCCATGCTAACTTCTAAGCCTACTCATGCTACTTGTGGGTATAAAAGCATTTGTATCTTGTAATGCTATGAGTTTTCACAAAGTTCAACTCATTCCTTTTGTATGATAATAGGTAAGAGAACGATAGTGTCTCTGGGATTGAGAAAGAGTTGGGATGGGTGGTATTCGAAAGATTTGCAAAGGTGTGCTCAAATATCATTTAAATATTTAAATCTAATTTTGTTTCTAATATTTACGAAGGTGTGCAAAAATATCATCTAAATCTCACTTTGTTTCTAATTTGGGGAAAAATATTGAAAAACTAGGTCATTGCAGCTTAATATATGGACTTGAAGTTCAGAATGAAGAATATATCAGAGCATGTGTGCATACAATATTCAGCAAGGCAGATAAATTAACAGAAGTTGCCAAGCTCTAGAGCGGTCGAAGTAAGAAAAAATGAATTTGAAGAAAAAGATGCTGCAATGGAATTAAGCAATTAAAAGATTAGTTTGATTTTGATGTGAAGGCTGTCAACTTTGAAGATAAAAAATAAGTATCGATACCAAACAGTTTATACGGCTCAGGAGGATATGTGGATGGATTATAGACAGTTGAATAGGAATTTTAACACACTTGAAAAAAGATATAAGATTTTAATGAGTATGGATAGTAGCATGGAAAGTTTAACAGGGACAAGAAGGTGATCTGTTCGGATGCAGTCTTCTGTAGGAGAGAATAATATGGGAGAGAATAAATTATGAGAGAATTCTATTAGAAAAATTGTGCGGAGAGAATGTAATGTAGTTGTATAGATTTTTGGTGTTTTATTGTGAAAAAAAATATATAGATATTATGCTACTTCATTCGCAACTTCGCTTGCAATGTCTGATTGTAATATCAGAATGTCATTATATATGCTACTTATTTTCTAATCTTTGATATCAATTTTTGTCATTTTTGTTGATTTATGATATTTTAATAATTTATAATCGATTTTTTAAGTTTTATGTAATTAAATGAGGATAGAACAACACTTGAATAAGTTCTCTTATTATTCTATCTAAAACTAAGATGGATTCAATAGAAGTAATTAAGCAAAAGAGAATGAGGCAGAATATCCTTATCAAAAAAAAAAAAATGAGGTGGAATATTCTTTGGCAACAAAGAATGCAAAAGCCATCAGAAATGAAGGATCATTCGACCAATGGGATTAGAAAACAAACATCAGTTCATATATATATATAATCCTACTTGCTTTATTGTTTGGCCTTGCCTTCATCTCGCATCATAAGAAATATTAATTTTAATTCTTTTTTTACAAGAAAAACTAACTTTTGTATCTAGATACCATCTAGATCTAGGTATAATTGCTTTTTTTTTTCTTTTATTCAACTTAACTCCACTGTGTCGCACAAGTTATTTTCTATTGTGACATGGGAGTGCAAACGTGTGCAAAACTGGCATGAATAGCATGCAAGGATCACAAATCTAAATAACGTGGAGAACTGGCTGATCCCTCGCTACCAAACCTTTCGTGGATATCACTAGACCTAAATGATCAAAGATTTGATATGACTCAGGTTATGAGGGTAAACTTCTTTCGAATTACAAATAATTTAGGTTAAATTGAATCATGATCTTTCTAATTTTTTAATTGATCAATCACACGAATATGCATTTATTGCATAAGATTAGCCTCAATTAAGTACCTCAGAAGCCTATGTTTCTCTAATTGAACAAAATTGTTAGCATGTAATTTGAATCTCATCAGTGAGTAATAAATATTGATAATATATCTCAGCCAGAGGGAAGATACAAACAACCCACATATGTAAAACTTGACTGACAGGCAGCTGCCCAAGCTTGCCCTACCTGAGAGATGGTGAATAGACTTTTAGTGCTTGCCTATTAAATAGATTTGAGGCTATCAGCTCTGTCATGCATAATATGCTTCAATAGACTGAATCCACCAATTTGAAAACATGCACTCTTACCATACGAGTTCGATGACTACAAGTACTACCATCTCAAAATTTTCCAAAGCTTGGAATGTGGCAACTGAGAGAAAATATAAGCTCAGAATTCAAGAGGTGCATAGATGAGAAACATGGAAAACATGACATAATTGGAAGTATAAGACAAACATCAAGGTGCGTGGAACACTCGGCTGCAAACTCATCAAAGATCCGACTCCTGGTAGCTTGTAGGCAGAACTATTTCTGCAGCTTGATCTTTTTCTGTATTCACAATAAGCAAGCATAACTCTCCACTCCTAATAGGAGCATGTGATTCTTTCACCTACAGAAGAGATAACATATCAATTGCAGTGAATAGTATGAATGGTGGAAAAATAACAATATTAAGGGTCTGTTTGGATGGTTAGGCCCAAAATCCCATAAGATTTATTATCCAACTACTTGAGATCATTTTTTTCTTCCAATGGAATTCGGGTCAACCCAGTCAAGTGATGGTCATTGATACCTGTAAACATAGGCCTAGCCCAATTTATAATCCATGCACTTAATCGTTACAATAATCCAATTCATGAATCCTATGAAATTTTGGGGCCAACCATCCAAATAGATCCTAAAAAATTTGTATATTCTGCACCTTTATGAGCTAACGTACACGCAACCATCAACTTGACCCTGTTTGTGTTGATCAGAGGCAAACTCAACCGCGAACTGATTGCCTGGCAATCCATCCATTCCCTTTCTATGAAGAAATTTCCAATAGTTAACAATTGCAGGAAAATGAACTTCAGCGAAGCAATGGAAGGTGAGAAATAGCAATATACAAGTGAATAAACATTCATGGATTTACAATGGTCATATCTATTAATGAATATACAAGTAAATAAACATTCATTTTGTTCGTGCATTAAACCAGCCTCAAGACACATGGCATTATCATACGAGATCAAAGATATGTCAATCTGAAAGCATCAGATCCCGGCAGACTAATTTACCGATTAGTAGATTCAGCTCGATATTTCACCAACTTGAATAAAAAATATCGTTGTGTTCTGACTAGATGAGGTTTTAGCTAACAAAAAAATGTTCAGATCGGGTATCTACCAACCTGAACCCGATGCCTTCTTGTCCGGAGAAATTAGGACATCTTTATTTCACCCCGATCATCTACCAAGATGAACTATTATGCTGATGGACTTGATAATTCTGCAACACTTGCGATGGTTTCTTCAACCAAGCCACAGCTGGTCACGATCTCATGTCCAGCTCATATACACAGCTGTAAGTCAGCTCACTTACTGATGGCTCTCTAATTGCTTAACAGACTCCTCTAATGGCCTAACAAACTCTGTAATGGCCTGTTCAATCCCTCTATAAATAGAGGGTCAGGAATCCTCCATCGGTAAGTTCTGTTCTCTGAAACTATGAGAGACTCTGTCAATAGAAAATTAGGCCGACTTTTGATTTTCACCCAATTCTCCTCCAGTTTCACTCAATCTCTCTTGCTCTTCTACTCTTTTTCAGTCCTGTTCTTAGGGCTCGAATTGACTTAAGCATCAGAGGGTCCAGAATCGAAGGATTTCAATCTAATTTTTTGACTATTTTGCAGATTGAAGGAGTTTTTGTTAGGTCACAATGATCGCTCTAGCCCAATCTCACCCAAATCGATCTATTCTACTTCAGATTTCGAGCCCTGCAGTAATAGATTGGCACTAGAGAAAGGACACTCTGATTTTTTTATGAAAAAGATGGTTAAAGTATGAGCTCAGCATCCCTCTCCTTTCGCTCCAGAAGAATGAGCATCTGAGATGCCACCACAGCAACTAATTACTATTGATCCTTCACAATTCAACCTCCTTATTTAGTAAGTCCAAGCCCTAACAGTAGCTATTCAACAGCTTCAAAAGAAGGAGAAACCATCGCAAGAAGCTCCTCTTCCAAATACTTCATCTCAGCACAACCCTCAACCAGTCCATCAAGATGAACACCACATTGATGAGGCTGACAGTAAATTTATCTCTAGTACTCTAAAAGTTCAAAGAGGGGTGACTAGAGCTTAAGATCTCGGATCTTGAAAGATGTCTGATGGAGCTCCAGATAGGAGATCGATCTCAGAATAAAAATAGCTTCAATCTTCGATCTCTATTCTCTCATGAGATCCTAAGTGAACCAATTTCAAACCGATTCAAGATGCTCGCCATCGAGTCTTTTGATGGCTCTTCTAATCTAATGGATCATATCAAGGGTAATAGGATCCTCATGACTTTACAAGGGGATTCTGATGCCCTATTATGCATTGTTTTTCCTACAACCCTCAAGAAGGAAGTGAAGGTTTGATTTTCTGGACTCCCACAAGGGTCTATCTCTTCTTTTGAGCAGCTTGAGAGACTCTTCGTCACTTATTTTGATATTAACAAATCTCATTTGAGGCATGTGGATAGTCTTTTTCTGTTCAGCAGTAGAAAGGAGAAGATCTTCGAAAGTACTAGCTCGTTTCAATGCGATCATCCTGGAAGTAAAAATTTTAATGAATCAATTGCCATATCTGCTTTGAAGAGGGACTCTGGAGCAACCATCTGATTTTTTTTTGAATAAAAACTTCTCGCATACCTATGACGAGATGCTTGATCGGATGCATAAGTATGCCCAGACCGAGGAGGAGGCTATCTTAAAGCAAACGAAGAAGGATAAAAATAGTAAAAAATGATCGAGGAAGAATGATGAGCAGACTAAAAATTCAAATCGACTTTGAAAAAATTCAAGATCAAGAAATCCATCTCAGTGATTTAACTCTTATGCTCCTCTGTCCTCTCTCCGATCTCAGATTCTAATGAAAATTGAAGGAGAGAGATATCTTCGAAGGCCTAATCCCTTGAAGCCCCTCCAGAGGATCGTATTTTATGACTTATGCTAAAATAAACTAACCAATGGAAACAGTGCCAGTTGATATACGGATGCACTAGATGACGTCAGAAGAATCCAAGGTGAACCGATAGAAAAGCTTGAACCATTCCTTTAAGAGATGATTCAGAAAAAATGATCCAAATCGGTGTAAACTTCAAGTCTAGTTTAAGAGAGAGAATGATCAAGTTTTTATGAAAAAATACTGATATCTTTTCTTGGTCGGCTTCTGATATACTTGGCATCCCCACTGATGTGATTATTCATAAACTCATTGTGGATCCAAATTTCAAGCCGATTTAGCAGAAGAAAAGAAATTTTACCTCGAAAAAGCAAAAAGCCATTGATGAGGAAGTTGACAAGCTTTTAAAAGTAAGATTCATTAGAAAAGCTCATTACCTAAAATGGATAGCCAATATTGTTATGGTCAAGAAAGCCAACGACAAATGGAGGATATGCATCGACTATAAAGATCTCAATAAAGTTTGTCTGAAGGATAATTTTTTTCTATCAAAATTGATCAGCTCATAAATACTACCTTCGATCATAAGCTCTTCAGCTTTATTGATGATTTTTCAGACTATAATCAGATCCAAATAGCTCTAAAAGATGAAAAAATACTATCTTTGTCACTAAAAGAGATTTGTATTATTACAAAATGATGCCTTTTGATCTTAAAAATACAGATGCTACATTCCAACATCCCGTCAACAAAATTTTCAAGCAATAAATTGGTCAAAATATGAAGGTCTATGTTGATGATATGATAGTAAAGAGCACTGAGGAAGATCGACATATTATCGATCTGAAGGAAGCACTTGGAGAACTTAGAAGGTACTAAATGAAGTTCAATCCTAACAAATATGCCTTCGAAATTGGCTCAGATAAGTTCTTTGATTTTTTTATTAATAAAAAAAAATAGAAGCTAATCCTGAAAAGATTAGAGCATTATTGAAATGAAGTTCCGACCTCTATCAAAGAAATCCAATAGCTCATCGGACGAGTGGCAGCCCTTAGTGATTTATTTTCAGGTCAGCTAAAAAATACATTTCTTTCTTCAAAATATTAAGAAATATAAAAAATTTTGCTGGACAGAAGAATGTCAGACTGCTTTTGAGAATCTTAAGAAGTATCTTGACTCTCCACCTCTTTTTTCTAAACCAGTCGAAGGTGAAGAACTGTACATCTATATTTCTATTTCACCTTATGCAGTCAACTCAGTTCTTATCTGAAAAGAAATGGACATTCAAAGACCTATCTACTACATCAGAAAATTACGTGAGATGCAGAAACTTGATATAAGAAGGTCGAAAAGATGATATATGCTTTGATCATGGCAATCCGGAGACTCAAGCCTTACTTCCAAACTCATATTATTATAGTATTGACAGATCAGCCGCTCAAATCAATATTACAAAGAGTTGATACTTCAGGTTGGATCGTCAAATAGGCCATTGAAGTCAGTAAATTTGATATCCACTACCGACCTCGAACTGCAGTTAAAGGTCAAGTTCTAGCTGATTTTGTTGCAGAATTCATTATCCCAGATGATAGGTCAATCCCGGCAAGTCCTAAAAGTGATGTTTCATTTTGGATTCTACATATAAATAGAGCCTCAAATTTCTGAGAAAGTGGCGCCGATTTGATCTTGATTAGTCCTAAAGGGTTCGTGGCTGAGCAGGCCCTGAGATTCAATTTCAACACTTTCAATAATGGTGCTGAATATGAAGCCTTAACAGTGGATCTCAAAATGACAAAAGAGCTCGGAGTCAAAAAATTAAAGGCTTTACAGATTTATAACTCATCATTGGCCAAGTCCGAGGTCAATTTGAAGCCAAGGATTCCATGATGGCCCGTTACTTGCAGAATGTCAAAAAATTATCCAAAAATTTTGAAGAGCTTGAAGTGCTCCAGATTCTTAGATTGAAAATATCCAGACTGACGCTCTATCCCACCTCATCATTTCGATTTTTTCGAATTGAATCAGAAGGTACTAATTGAATAGTTGGACAGGCCTAGTATTGACGTGCTCTCTGTATTTCAGATTAATCATGAGCCGAGTTGGATTGATCCTCTCATAGATTATATATCTAAAGGAGTTTTGCCCAATGATCTAACCAAGGCCAGAAGTATTAGAAGACAAGCTTCATGGTATGTTCTTCAAAACAGCCGCTTATATAAAAAATTTTATTCTCTTTCTCTATTTTGATGCTTGACATCATATGAAGCTGACTGCAAACCTCGAGAAGTACATGAGGGGACATGTGGAAACCATCTGGGAGACAGATCACTTGCTTATAAGGTAATCTGATAATTTACTACTGGCCAACTATTCAAAAAAATGCAGCAAATCTCATCAACAAGTGTGACCTATGCCAGAGGTATGCTAATATCCAACATCAATCTGTTGCTTAGCTTATTTCTATTACCCCTTTGGCCCTTTGTAATTTGAGGATGGATATATTAGGACTTTCCCAGTAGCGACAGGCCAAAGAAAATTTTTGATGGTAGCCATTGATTATTTCACAAAATAGATAAAGCAGAACCTTTAGCTCAGATCACAGAAAGAAGATGCAAGATTTTATCTGAAAATTATAATACGTTGATTTGGTTTACCTCGATCATCATCACTGATAATGGTTGAAGTTTGACAACCTTAAGTTCAATGAATTCTGTTCCAAGTTTTATATTGATCATCGACTCACTTCTGTTGGACACCACAGTTAAATGGCAGGCTGAAGTAACTAATAGAACTATCTTCAAGGTTTGAAAATAAGGCTCACTGATGCAAAAAGGTTGTGGGCTGAAAAGCTATAGAGTGTACTGTGGGCATACCAAACCACATATCGAATTTCGATAGGAGAGAGTCCTTTCAGGCTCACCTATGAGACTGAAGCGGTGATTTTCGTTGAATTGGCCTATTATCTGATAGAGTCAGACATTTTCATGAGCAACCAATTCTGATCAGTTAAGGACCGACTGAATCTTCTTGATGAAGTAAGAGAACAAGTCCATATCAGAATGGTGACCTATAAGTAGAGAATTATCAAATATTATAATGCCTATGTAAAATTGAAGTCATTTCAGAAGGATGACCTCATCCTGAGACGAGCTGAAGTCTCAAACCTACTGAACAAGATAAACTAGCTCTCACTGATGTAGTTCTCTCAAGGCTTATAGAATTGAGAATTTAGATGGATTTATTATTTCTGCACTTGAAATTCTGAAAATTCAGAAAATATTATCAATAAAATGCTCTAACGAGCTCTTTCTCATATGTCATATTTTTTTTTGGTCGATATCTAGATTCCAGTCTGGTGAAGCCTCAAAGGGCATACATATTAATTTAGATTTCAGTCCGATAAAACCCAAAGGGCATACATATTAATCTAAATTCAATCTGGTAAAGCTCCGAAGGGCATACATATTAATTCAGATTTCAGTCCGGTAAAGCTCGAAGGGCATATATATTAATCTGAATTTCAGTCTGATGAAGCTTCGAAGGGCATACATGTTAATCCAGATTCCAATCTGGTAAAGTCCGAAGGGCATACATGTTAATCTAGATTTCAGTCCAGTAAAGCTTTGAAGGGCATATATGTTAATCTGGATTTTTTGATAAAATCTCGAAGGGCATACATATTAATTCGGATTTCAGTCCAGTAAAGCTCTAAGGGCATACATATTAATCCAATTTCAGTTCGATAAAGCTCCAAAGGGCATATATGCTAATCTAGATCTTGATCCAGTAAAGCTCTGAAGGACTTGATTTCCCCATCAACCGACAAGTCTTATTTCGAATACAAAATTGAGAGGATCTTACGTCAGTTTCGAACCGATGTGATACTATATTGATCTCTAGAGTAAGACTGTCTTTAGATTCTCTTAAAAATATCAATCTCTGAATCAAATCTAAACTTGATCCATTCAAGATCATACAAATAAAGGTACATCCGAACCTTGATTTTCAATTAATTGATGATGAGTGAATTTAAAGTTACTAATTTTCAATTCTGTCGAATTATAAAGATATGTGTGGTTATTTTATCTTGCAAGCAATGAAATTTATTAAAATATACGGATTAAATCATGACATTTGAGAAAATATTTCTTGCATTAATATGAAAAGACAATACAGAAGCGAAAACCCGCATCAGGTTTACATTTCCAAAAGGAAGAAAAAAAAAAAAAAAGAGGAGACCTGTATCAGGTAGAACATTTCAAGAAGAAAGAAAATTTTTATTGGATGATCATCAGGCATTAGAGCTCTCCTTGGTCGTTTTTTTTGGCTTGCTCCAGCTTCCCAGTAATATCGATGGCAGTAGGCTCTGTGGTTGGGGTGGACTCCGGCTTCTTGCCGGCTCGAGGATTTTGATCTCTACTAGAGGCACCACATATATAGGCTCTGCGATGATGGCTTCAATTGTGTTCACCCCGATAGGAGACCGACCAAAGGCTCCTCTATCGCTTCAGAGGTGACTCAAGATCCCCTTTACGTCCATCTCAATGGCCACCGTTGGAGTGACCTTGGAGATATCTACCTCGGGATATAATTTTTTGATCAGATTGCGGTACTGACTGAAGGCGTAATCATATGCACCCTTGGAGCTCTCGGATACTTCATCCTTGAACTCCTCAGAGGCTTTGTATAGCTCTACCGTCTTAGCCGCCATGTCCTGCTCCTTTTTGATTTGCCACTTCAAGCCTCTATGCCTTCTTATGAGCCTCATTGGCCTTCTCTGCCTCTGCCACTCTAGTTTCTTATTCTTCTTAGTGATAGTATACAAATCAAAAATCTTTTTCTCTTATTCATTGACCTTTCGCTGAAGATCCAACAGGTTTTGATTCTTCTCCTTCAGTGCCTTCAGCATCTCCTAAAGTTGATATTTGAGTCCTGCAGCGAGCTCGCACTCCTTTTTTTTTCCTCTGGAGAATGATCAGATTGGCATTGATAAGATCTCCTGATCGATGAACGACTGAGCCAAAATTTGAATGCAAAGATATGATCTCCTGATTGGTGAAGATTGGATCAAAAATTCAAGCATGGAGATAAGATCTTCTAGTCGGTAAACGATCGAGCCAAAATTCAAGTGTAAGATAAGATCTTCTGATCGATAAAGACTAATCGAAAATTTAAGCATGAAGATAAGTTCTCTTGGTTGGTGAACGATCGAGCCAAAATTCAAATATGGAGATAAGATCTCCTGATCAGTGAAAATCAGATCAAAAATTTAAATATGGAGATAAGATTCTTGATCGGTGAATGATCGAATCAAAATTTAAATATGAAGATAAGATCTTTTGATCTATGAAGATCGATCAAAAATTCAAGCATGGAGATAAGATCTCTGATCGATGAACGATCGAGCCAAAATTCAAGTATGAAGATAAGATCTCTTGATCGGTGAAGATCGGATCAAAAACTCAAGCATGAAGATAAGATCTCCTGATCAGTGAATGACTGAGCCAAAATTCAAATATAGAGATAAGATCTTCTGATCGATGAAGACTAGAACAAAAATTCAAGCATGGAGATAACAACTCCTGATCGTGAATGATCGAGCCAAAATTCAAGTATGGGGATAAGATTTTCTGATCGGTGAAGATCGGATCGAAAATTTAAGCATGGAGATAAGATCTTCTGGTTGGTAAACGACTAAGTCAAAATTCAAGTATAGAGATAAGATCTCCTGATTGATAAAAATTGGATCGAAAATTCAAGTGTGGAGATAGGATCTCCTGATCGATAAAAAATCGGACCAAAAATTTTAATTCAGGAATAAGATATCTTGACCGATAAAATTCGATTTCTATGAAAAATGCCTCATAAATTGGCGAGAACCCGATCTTATGAAAATACTTCTACTTTCTAGTTCGATCAAAGATTATCACCTCGGACATAGGAAGTAAGAGCCAAATGTTGGTGCATTAAACCAGCCTCAAGACACGTGGCATCATTATACGAGATCAAAGAGATGTCAATCTAAAAGCATCAGATCCCAGCACACTAATTTATCAGTTCATAGATTCAGCTCGGTATTTCACTGACCTGAACAAGGAACACCCTTGTGTTCTGATCGGATGACATTTTAGCTAACAAAAAAATATTCAGGTTGTGTATCTATCGACCTAAACCCTGATACCTTCTTGTTCGAAGAAATTAAAACATCTCTATTTCACTCCGGTCATCTACTGAGGTGAACTATTATGCTGACGGACTCGATCGTTTTGCGAACGCTCGCGATGGTTTCTTCAACAAGCCACAACTGACCACAATCTCATGTCGAGCTCATATGTATGGCTATAAGCCAGCTCACTTATAGGTGTCTTTATAATCGTCTAACAGACTTCTCTAACGATCTAACAAACTCTGAAATGACTTCCTCAACCCCTCTATACGTAGAGGATTAGGGATCCTCCATTGGTAAGTTTTGCTCTTTGAAATTAGGAGAGACTCTGTCAGTAGAAAATTAGGTCAGACTCTTGGCTTCCACCCAGTTCTCCTCCAATTCACTTAATCTCTTTTGCTTTTATACTCTTTTTCACTCCTGTTCTCAAGGCTCGAACTGACTTAAGCATCGGGGGATCAAGAACTGGAGGATTCTCACCCGATTTCTTGACTGTTTTACAATTTAAAGGAGTTTTCGTCAGGTCGCAAGGATCGCTCCAGTCCAATCTCACCAAGTCGATCCACTCTACTTCAGATTTCAACCTACAGCAACATATTTAAACAACATGGTCTTCATTCATGACGTCAATCAAAAAGTTTCAGTCCCAAGCTCCAAGCAATTTTGTTAACATCTCTCATGCTGAAGGTAAAGCTTCACATACCTTGTATAATACATGCAGAATACATAGAGAGAATAGAAACCTACATAAGGAGGAAGGAAGCGGTTTTAAAAAGAAAATAAATATCATAAGATTGTCGACTGTGGTTGTCTCACTCAAGAAAATGTTTCAAATCTTTTGTTATTTTTATCCTCATTAGCTGAGTCTTCATATATATATATATATTTTTTTTTCCAAACTTCCCTATCCCGTCCTACGATCCTTATCCTTACAAGTCTTAGTTCATCTTTCTACACTAGATCCATTAACAAAATGCATCGCTGGCATCACTAGGGCCGGGAAAAGCACCTTCAAGATTACTTCATCTAATCCTAATTCTCCATTAAAAATGACCGAATTTTGACAATTTAGGTGTAGAGTTGACTGACTTGCGAGCACCACCACCCGAGGGTAATTTCGCCACTCTTGCGGTGAATCGAGGTCAAGGTTACAGCTCAATTCCGTATATGGCGAGCGTCTCGGGTCCAACAAGTGCGCGGCGGGGACGGGGTTGCATCTTGCGTACCAAAGAAGGTTTCAACTACCTTTGCGTGAATCCACAATTGGATCTTTGTCTGAATCCACAATTGGATCGTCGCTTCAAGATCTATGCAGCTAATGAATGGAGAAATTCAGGATGCTTTGAAGTCTGTGTGGCATAATCCAAGAGTCAGCACCACGAGAAAACATAAATCAATTTTTTGCACAAAAGATACAATTGGAGGCCGTGCCGTGCTGCCGATTTCATTAGACCAAGAAAGGGTAGTAGCATCAAAAGACGACGACCCGAGCAATATGCTTTTCCTCATAGGTCTCATTGCAATTGGCAATATAGATATAATTTAGGTGTTATTAAAAGGTGGGACGTAGCCGAATCCTTTGGAAGATTAATATGGCGATAGCACTGATGCAGTGGCGTCATTCATGTAGCTGTGTTTCACACTCGATATAGAAAAGGTTTCAACCTTACCTAAAGATCAGGGTTGGTTGAGAATGGTCCCCTGAGAATCTTGTGATATATTCTTTGTGGTGAATACTAATATGTGGAGGAAAAATGGTCTAACCTTGATAGAATTGTCGGCATTCAGCAATGCTATTATTAATTATTTTATTCATTTTTTTTCTTTGTTGATATGTGTACATGCAATGCATATGGCTTTTCTATTTGTTTCATTAAAAGATGTTATTCTTTGAAATCATAATTTTATAATTAAATGGATAATTAATGTAAGTGACTTGAGAAAGGGCTAGTGCCTCTTGAGAAATTGGCGACCACATTGCCACCATTCCATGACACGAATAACATGGTACCAAAAAATAAATAAATAAATAAATAAATAAAGGCCTCCCTAAAAGGAACAGGAGCATTCTGCTGTATTCTGGCCTATTAGCCCTTCCAAGGATCCATGCACGTCCCGCCCGAGTCTGTTTAGTTTTTGTTACTTGTGCAGGAATTTGAAAAAAAAAAAAAAAAGAAAAAAAGAAAAAAAAGACTCAGGACTCGTTTGCTTCATGGGAATTGGAAGGGGGAAAGTATAATCCCTAGAAAGTAAAGGAAATCTCTATTACTTGGTTGTAGTTTTCAAAACGAAAAGATTGGAAAAAAATATTTCTATGAGGATACAATTCTCAATTTTAATGGAAAAGAAAAATTTATGGGGGAGATGAATTTCCAGAATTTTCATGGGATAGAAATTGGAGATCTTTTTTTTTAAATATCTTTACAATATTATCATTTTAATATAATATAATATTAAATTATATTCATACTATACTAACAAATATTATATTAAAATATTAATATTATATTAATATATATTAGTATTGTATTAATATAATATTCATACATATTAATATTATATTAATATAATAAATTATTATGAACTAATGTTATATTATATTATATTAATATGGAGCAAAAAATTATAATCTTATATCTACTAAGGGTATAATATATATTTTATAAAATTTTTCTAAAAAAATAGATACTTAATCAAATACAAGTCACTCCATAATAAATCATTTTCTAATGGTCAATCAAGCATGCTAAAATTATTTTTTTAAATATCATATTTCCACAAATCAACTTTTCAGAAATAATATTTTAAATTTTTTTTTTTTTTGCGTGCCAAATGAGTCTCAAGGTATTTTCTATTACTTCCATAAGGTTCCAGGAAGAAGAGTGTGAGGTTAATACATGTCACATCCAAATGGGTTGCTCAATCCATAAATCCAACAGAAAATTCAATCCAGTTTTATCAGATTACTAAAACAACCCTTATTAGAGAGAGAAAAAAACATCCTCTTCCCTCACGCACTGATCCACATGGTCCCTCTATTAGGCATTTCATCAAACAGGTGGAGAAACACACATTTACATAAGGCTCCTTTGAACATCACTGGAGGCCCGGACCTTTCGGAGTCATGGTTTTTATGGAGCCTTCCTCACCACCGTTCTTCACTACCCTCCCTTCACCAAGCTTGGGGTTAGCCCCATGTTTAGCCCCCCCTCCTTGGCATCTCTCTCGCGACTACACAACTCCATCGCCACTACTACCTTCTAGTCCACCGCTCTCCACCTCAGCATCGAGCAAACAGATCTCAACGAGCTGCTTCTCCAATCAAGCCCATCACCACATTGTAGAGGATGGAGGGTCCCCTCCCCCTGTCGCTCCACCGCCACTATCTCCCCTCAATGGTTTAATTCATCCAAGCATTTCATCAAACAAGTGCCTCCTTGTCCCACCACTTAACCGGAGAGTAGGCTGTTGCTCCAACGTAATGGAGATGAAATAACTTGCACTTCATGACAAATCCAATCTAGATTTCAATTTACTGCACCTTGATGCCATTAACAGCCCACCTTGACATTTGTGCACATGTGGGACATCTTAGAAACAAGTTTAGTTGAATTATGGTCTAATGGTGGCAAAATATTGAGCTTGAATAAAACCAACATGACTCAGCTCAGAGATAACCCAATAACTGGATCAAAATGGTTTTTGTATAAGAAATTTTGTGTTACTAAAGCATTTCTTATAAAAGGACAAGTTGTCATTATTCCTTCATGTAGAGGAGATTTGTTCTCATGCTCCATAGATGATGGCTTGGATCAGATGGTTGGTGGAAGATGGGCAGACTTCAAACTTCCTAGTAACCCATAGCTCTCTGATCTTCTATTAAGCCGATAGCCAACTTTTGGGAGTACTGAAGTAGGAGAGTTCATACGGATCTGTGATCTATTCTGACATGAGGGTAGGGGCTGGAGTACTGCAATAGTGGCTCAAATTTTCAGTAATGGGTTGGTCGAGAGGGTGTTCTCCCTAGTGATTTTCGTCCATGGAACCCATAATGTGAGGTTGCGGAGACTTTTTTGTGAGTCGAGGGTGGTAGCTAGGGACCTATATGACGTGTACAGGAGGGAGCTGGCTAGACAATTAGATGGCACTTGGATCTAGAGGTTTGGAGTATACCCAAGAGTTTGCTTGTTCGTATGAAAAATTACGTGGGGTCGTTTTCCCACCAGATCCATATTAAATATAGAGGTATGGATCTCGCGGCTATCTATCTGTGCTGTAAGTTAGGAGAGGAGATAGTGGGGCATGTTCTGCTCTCATACTCGAGAGCTAGGCAGATATGGAGGCTGACCGGGCCCCTCAGTGGTTGTCTAGTCAAAAACACCTATTTAGGTTTTTAATGAGTTCATAGGCCTAGTGCTGGCTCTAAGGCAGTTAAGTTCTTAGGTCTCTAGGCTGCATATATTACATATCATATTTGGTTATCCAGGAACAGCCTGATGCTGAGTTGAAGAGGTCTTTTGTGAGGTTTGTCTTAAAGAAAATGTCGGCTCGGATATTGAGATTATTCACCCATTATTGACTAGAATAATATTGAGAATTCTGGATTCATGAGATTTCCTTTCAGCTCATGGAGTGACTAGTAGGGTGTTTATCATATGGGAAGCCCCACACTCGATCTTTCTTAAGGTTAACTTAAATGGTAATGCAACTAATAGTAGAGGAGGAGCTAGGTTTGTGATCTACAGACTGGACCCAAGGCTAGTAGCCATGAGCTAGGAGCCATCTATTTGTGACTACGATACTCGGTGCGGAGTTGTGGGCTGCCTAATTTGGGCATCATCTATGCAAGACTCACCTTGGTGGTTGACTGTGTCATCATTGAGGGTGATGCATCGACAATAGTGGGATGGATTTAGTTGCCTGCCAAGTCAAGTGCAACTTATTCACTATTGTGTTAATTTGTTCAAGCTGTTGTGAGGGGCCACCTCTCTGTATATCAGGCATATCTATAAAGAGGTATACTATGCTACGGACTGGGCACTTCTTTCATTACAGAGCACATGGAGACTACACCGAGTGCGTTTTGTGATATTTTACTTTTTGATCTTTTTAATTATATTCGTATTAGAATTGTATGAGTGCTCCGTCTCATCATTAAAAAAAAATTCTCATACAATACAAAGTTCTAGCTTTTATTTATAGTGATTGAATCACTCAACTTACTAATTTTAAGCCAATACAACATAAGTTGGTTTCAGTTCCATATGTTCAAGCTTATTTGGGGTTTACGTCAACCATTCTAACATGGTTGTCTCAAAATATTATATTGGTTCATTTTAACATTTTATTATATTGATTATCTATCAATATTTTCCTTTTTTTTGTGATAATCTATATGAACAGGGAAGATGCTTTTGTACATACTACCACTATTCTGCAAATATATGCAATGCATGTGCAAAAATTATAAAATGACAGCAGCAATCGGTTATCAGAATATCAAAAATATTCTAAAACAATAAATATTTACTCGAATATAATTAGATAAAATATATAGTGTTGACATCTTACAAGATAATATTTTCATAATTAAATAAATGATGCACATAAAAAATCAAGACCGTAATTTGAAAATAGTGCTAAGCTAAAAAGATATATTAACACAAAGTAGATGGGGAAAAAAAAAACCAGTAAAGGAAACAAGTATTTTCAATTTTAAAAAGAGAAATTCTTCTCAAAAACATAAAAAGAGAAAATGTGGTGAATATGAAAGCAAATAAGATACCAAACAGCAAAAGCTTTCTCCTAATGTCCATTTGAAATTAATGTAATTAAAGAAACAAAATGATTAAAATCAAGTGACATACTTGTAGTTACAAATTTTACATAGTTAAATTTAAATTATAGTATGTTACTATTATATAGTGGTAAGTAAGAAACAAAAGATACGTATTGCATCATGCTCTGTTAGCCATCTTCTTGGTAAAGTTCTTATGAAAAGTAATAGTTAACTTGCTGGGTAAGATGGTAGAACTTATCCCAAAACTGGACGTCAACCATTGCAAGATGGCTTTGTGAGTCCTCATCACTCCCCTAATCTTCCCCTTAAGTAGAACTTAGCATTTGGATATTGATTAGGAAGAAAAAGGACTACACATTGTGCAGGGAGAATAGGACCAAAATGATAGTTTAACATGCAGACGCACATTTATTTATTTGATCATATGGTTCAACTTAACTGTTGATGCATCTCGCAATGTCCAAGATGCAAAATCAGTGGCTTTGGGGCCAAATAGTTTTTATTTTTATATGTTTTTGATTGGCTTTTCTGAGTTATCAAAGCATTGCTCGTTACATTTTGATGTCCTGTTGGCAGTTTGATCACTCAGTGCTGGTGATGTTATTTTGAAGTGTCATGATAATTTTTTTGTGTCAATAATACTAGAAACAGAGCACCCTTCTTAAGCACTATTTGCAAATAACTAATTGTATTTACCAAAAGGATGGCGAATAATTGTGTCCTTGAGATTATATTACATTTATGGCTGAAAAATTTGGAGATTATGAGTGTGTTCTATGTTTAAAAATCTGGTAGCCACCATCAAGAAATGTTAGAAGGGTAAATGTCAATGATACCTTATGCATTTCAAAGCTTCCATTCATGTGCTTAGATTACTCTAAAAGCATAGTTATGTGGGTGCTGGGAGGTGATATATAATAAGCTTCTAAACCTGCGCTGATATCTTATTACGTTACGCAACCTGGACATCAAGTGTCTCTCTACAACTTTCTGCCGCCTTACCTGATGCTGCGAATAGCTTCATCCCTCCTTAGGGCCACATCATCACTATAACATAAAAAGGCCAAAAGGGACCTTGCAAACAACAGCCATTCATCTTCATTGCTAGAATACCCAAATTTTCATTGTCGATGATTCATCATTATTGGAGTGGGGCATAGGAAAGGACATCACAACTAATAGATAATTAATCTAAATTGTAGAGGCACACCAAAATACTGATGATTCAGGAGGATTAGCAAACTTGAATCTCTCTAGTCATTACGGGGAGTTTTGAAAAGAATGATGTATAATATCAGGAAGTTGAATTGTACATCAAACTTCTGGAGATCCTAATTTGCCATATAATGTTAGATTGATGACACACACATGCACACACACGCACATCAACATAGTACCCTCCTTGAAGATATGGTGCATGGAGATATCAAGGTTAAATTTCATTATTTTGAAAATTTCGATATGACATATCTTATAATTTTGGAAGTATAAGATGAAGCGATTGTAAATAAAATTGATGTAGAAGATGAGGTCTACCTTATATAGATTTTAACTTTTTATAATTATTTAAACTAGTCATATCTATTCTTACTGTGTTCTCTCTTAACTAGAAGAATCTAACTCGAATTATGAAAGAACAGATTTCACTAATATAAGTGGAGATTATGTAACTCAGTTTGTTATTCATAAATAAAATAAAAGAGGGTCAACACCTTCTTTTCACCAATTTTTCTATGTTTCTGATTTGTTAAAAAATTCTAGTTGAACGAGTTGAACAAAATCCCCCTTCGGATCACACCATGTCAAGCGGCCTTGCATATCTATGATGGCATTTGATAGGGAGGATAAGTTAATTTGAAGGTATCTCCTCAAACTAGGATATATCTAGGCAAATATCCAAAAGAGTTTTCTAGCTACATACCCAAAGGCATTCTTAAATAGCTATATCAGTACAAGCGCCAAAAAAGTGATCGAGAGAGGGGATAGTTCTATTTTACCATTTGGATGGAATAAAATTATTCTATGGAACAAACGGTATTTACCCTCTCCAACTACTAGTTTATCCTTATCCTCTTTTTGATACACCAAAAGGTTGGACGGTGATTTTGTGATTGTAATAAAATATTTATTAATATGAGATTTGATGCACTCTTTTTTATTTTATTTTAATTTTTTGTTGAAAAGATGAAATACTTTATTGATACGAAACAAGGCTAGCTACAGAAGCATCCTTTTTTACAATAGCCTTCAGCAAGGCCTTTCAAGCAAAGAGCTATACACTCAGTCTATTCAAAATAGTAAGCCAGCTACAGGCCTAAACAATCATAGTAATTTACAAAATTTTGATAGCATTGGCGAGGAATTAAAGGTGGCATTGCACAGTAGAACTTCGTCCTCCAAACCCAGAATGCCAACTCCAGACGTTATGAAGGCTAAAGGTCTTTCTCCGTCCTCGCCCATAGGAATATTCAATTCTGACATGGGTTACCATTGTTCATGCCAACGGCAGGCTGCGTAGCTGGCTTCAGATAAAATAATATCCTTTGCGACTGGATTGACAATATGCTTAGACTGCTGATACCATTAATTATCAAACAGATCATCAAAGAGCATTGCCCTTATATGAAAATCCAAATGAGCAGCATATGTCGCCTGAGAGTTCTGAAATGTATGTTGAGAAAGGATGGGATGTAGTAATAATTAAACCTAATGCACTTTTTATTCTCTGTACTTGTGCCTTCAATCAAATATCACAAAGTGACTTATCCCGTGGAATAGCCAATCCTTTGTGGAATATAGAGATATCCCTCCAAAATTTATCCCCATGGTTATCTTGGGCCTGGTTTGGGCCGTGTTCTAAAGATTTGGGCTCAAAAGTGGCCGAACCTATGGGGCTGTGGCCGAAGCCCAGTCCATTGTCAATCATAGCAAAAGGTCTGTCTGTGGACCAGTATCAACACCATCCAGCCAATGCAGGTTGTTGTTTGACGTCTGAACACGGTTAAAAGGCCGTTATTCCTCTTTTAGTTCTATTAAAGATTAGAATGGTGAAGCAAGGCATCTGGATAGTCTGGGCGCAATAAAAACTTATACTTTACTGGGTACATCATGCCAAATAGAGATAGCGAGTTTTATCATAAATCTTATTGTGGCTCATTATCTGTGTTTATCGTGCTCCAAGAGCAGCTTAACACATCCTCAATTTTTATATATGTGATGGATGATGACGCACCAATTTTTAATAGCTTGCACTTTTGTAGAGCCAAAGAGATCGAAATGTCACTCCTTGCAAAAGATCTCCATGTTAGGATTTCCAGCTCTGAAAATCAATGAATATATAACAATATTTCTCCATGCTTCTTAGGACATGTTTTCCCATCACTATAGTCAATCCAATTTCAAACAAAAATTTGATTAAAAAAAATGGCTAATTTTAGATAACACATAGGATTCAATTTGCATCTTTTGGATGACAAAATAGTTGATCTTCTTATATGATGTTGATAATTGATCATACTTTACATAGATCTCAAAATATTTCAAATTTTTATTCACCATTTGCACAGATTTTAAATTATCTATCGTACAACCTAATGGTAGAAGATAAATCTCTTTTTACCCGTGAAAGATGCAACTCAGGTCCAATATAACATAACCTCTCAAATATACGCTATCATTGTGTAACTCAAAGTGAGGTCCGTTTAAGGTATCTAAGAGTCGTCCCCTTGACTATTCAGCTGCGACCGTTGGTTCCTTTCCTACGCTGCGTTCAGATCAGTGCACGACACGATGGGACATCTATTTAGAAATATTACATTTAGGCGAGAGAAGATTTCTCTTCGTCCAAGCAAAAGAGAAAAAGAAAGCCGAGAAAACAACACGGTAACAACCCCCAAAGCCATAAGAAAACAAGAAGGTGGCTACTCCCCAAAGCTACCTGTTGCTTTGCTTTGTGGGTTTGTGTTGTTTAATTTATTATAGGATTTATGTCTTCTATTTCAACATTCTTACTTTTTTTTTTTTATTATTCCAGTTGTATGTCATGACGGTAGATGCATATTATCTTGCTTCGATAAAATTATGTTATTTTGGTTAAATAATTATTATATTTTTTTTTCCTTGCTGATTGTAAGAAAATGAGGATGACATGTTGTAAGATTGACACTATTGACTATTTTTTTCATAAAATATTGTAAGATTGATATTATTGGCGATCATTTCATTGAAATTATATTGGAAGATTAAACATTTTGGAACTCATGAGGAGAGACATATAAAGTTTCATGAATGCAAGTCCAAATTTAAATCTATATAGGAGGATAAATATTTAAATCATCAGTTGTTATTTTGAAACTATGTAGATAGATGAATATCAAGAATGTCTATGGTTGCTTTGACATATGTACATACAAATGAATATTTAGATTATCTACGATTGCTTTGAGATATATGCAGATGAATAAATGTCGAATCATCCATATTTGCTTTTAAATCTATACAGATGGATGCATAATCCTGATCATCCATTGATCGTTTTGAGATCGACGTAGAAGAATAAATAATCAGGATCATTCACATGGATGCTTTGAGATTTGTATTGTGGATGAATAATTTAGATCATCTATTAATCACTTTGAGATCTATATAGATGGATGGATTGTTGCTTTAATTTGAATTCATAAATTTAAATATATAAGATGCACAAACATAAAGAGTGAACAATAATAGCATAACTAAGTGATGTTTGCACTAAGTAATGAGATAAACATGGTGCTACATTTCAAAATCTAAATTAAAGTTTGATAGTGTGCAAGTTTATACGGTATTTCAAATTTTGAATTCAACTATGAATTATTTTCAAATTGTGAATTTTAAATTTGAAATTTTGAGAAAGATTTATATATTTCTTCTTTTTCAACTGAAGAATTAAAAAACTTCTACACGGCTATCAGAACATTAGAAAAGATTTATTTTGGATTTATATTGCCATTTTATACATTTCTCCACTATTTTTAAAGCAGCAAAAAAGGAATTTTTGTTTTAATTTAATATAATAATTTCTATATGAATTTTCGAGCAGTAACTAATGAGATTTTATGCTGGAAATCTAAATAAAAGTTTTATATGGTTTTCAAAGCAGCAATTATTAGAATTTTAGTTTTAAAAATGGAGTAATTATCTACATAGTTTCTAGAGCAGTAATTTTTTAGATTTTATTTTTAAATTCTAAGTTTTTTTTTTTATAGTCTTTAAAATTGCAGGTAATAAGATTTATATTGTGAAGTTAATTAAATTTCTATGCAGATTTTAAAGTAGAAAGCACTGTTTTTTTTTTTTAAGAATTTCAATTTATTTTCTGCATAGATTTTGAAGTACAGATCAAAGATTTTGTTTTTAAGAACTTAGATTTTGAAATAGCAACCTAAAGGATTTTAGTTTGTGCACATAATGTAAAGCTACAAATAGAACGATTCTTTTTTGCATATTTTTTAGAGCAACAAAATTTTCTTTAAAAGCTGATTTTTTTTTCAAAGAATTCAATTTTTTTATAATGGAGATAAAGCTTTTTGATGCTACACAATTAAAGCATATTTAATATGATACTCAAATAAGTAACTAGTAGCAATTCTTAGTTTAACCATGAATTTTGTTTTTAGTTGGTTAATGATGTGGTGCCTACAAATTGCTAATATTGAAAAAATTAATATTTTTAAATTTTTATAATAATTTCTTTTATACCAAAAGATGGAACGCTTGTTTGTATCGAGGTTTACGAGGAATACTATCCTAAAAACGAAATTAGTCTTGCTCATGTATGTCTATAGCGATATTATTTCCAAGGTATAGCAACTCAACTCAATTCGATCCTCATCTAATGAGTATGATCGCAAGTAAGGTTTGATCCAATCAATGCTTTCAATTGTCCAAATAAAAGATTATAAATATTGAAAAAAGAATGGATGAACAATAAATTAAGATGTGTAGGAAAAAAAATTAGTGGAGCTTTCTCTGTTTGGGACTAAGCAGCAGCACAATGCCACAATAGGCTTGCGACTGGATTGACAATAAGCAGCATATGTCGCCTGAGAGTTCTGAAATGTATGTTGAGAAATGATGGGATGTAGCAATAAACCTGATGCACTCTTTATTCTCTGTACTTGTGCCTTCAATCAAATATCACAAAGTGACTTATCCCGTGGAATAGCCAATCCTTTCTGCAATATAGAGATATCCCTCCAAAATTTATCCCCACGATCAGACGTAGTCGAAGCTGGTTTCGAATTTGTTCTATCATTAAAGCATCTTGACTCAAAGGACATCTCCTATTGTAGACTCTCGTTTGAGACCACGATACCACTTGCTTTCTTCTCTCTTTAAGGTCCATCCTTTCCATCTCCCAAGCAATTCACCCCTCATGATGTAAAGGTCGGTTGAATATTGTCTCTCAAGATGTAGGTGGCTTTGTGGTCCTAGACTATTCTTATTGGCTAGAAATGCCTCCACATCCACTCACACCACTCTTTCAAACCAAACAACCTCTACCCGACTTCACCTACGACATCATTTCCTCACCTTCATGCGAAAGAAACCTCTATTCGACCTCACCTAAAATGTCATTTCGTCACATTCACGCCAAAGACCACCACCAGTCGTACCATCATCACCCTCTTCCAAGTTTTGCCTCCATGCTTGATGGGCCGTCTGGCAGGCGATGTTTCTCTGGTGTCATCACTGCCAAGGAAGGCAACGGACGAAGGTTGCTAATTGGCTGAGACAGGCGCATGCCTGCTGCATCCGAGCTCATTGGAATGGACCATGGCCTGAGTTTTTGGGTCCAAAAATGTTTTTAAGCTTGATGCGAGCTAGTCTTCTTGGCCTGGCCATGGCCCGTAAGGCTATTTGAGATCGAGTCTAGAACCTTTTCCTTTTCCTCCACTCTTATGGACGTTAATGGCGAGTAGGACAGGACGAGCAGACGTAAGTGGTGGAGCGTACGGTAGGATGGGTGGTAGAGGGAAGTATGGGCATAAGGGGGCAAGCCGTGGCGGTAAGAAGTGCGGATGATGCTAGGCAAGGGCATGGTTATCTTGGGCCTGGTTTGGGCCCTGTTCTAAAGATTTGGGATCAGAACGGGCTGAACCTATGGGCGGTGGCCGAAGCCCAGTCCATTGTCAGTCACATGTCTGTGGACCAGTATCAACGCCATCCAACCAATGCAGGTTGTTGTTTCACGTCTGAACACGGTTAAAATGCCCTTATTCCTCTTTTAGTTCTATTAGAGATTAGAATGGTGAAGCAAGGCATTGGATAGTCTGGGCGCAATAAAAACTTATACTTTACTGGGTACATCATGCAAAACAGAGATAGCGAGTTTTATCATAAAATCCAATCGTGGCACATTATCCATGTTTATCGTGCTCCAAAGCAGCTTAACACATCCTCAATTTTTATGTATGTGATGGACAATGATGCACCAATTTTTAATAGCTTGCACTTTTGTAGAGTCAAAAAGATCGAAATGTCACACCTTGCAAAAGATCTCCATGTTAGGATTTCCGGCTCTGGAAATCAGTGAATATATAACAATATTTCCCCATGCTTCTTTGGACATGTTTTCCCATCACTGATGTCAATCCAATTTCAAACAAGAATTTGATTGAAAAAAGGACTAATTTTAGATAACATATAGGGTTCGGTTTGCATTTGTGGATGAAAAAATGGTTGATCTTCTTATATGATGTTGATAATTGGATCATACTTTATATAGATTTCAAAACATTCTAAATTTTTTATTCACTATTTGCACAGATTTCAAAATAGCTATAGTACAATCTAATGGTACAAGATAAATCTTTTTTTACACGCGGAAGATACAGCTCGGGTCCAATATAACATAACCTCTCAAATATACGTTATCATTGTGTAACTCAAACTAAATTTGGAATCTGAGCTGACATAAAGTTGATAAATTTTTTTTTTCTTATTTTTCATGACGCACGTATGATAGCTTAAAAAAAGAGAGAGAAACTAGAGGCATGTTTTTAGACTCGGAAAAGAAGACCCCATGACCAAATGTCTAGGGTCAAAGCGAGATCCGTGTAAGGTATCTACTCTTCGTCCTCTTGACTATTCAACTGCGACTGTTGGTTCCTTTCCCACGCTACTTTTTGTCATATGTTCAGATCAGTGCACAACACAATGGGACATCTCTTTTAGAAATATTACAGTTAGGAAAGAGAAGATTTCTCTCTGTCCAAGCAAAAGAGAAAAAGGAAGCCGAGAAAACAACACGGTAACCACCCCCCAAAGCCATAAGAAAACAAGAAGGTGGCTACTCCCCAGAGCTACCTGTTGCTTTGCTTTGTGGGTTTGTGTTGTTTAATTTATTATAGGATTTATATCTTCTATTTCAACATTCTTACTCTTTTTTTTTTCTTTTGTTCCCGCTTAATGTCATGACGACAAATGCATATTATCTTGCTTTGACAAAATTATGTTATTTTGGTTAAATAATTGTTATATTTTTTTTTCTTGCTGATTGTAAGAAGATGAGGATGACATGTTGTAAGATTGATACTATTGATTATTTTTTTCATAGAATGTTGTAAGATTGATATTATTGACGATCATTTCATTGAAATTATGTTGGAAGATCAAATATTTTGGAACTCATGAGGAGAGACATTAAAGTTTTATGAATGCAAATTCAAATTTAAATCTATATAGGAGGATGAATATATAAATCATCTGTTGTTATTTTGAAACTATGTAGACAGATGAATATCAAGATCGTCTATGGTTGCTTAGAGATAAGTACATACAAATGAATATTTAGATTATCTACGATTGCTTAAAGATATATGCAGATGAATGAATGTCCGAATCATCCATATTTGCTTTTAAATCTATGCAGATGGATGCATAATCCTGATCATCCATTGATTATTTTGAGATCTACGTAGAAGAATAAATAATCTGGATCATTCATATGGATGCTTTGAGATTTGTACTGTGGCTGAATAATCTAGATCATCTATTAATCGCTTTGAGATCCATATAGATAGATGGATTGTTGTTTTAATTTGCATTCATAAATTTAAATATGTAAAATGCACAAAATTAAAGAGTAAATAATAATAGCATAACTAAGTGATGTTTGCATTAAGTAATGAGATAAACATGGTGTTACATTTCAGAACCCAAATTAAAGTTCAATAGTGTGCAAATTTATAGGGTGTTTCAAATTTTGAATTCAACTATGAATTATTTGCACATTTTGAATCTTCAATATGAAATTTTAGAAAAGATTTATATATTTCTCCTTTTTTAACTGAAGAATTAAAAAAATTTTGCACGATTATCAGAACAGTAGAAAAGATTTATATTTTTGTTTTATACATTTCTCCACTATTTTAAAGCAGCAAAAAAGGAATTTTTGTTTTAATTTAATGTAATAATTTCTATATGAATTTTTGAGCAATAACTAATGAGATTTTATGCTGGAAATCTAAATAAAAGTTTTATATGGTTTTCAAAGTAGCAATTATTAAAATTTTAGCTTTAAAAATGGATTAATTGTCTACATAGTTTCTAGAGCAGTAATTTTTTGGATTTTATTTTTAAATTCTCAGTTAATTTTTTTTTATAGTCTTTAAAATTGCAGAAAATAAGATTTATATTGTGAAGTTAATTAAATTTTTATGTAGATTTTAGAGTAGAAATCATAGGTTTTTTTTATTTTTTAAAGACTTTCAATTTATTTTTTGCATAGATTTTGAGGTACAGATCAAAGATTCTGTTTTTTAGAACTTAGATTTTGAAATAGCAATCAAAAGGATTTTAGTTTGTGCACATATTGTAAAGCTGCAAATAGAATGATTATTTTTAGCATATTTTTCAGAACAACAAAATTTTCTTTAAAAGCTGATTTTTTTTCAAAGAATTCAATTTTTTTATAATAGAGATAAGGCTTTTTGATGCTACACAATTAAAGCATATTTAATATGATACTCAAATAAGCAACTAGTAGCAATTCCTAGTTTAACCATGAATTTCGTTTTTAGTTGGTTAATGATGTGGTGCCTACAAATTGCTAATATTGAAAAAATTAATATTTTTAAATTTTTATGATAATTTCTTTTAGATCAAAAAATGGAATGCTCCTAAAAATGAAATTAGTCTTACTCATGTATGTCTATAACGATATCGTTTCCAAGATATAGCAACCCAACTCAATTCGATCCTCATCTGATGAGTATGATCACAAGTGAAGTTTGATCCAATCAATGCTTTCAATTGTCCAAATGAAAGATTATAAATATTGAAAAAAAAATGAATGAAAAATAATTAAGATGTGTAGGAAAAAAAAATTAGTGGAGTTTTCTCTATTTCGGACTAAACAGCAGCACAAGCCCACAATAGATTTGGAACCAATGATGCCAAGCCCCTTCATCTACACTCTTTTTATAGGTTCGATTCAGATAACTACTAAAGAGGCTTAAAAAAACCTCAATATCTTTCATATTGCTAGCACCTCGTAAAGGCTCGCCAGCACATACATCTAATATATATATATATATATATATATATATATATATATAAATGGAGACGAGAAGCTTCATTTGACACGTGGTTTATTAAGGAGAGAAAGAGAGAGACACATGGTTTATCAAGAAAAAGCAGCACCCAGATGTGCGATGATCGAAGCTCTGCGAGACAAGAATGGTGATGCCGTCGGTGAGATCGAAGGTGCCGGTGGCGAGACCGCCGGTGGAAAAAATAGTCTTCAGGGCCCTCGCAGCATCTGTGATGGCGGTGGAGAACGTGGACGTGATCCCATACAGAACCCTGACATAGGATCAGCAGGATGGGGTTGTTGCCGTGGCTGGCAGGAGAGAGCAAGAGGAGGAGGATGGTCGGAGAGCCAGAGGAGGGAGCCGGAGGAGTCGGCGACGGGCCGTCGGGGTCGGTGAGGAGGGCGGAGGGCGAGTCAATGCTTTGTTGGCGGGATGGTCGAAGCTCTGGCGGATGGGGGCGCCGCCAGGGGAGAGGAGGAGGTTGCCGGAGTCGAGGAGACAGACAGAGGAGGCGGGGCGGGGGTTATTGGAGAGCCAGAGGAGGGAGTCAGAGGAGTCAACGACGGCAAGGAAGAATCAGAGGGAAAAAGGAAGACAGAGGGAGAGAGATTGCTATCGATGTTGATGCCGTTACCCTTGCAGTCATCGTTCTTCCTCCACTTTTCTTTGCGATGGGCTCCTTCAAAACCCCACACCGCAGAACTTAGCTTGCACCTCCTTCTCCATCTACGTCACCTCCACCGGCGGCGACTTCACCAGCCATGCTTTCTCTGCCACAGCCACTACCACCACCACCCGATAAAGACCCACGCCCTCATCCCCCGCCCGAGCCCTACCGCTGCTGCCATCCTGCTTGGGGCCACACCGCCCCTCCTTCGGCTTCTTGATCACGACCTATTCTTTTTTGTTATTTTTTTGTATTTCTGATGTAGATTAATTGGGATAATGGTGGAGATCAGGAGGTTCCGCTTCCACAACCACCGGCGGTGGCTGTGCTTTGTTGGCTTCTTGATCACGAGTCAATGCTTTGTTGGCGGGATGGTCGAAGCTCTGCCAGACAAAGGCTCCGCCAGGGCAGAGGAGGAGGAGGTTGCCGGAGTCGAGGAGGCGGACGAAGGAGGCGGGGCAGGGGTTGTCGGAGAGCCAGAGGAGGGAGCCAGAGGAGTCGGCGACGGCAAGGAAGAATCAGAGCGAAAAAGGAAGACAGAGGGAGAGAGATTGCTATCTATGTTGATGCCATTACCCTTGCAGTCACCGTTCCTTCTCCACTTTCCTTTGCGATGGGCTCCTTCAAAACCCCACACTACAGAACTTAGCTTGCACCTCCTTCTCCATCTACATCACCTCCGCCGGCAGTGACTTCACCGGCCATACTTCCTCTGTTACAACCATTGCCACCACCACCCGATAAAGACCCATGCCCTCATCCCCCGCCCGGGCCATGCCGCTGTGCCATCCTGCTTGGGGCCACACTGCCCCTCCTTCGGCTTCTTGATCACGACCTATTTTTTTTGTTGGTTTTTTGTGTTTCTGGTGTGGATTGATTGGGATAACAGTGGAGATCGGGAGGTTCTCCTTCCACAACCACCGATGGTGGCTGTCGGGGTTCATCTCGACCCACAAGACCCTCTCTTTTTGGTGGTCTGGGTCGTGGAGTTCACGACGGTGTTCCTGTGGCAGAGCAACTCCATCAACGGGCTCCTGTTCTTCCGACGAGCTCTATCGGACAAGGCGGCACCGAGGCTCACAGACTTTGGTGGGGTTGGCGATGTAGTGACGCTGAATACTGAGGCATTTGAGGTGCTTCTAGTGGAGGCGCGCAGCGTTATGAGTGGGATGATGAGGTGGGAAAAGGTTTTTACCTTTAATTTTTTTTATTTTTCCATTGCTTTCGTTGATTTTTTTCTATTTTTCTTCAATTTTTTTTATATTTTTCCATCCTCAAAAATCTTGATCGGGTGGGAGACCTTGAGGTCGAGCAGCTCAATACGACACCCAGGGTGGAGGAGGTCGATGGCCCAGGGGTCGAGGAGCTCGGACATCCACAGAAGAAGAATAAGGAAGGAAGAAAAGAATAAAAAAAAGAAAAGAGAAAAAATGAAGAAGAAGATAAAAAAATATTAAAAAAAAAAATAAAAATAAAGATCTTTTATTATTGAAACTTCTTGATTTTTTTTTTATTGAAACTTATCTATAGTTAAATAAAGAATCCAAGAACAATAATTGAGATTTAAAAGATAGTTATCTAATATATGATTAATTATAAATTATTTTTTTAGATAATATTAATTAATAATAAATTTTTAATTATTTTTTATATTCAAAAAATAGATACTGATCATCTGACATTTCGTAGATTGGATATATCAATCTTAGGGAGAGGATCAAAACAGTAAAAAAAGAGATGGAAAAAAAATTTAATATTTAAATTTTTAATTTTTTTAATTTTTTTTTATAATTTAGATCTCTAAAATTTTAATATTATTTTTTTTTAATTTTTAAAATTTAAATATCTCACAGCTCATTAATTGGAGGTACACTCACCAAGATTCTAATTGATATCTCACAAAACTATCATTTATCATTATATTGCTATATTTTTACTTCATCTCAAGCTCGAAGATGCTGCGGTCATTGATGGTAGTAGTGGAAGATGTTCGATATTGCCAACTTTACTATTGAAAGAGTTGGGAGGTGTGCGAGAAGAGGATAGAAAGAGAAAGAGAATGATAGATAGAAAGGTTTAAAAAATGATTAAAAATAAAAATAATAAAAATTTATGAATTTATGGAGGAACTTTACGGAATCAAAGTCGTTGATTATCACAAAATTTATCTGAGAAAAAATTAAATAAATATCAAAGTTAGTGTAACATTATGAAATTCTATATAGAGCTAAACTTGATCCGCAGCGCTTATGTTACATATTGAAATCAAATTTAAATCTAAAATTTAAATTCAAATTTTAAATTTAATTTGAGATGTGGTAAAACATGCTACCATCCGTGCACATATGTGCTGTTCATGCCACGCACATGGTACAATTGGCTGAGCCAAGCTAGCCCAGCCCACCATCCTTAAAGTCTAACCTAGACATGGAAAAACAAGCAATGTATAAATTCAAGAGCACAGAAGTCATGCATGAGTACCGGGATCTCTCCAACGTGCAGTTGAATGAGGACTAAATATGTGCCTCATGTGGAAGTACTCAGCTATTCTAGCCCTTGCAGGATTTGAACTGGCTTCAGTTCGATTTGTCAAAGTATTTACCCAATGCCCAAGCACACGGAAGGAGTCATATGTGGCATAGAAAAGGAGAGGTTTTCCAAGTACCGTTGACGATCCATTTGGTTAGAATATATCTGGTTATAGAATAATTTGATAATTTATAAAAAATATTTATTAAAAAATAATTATAGAAAAAAAATATTTTTTATTTTGTTTGATTGATAAAAAATTATTCTGAAAAATGATATTGAAAAAAGATTACTACATTTGATTGGACGTAAATCTATATAGAAAATTATCAAATTTATAAATATAATATGTGTTGGGTATAAAATACTCTCAGCCGAAGTTCTTAACAGAATTGACCCTCGCAGGACTCTTCCGATTTTCGACTGCAGATGGCGAACTCCCATTGCTCCGTCCGGACTCCTACGGGAGCCAGATCTCATCTCCAACTCCAACTGCGGGAAGACTTCGTCCAGACTCCTACGGGAGCCGGACTCCGTCCGTGACTCCAATTGCAGGAAGACTCCGCCCGGACTCCTACGGGAGCCGGACCTCATCTCCGACTCCGGCTGCAGGCAGACGTCGCCCGGACTCCTACGGGAGCCGGACTCCGCCCACGACTCTAATTACAGGTAGACTCCGCCCGGACTCCTACGGGAGCCGGGCTCCGTCCCCGACTTCAACTGCTGGTAAATTTCGTCCGGACTCCTACGGGAGCTGGACTTCGCCCCTGACTTTAATTGCAGGAAGACTCCGCCCGGACTCCTATGGGAGCCGGGTCTCGTCCCCAACTCTAGCTGCAGGTAGACTTCGTCCGGACTTCTACGGGAGCCGGACTCCGCCCACGACTCCAATTGCAGGTAGACTCTGCTCGGACTCCTACGGGAGCCGGGCTCTGTCCCCGACTTCAACTGTTTGTAAGTTTCGTCTGGACTCCTACGGGAGCCGGACTTTGCCCCCAACTCCAATTGCAGAAAGACTCAGTCCGGACTCCTACGGGAGCCGGATCTCATCTCCGACTCCGGCCGCAGGAAGACTCCGTTCGGACTTCGTCCCCGACCTCAACTGCTGGAAGGCTTCGCCCGGACTCCTATGGGAGCCGGGCTCCGTCCTCAACCTCGACTGCTGGTAAACTTCGTCCGGACTCCTAAGGGAGCCAGACTTCGTCCCTGACTTTGATTGCAGGTAGACTTCGTCCCGGGCTCCTACGGGAGCCAGATCTCATCTCCGACTCCAGCTGCGGGAAGACTCCGTCCGGACTCCCACGGGAGTCGGACCTCATCCCCGACTTCGACTGAAGGAAGACTTCGTCCGGACTCCTACGGGATCCGGACTCCGGGCTCCTCTCAGACGGGTAGCTAACCACCTCTCTCCGCCAGACACTCCAGTCGAACTTCGGTCGATAGGCCTGCACTCCCTGGCGGGCCGCAGTAACGGCCACGACTCTGCTCCACTTCCTGTGACGGATATCGCACGATTCTTCCATCCTCTGGCAAGTCGCGACAACGGACGCCGCTCCACTCCCCGCAACAGACTCCACGTGGCATGTCCCGGTGATAGCCACGATTCCACTCCACTATTCTTCGCAACAAACTCCTCCTGACTCTGGGCAGCCCACTGCCAGACGGTTACAGACATCGCTATCAGTCTGTTGCTCCCTTCGCCTATAAAAGTGGGACCCCAGATACGTTATTCTCTAAGTTCTATTTTCTATCCCAAAACTCTGCTAAAATTTTGGTTCGAGCACTCCATTCTTGTTGAGGCAGAGAACTGACTTGAGCGTCGGAGGGTCTTGCCGGAGCAACCCCACCTCCGGTTTAGACTTCTTTTGCAGGTCCCGACGGCGACCGCGACTCCCTCGACTCTAGCTACTCCGACGCAGACGGATTTTTGCACCAACAGGATTGGCGCTAGAGGAAGGGTCTATGTCTTCGCAGTACCCTTGTTCTTAAAGGAGCGCTCAACAGGACCGTCTCCGATCATCTTCTCCGACATCCACTCCTCCTTCCCCCACTAGGTCTTCGCCCGATGCCTCCCCGCAGGGCATCCACACGGTGATCCACGGCCTCCGCGGCCAGATCTCAGGCTCCGACCTCGCCTCCAGTCTCCCAACCTCTACCCCCTCCTCCGGCAGCAGCGGTTGGCACGGAGCAATTCGACCTACTGGTGCAGCAGGTCAGAGGCCTCACTGAAGCTGTGCAAGCCATGCAACAGCAGCAGCAGCCGCAGGCATCAGTGCGACCAGAAAGAGCATCGCCAGAACTCCAAAATCTGGCAATGGGACGGGCCACTTGAGCCAGCCGCCCAGTCTTTCTCGAAAAGACGAATCCAAGGGTGGAAAGCCCCCAATCAGACCACGACTCCACCCCTGGAAGATCTCTGCCTCCATCCTGCCAGAGGACCCTCGAGACCCGTAGTCGAGAGGATTTTCTAGATCGGAGGCTTCAGGAGATGAACCGGTGGATCGAAGAACTCCGTCATGCTCCCCCCGCTTATGGTGAGGACATTTGTACTGACCCTTCCTTTTCTCAAATGATCATTCAGGAGCCAATCCCGCCAAACTTCAAGCTCCCTCAATTCGAAAGCTACGACGGGACTTCGGACCCGGTTGACCACCTAGAGGCCTTCCGGACAATGATGCTGCTTCATGACGCGCCCGACGCCATCTTATGCCGAGCCTTCCCATCCACTTTGAAGGGAGCGACGAAAAACTGGTACTCGATACTGAAGCCGGGTACCATCTTTTCCTTTGATCAGATGAGCCACCAATTTGTGGCTCATTTTGTCAGCAGTCGGCGCCCCCGGAAGGGTTCGGAGTCCCTCATCAACATCAAGCAGAGGGAGGGGGAGTCCATTCGGGCCTACATCAACCGCTTCAATGTCGCCGCGCTGGAGGTCCGAAACTTGGACCAGTCGGTAGCAATGGCCGCTCTGAAAGGCGGCCTTCAGAAGAACGACCTTTTATTCTCCTTGGAAAAGAAGTACCCCAGGGATTTTACAGACCTGTTGGCTCGGGCTGAAGGGTACGCCCGAGCGGAAGAAGCCTTCAAAATGAAGGATGAGGAGACCGCGAGAGAGCGGCAGGCGGAAGACTCGAGTAAGCCCGCAGTCGAAAAAGGGGTGAGAGAAGCTCAGCCCCGTTCTCGAACTCCTCCCGGGCACAAGCGCACCCAGACTCCTCCGCGAGCACGCAGGCAGGGAAGCCCGGAATGCCGGGCTCGGTGGGGCTCTCCCCCAGGAAAGTTTCGCAACTATGCCCCCCTCAACACATCGAAAGCCCAGGTACTGATGGAGGTCAGAGAGCAGCTCCCTAGGCCAGAGAGGATGCGCACACACCCCGGGAAGCGCAATCCTAACAAGTTCTGCCTCTACCATCGCGACCACGGCCACGACACGGAGGAATGCATCCAGCTCCGAGATGAGATCGAGGAGCTCATCCGGCGAGGTCGACTCGATAGATTCATTCGGCGCCGGCCTGAGGGTAGAAAAGATCGGCCAAGGGCCCTGCCGCCACCTGAACCGTCGAGGAGGGAAGAGCAGCCCAGAGATCAGCCTCCAATCGGGATCATCAACTCCGTCACCGGAGGACCTCAAGGAGGAGCAGACCTTCCACGACCATGGGACTTGAAAAATCTGTAAATGTATTACTAACGACTTTGCTTTGAATCAAAATTCCTTTCGACTTTGCATGTCTTTCTCTTTTTGGTATGGACTTGTTACGACTGGGGGTAACTCCTTCAAACAATCAAAACAAGGTCATGTTAGGAACGGAAGGAGAACCTCATCCTAACATGAGCAAAATGAAAGTCCGATTATTTTAAGATCGGATCGGGGGAGAGACCCATATAACGGCCCTTAGGTGCCCCCATGGCCATGTTAGGAATAGGAGGAGAATCTCGTCCTAACATGAGCAAAGTCAAAGGCCCAGTTTTTTTAGATCGGATAGAGGGAGAGGCCTTGCAATGCCCTTACGTGCCCCCACAGCCATGTTAGGAACAGGAGGAGAACCTCATCCTAACATGAGCAAAGTCAAAGACCCAGTTCTTTTAGACTGAATGGGGGGAGAGGCCTTACAACGCCCTTACGTGCCCCCACAGCCATGTTAGGAACAGGAGGAGAACCTCATCCTAACATGAGCAAAGTCAAAGGCCCGATTCTTTTAGACCGGATGGGGGGAGAGGCCCTACAACGCCCTAATGTGCCCCCACAGCCATGTTGCGAACAGGAGGAGAACCTCGTCCTGGCATGAGCAAAGTCGAAGGCCCGATTCTTTTAGACCGGATGGGGGGAGAGGCCCTTGCAACGGCCCTTATGCGCCCCCATAGCCCCGTTGGGAACAGGAGGAGAACCTCGTCCTAACTTGAGCTGAGATCGACTACGTTAAGAACAGAAGGAGAACCTCGTCCTGACGATGACAAAAACCCCGTCGCCCAACAAAATTGGATAAAGAGAAAAGTCCCCTCAATGGCACCTCTACACTTCTACGCGACCCCACAAAAGGCAAGGGGAGGACCCTCACTCAGAAAAGAAGAGAAAAATTAAAAAGAAAAGCGACGAATTACATCGGCAACAGATGAAAAACAAACCACACCAAGGACCTAGGGAACCTCGTCTCAACAAAGACGGGAAGTTCCTGCCAAACATCCCCGACCTCTAAGAAGGCTCTCGACACAGGTCAAGAAAATAATGACCCCTATGAGGTAATGCGAAGTTCGGACCACCGAGCTCGACCCTACGGCCATGGACGACAGGAAAAGCAAATCAGCGTGGCGACGACTGGGCACCTCCAAACGACGTCGATATCGAACAAGTCAAAAGATGAAAGAAATTCGACAGACGATAATTTAATACAATGCACGGATGAGGTAACACAAATTCTCTTTTTCATTTCATTCACGAAATATACACTACAGAGCCCTTAAGGCTGAAGAAGAAAGATGATAAGACAAGCAAGCCGGTGCGGCGACGATCAAGAACCTCTAGACGACACCGACATCAAAAAGAAAAAGAAAAGCTACGACACCAACAAACAAACAAGCGGCAAAAGGAGACATATAGAAGGATGAAAGGCAAAAAAAAAAACCTAAGGGGGCCTGGCTTCCTCCGACCTCAAACTTTCAGCTTCGACCCTCGCCAGGGAGTGCCTTAAACTTTCGACTTCTGCTTCCAATTCCCTCTTCCTCATTAATATCTCCATGTATCTTCGGTGAAATCGCTGGCTTTCATTCTCCATCTCTCGACGCTTTTTTCTCAGGACCTCGGATTCTGCCTCCGCATCCTTGACGGCCTGCTGCTCGCATACCTGCTGGATCTTCAATTGCTGCAGCTCGGCCTTCCCCTCCCCAAGGGCGACAGATTGCTCTTCTGCGGTCCTTCTCAGGGATTGGAGTTCGCTGGAATCCCGAGCAGAAGCAAGCTGAGCCCCTCCAGCTAGCTGCCCTTGAAGGCGGGCAACTTCATCGATCGCCATCCTGAGCCTCCCTTTGTATTCGTCCACTTGCTTGCGCCTGCCGGCCCGGTACGCATCATAGCTCGCCTCGACATCCTGGAGCTGTTGCTGAAGGTCGGAGACCTTCTTCGACCACTCCCGGTCGCTGTCGGCCCGAGTCAAAAGTTGGGATGAGCTTCCTTCCAGCTGGCTAATCCTCTCCTGTGCAGCCGACAGTTCCACTCGGAGAGAACTGATCTTGACAGCTTGAGCCCAAATTCGATCGCTGGCGCGCTTCCTGTGTTCCTCGAGCTCCCTCTCGAAGTTCGCCTTTCTCCGACTGTACTCCATGATCCCCTTCACATGGAGGTTTCGGAAGCGGGTGGCCTCCACGGTGGCTTCAGAGTGACCCTCCCTCAACCTACGGAGCTCGCCCTCCATCTTCTTCGATCTTTTCATCAAATGAAGAACTTCCTTCTTCAGCCGCTGGATCGTGGACTTCAGCGAAATCCCCAGGGGCAGGGGAAGCGCTTCGGCAGGACACTACCATCGGGAGACAAAAGCGTCAAGGTACGTCTCATTGCAGAAAGAAAAATAAAAAGAAAAAGGAGGGAGGAGAGGAGAAGCCATCCACGATGAGAAATTCAACTTTATTGATTGAATGTTTCTTAAAGACAAAAAGGAAAGGAAAAATTACGGTAAAAGAAAGATACAAGGTCGAAGGTCTCAGACCTCTGAAGCAGGAGTTGGGGAGCTCGGTGTCCCTGGAAGGGGGGCTGCGGCAGCAGTAGCAGCAGGAGAGGGACCGGCCTCATCTTCAGATTCCTCGCCCAAGAAGTTGAGATCGAGCTCGGAAAATTTTCTGGCCACCTTCTCTTGGCAGAGCTCGAATCCTTTGATGAATGCTTCTTGGCCGAACCTGACGTTTAGGTCCCTCATCTCCGCAGAGGCCTTGAACTCCTCCACCGTAAAAACTCTAGCCTCCGAGATCAGGATCGAAATCTGCTCCGCCAAGTTGGCGACCTCGACCTCCGCCTTCCTCACCGTCTCCTCCGAGGTCTACTTCTCTTCCTCCCGGGCCTATTTTTCTCTCTCCAAGGCCTCTTGGAGGGTGACTACCTCGGCTGCCTTCTCCTCGAGACGAGCGATTCTGGCCCGATGACTCTCCTCCGCCTGGATGGTGTCCCTCCTCGCCCGATTCGTCGCCTCGATATTGATGAGGAGCTGGTGTCCGATCTGCAAGGTCGACTGGGAGGTCAGAACGAAGGAACAAGAAGCTAATTAAACGAAGGGAAGGGGGAGGGTGAATCTGTTTATCTCGAGAAAGGACCCCAGGGAGTCCCAAACCCACTGTTCGGGATCGGCACGATCGATCCTCTCGACGACCTCAGGCAGGATGCAGCCGTCAATCAGCCGCTTTATCAGATCCCTGTCATTAAAGGGATTCTCCCCCGGCTCTCCCTCGGAACCAAGGGACTCTTCAATGGCGGTTCGGCGGCTACTTACCCTGCGGGCAACCGACTTCCTTCTCCTCCCCCTCTCGGCCCCGGGCACCACCTCGATGCGGTCCCCTGAGATGGGAACCTCAGCGGGAGAGCTCCTTGAAGAGGCTTGGGGAGCCGACGGTTCGGCATCCGAAGGAACGTCGATCGCAGGGGCCACCTGGACAGGCACGGTCGAGCCCGTCTCGTCCACTCTGGCCTTCTTTGCTGATCCAGAGGCCGTGGCGCCTTTTCTTTTGTGGGCCTTGAGGCCCCTGGCGAGCATCCGTGCTGCTTCGGCGTTCATTTCTGAAGAAAAAAAAAATCAAATCAAAAATCAGCGATGGGGTGAAAAAGGAAGAAGTGACATGCAAAGAAAAAAAAAGAGAGAAGAAAAAAAAAAAGAAGAAGGACGGAAGAAAAGAAGAGAAAAGAAAAGATGGAATACTCGCAGGATCCTAGGGACTCAAGCCGATGTTGAACAAAAATTGCTCCTTCAGAAGGATGGGAAGGGAAGGAGCGAAATAGGCAAGGAGCTTCCGGGTGGCCTGGAGGTCGTCCTCCCCCAAGCTGGGAGCCCGACGAACAGAGTCCCTTAGAGAGCCCCAAGGGGGCAATTTAAGCCTCAAGGTCGGGCAGTGGACGAAGAGGTACTTCCCCTTCCAGTTGTAGATTGAAGAAGGTGCACCTTTCAGCAACCCCTTCTTGCCAAACTGGGGGGAGAAATACCACCAGTCCTTCGCCGAAGGGTGACACTTGAAGGTTTAGAAATGCCTAAACAAGGAAAGGAATGGCTGAACTTCGACTACGTGGCAAAGGGAAAGGAACCCTATCAAAAACCTAAAGAAATTCGGAGCAACTGAAGCTAAAGAGATATCTAAGAAGCGAAAAAGGGCGATGACAAAGGGCGGAAGCGGAAGCCAGAGTCCGGCACGGAAGGCCTCCTAATACAGGCAAAAACGATTGGGTGGGGGAGTACTAGCCCGATCGGAGGGGCCAGGAAGCTCCAGATCGTACTCCGAAGGAACTCCGTACTGAACCTTTATCAGCAGGAGTTCATCCAGAGTCAGAGAGCAGGAAATGGTATCCGATGCAAAAATCGAGCGAAGCCCAGCCCCAGATGTGGGTTCATCTACAGAGTGGGGGTCTTGGGGGCTGAGGCGGAAGAACTCTCAGAACCGCTGGAAGCGGAGGTGCCGGAAGATATTTCGAATGATTTCAAATGAAGCCCCTAAAGATCCCGGAGAAATCAGGCAGGACAAGGGACGAGGGGTTGCGGCAGACCAAATCAGAGGAATGCGACAAAAGAAAATGGAGGAGAAAAGGCCCCTAAATGGCAAGAAGAAAGACAAAGGTTCCGAGACTAACCTAGATCGCTCTGAAGGATGCAGAGGGGCGAGGACAGGGACGACTCGAAGGACGCCTAGGGCCAAGGAAGATGCCAAAAAGTGTTAGGGCTCTCGAAGAAAAGACGGACACCGATAGAACTCTCAGGCGGAATAGGGCCCCTGAAGGCGGAAGGGCGGGTTTAAATAGACCCTGGGATCTGGCGCCATAATGATCGCGAATCCCCCCAGACCGACCCACGCTCGACATGTGTCCCACTCGCCACGGCAGGCGGCTAAAAGCGGCTGACGGCTGACAGAGCTATTACTGCATCGTATCTGGGCCAACATACCTGCGGGAATTCCGAAAGGTCCCTTCGAATCACCCCGATTCGAAAAAACTCCAGCACGTGCGCATTTAATGCCAAAATATCTGGGGGCGATCGTGCACAGGATTCAAGGAGACAACTTTGACTGTGCCAACCTCTCTATACTTCCTTCATTCGAAATTCAAACTCGAAAGTAGGGGGACTGGTGTTGGGTATAAAATACCCTCAGCCAAGTTCTTAACAGGATTGACCCTCGCAGGACTCCTCCGGCTTTCGGCTGCAGATGGCGAACTCCCATTGCTCCGTCCGGACTCCTACGGGAGTCAGATCTCGTCTCCAACTTCAGCTGCGGGAAGACTTCGTTCGGACTCCTACGGGAGCCAGACTCCGCCCGTGACTCCAATTGCAGGCAGACTCTGTCCGGACTCCTACGGGAGTCGGACCTCATCCCCGACTCCGGCTGCAGGCAGACTTCGCCTGGACTCCTACGGGAGCCGGACTCCGCCCACGACTCTAATTACAGGTACACTCTGCCCGGACTCCTACGGGAGCCGGGCTCCGTCCCCGACTTCAACTGCTGGTAAGTTTCGTCCGGACTCCTACGGGAGCCGGACTTCGCCCCTGACTTTAGTTGCAGGAAGACTCCGCCCGGACTCCTACGGGAGCCGGGCCTCATCCCCGACTCCGGCTGCAGGCAGACTTCGCCCGGACTCCTACGGGAGCCGGACTCCACCCACGACTCCAATTGCAGGTAGACTCCGCCCGGACTCCTACGGGAGCCGGACTCCGTCCCCGACTTCAACTGCTTGTAAGTTTCGTCCGGACTCCTACGGGAGCCGAACTTCGCCCCCAACTCCAATTGCAGGAAGACTCACCCCGGACTCCTACGGGAGCCGGATCTCATCTCCGACTTCGACCGCAGGAAGACTCCGTCCGGACTTCGTCCCCGACCTCAACTGCTGGAAGGCTTCCCCGGACTCCTACGGGAGCCGGGCTCCGTCCTCGACCTCGACTGCTGGTAAACTTCATCCGGACTTCGCCCCTGACTTTGATTGCAGGTAGACTTCGCCCGGACTTCTACGGGAGCCAGATCTCATCTCCGACTCTAGCTGCGGGAAGACTCCGTCCGGACTCCCACGGGAGCCGGACCTCATCCCCGACTTCGACTGAAGGAAGACTTCGTCCAGACTCCTACGGGAGCCGGACTCCGAGCTCCTCTCAGACGGGTAGCTAACCACCTCTCTCCGCCAGACACTCCAGCCGAACTTCGGCCGACAGGCCTGCACTCCCTGGCAGGCCGCAGTAACGGCCATGACTCTGCTCCACTTCCTGCGACGGATGCTGCGCGATTCTTCCATCCTCTGGCAAGTCGCGACAACGGACGCTGCTCCACTCCCCGCGACAGACTCCACGTGGCATGTCCCGGTGATAGCCACGATTTCACTCCACTACTCTTTGCAACAAAGTCCTCCTGACTCTGGGCAGCCCACTGCCAGACGGTTACAGACATTGCTATCAGTCTGTTGCTCCCTCCACCTATAAAAGGGGGACTCCAGATATGTTATTCTCTAAGTTCTATTTTCTATCCCAAAACTCTGCTAAAATTTTGGTTCGAGCACTCCATTCTTGTTGAGGCAGAGAACTGACTTGAGCGTCGGAGGGTCTTGCCGGAGCAACCCCACCTCCGGTTTAGACTTCTTTTGCTGGTCCCGGTGGCGACCATGACTCCCTCGACTCCAGCTACTCCGACGCAGGCGAATTTTTGCACCAACAATATGTAATAAATTTTTTATAAAAGCTCTTTATTGAATGAATTTGAAAAGACATCAAAATAAATTTCATGATTATATATGCAACTTTATTGAAGATATTATTGTTAAATATGGATTACCATCATTCGAAAATTTATTCAATATCAACCTCTCATGATATTTGTTTTATCTTCACTCTTTGAAAAATAAATATAGGATCCATTATTTTTTTAATATATATTTTTTATTTTTTATATCAAATATGATAATCTGATATAAATTTTTTTTTTATGTCAATTATCTCCAATCAAAAAGATCTCTAGAGTTTTGCTCTGATTAGAAATTTCTAATCTTCCATTCCAAGATAGAATTAAGACAGAGGCCAATTTAGTTGCCGGTCATGGAAGGTTTCTCAAGAAAGGATTTTACACCACTGTAATGATAAAAAAATTTTCAAAAATTTTTCTCTTAAAAAAATAACCATCTTAAAGAAAATAATAAATAGACAAGAAGGTCAAGTTAACATGATCAGCTCCTATGTTCAATTTTTTTTGGTTATACTAGACATAAGAAAAATTATATTATTTTTTTTGTTAAATTTTTATGCTAAATATGATAGATAATGAGGCATGGAATTTATTTTCCATACCAGAGTACCCCAAAAACGCGCCTTAAAGAAGTCTAAATAAAACCTGGTTCTATTTGTTTGCCTTTTTTATAATTTCTCCCATCTCTCATTCAATCACACCTCTGCGACCTGCACAGACTTGGACCAAGCTTACACGGTCCCTCTCATTAGATGGAGAAGCATTGCACCTCTTCGACCCCTTCCATGACTTCAGATTGGTTTTGGAACGACTTGTCCGGTTTTGGACCACAGACAAATATCTCTCGGACTTTTGACTACAATTAAGTCATGCGTGGTGTGGAAAGAGGTTTTCATAAATATATCATTTTTTTTTTGATAAAAAAAAAATTCGATCATGTTGGGAGTAGGGCTGATAAAATATGATTCGATCCATCAATATGGCCCATATTTGACCTGCAATAAACAGATTTGAATTTAGATTAAATAGATTTGAGTCATAAACGGATCGATCCATTTAATCCATTTGATAATTGGATCGGATATGAGTTTTAGATATCTTACCCATTTAATTTGTTTAATATTTAGATTGGGTCGAGTCAGATAACCTATTTAACCTGTTTAACCTATTTCACCTATTTCTGATCCATTTAACCCGACTTGTTTAATCTGTTTAACCCATTTAAGACCCATTTAATATGTTTAAAATATTTTTAACCTGTTTCTGACTCATTTAACTTGACTTGTTTAATTTATTTCTGATCCATTTAACTTAACATGTTTAACCCATTTAATCTAATTTAATTTATTTAATAAATAGGTTAAACGGATCGAATCGGGTTACCTGTTTAACAAACAGGTCGGGTTCAGATTTGAATTTTTGACCCGTTTAATAAACATATCGGGTTTGGATTGACTATTTTCTGATCCAATCTATTTATGATCCGATCTGTTTATGATCCGACCTGACTCGATTGCCCCTCCAAGTTGGGAGGCTCCAACCTTACGTTCGAAGATAAAATATTCAGAGACCAATTTATTGGCTGGTCATGGACGGCATTGAAGGATGCTCTTCGTCTTGCTAATATAAAGAGATCCTTCTATTTCATCTCACAGCAACAAATAAATTTATGGACTTTTTTATCAAAAAAAATAAATTCATGGATCTCAAAGAAACCGAACTTCTATTTTTCTGGGGTCATATCATCTTAGCCAATGTCCTCGGAACTCAGAAACTCTCATATCAATAAGAATATCGATATGAGCCTTAATTGCTAATCTCATTAGAAGGCCGACATCTGACACGTGACATCATCAGAAGACATCAACCTCATATCGATCTACATGTCAAGTATCTCTCGCCATCACTATACTAAACCAAATCAGTTAATTACCGACTTGGTGCTATAATAGATGACCTACTCAGTTTATATTAGTGGGACATCAGTTTTAGCTGATCTATTACTCAGCCAACAAGGCTTCAAGTCAGTTATCTTTCAGTTATATTACAGTTGTATTACGACTATGACACGGTTATTTTCTAACTTAAGAGAGCTTACAACTTTCCTACAACTAGCTATTCTGTTATAACAAATTTTAGATGATTATTCGTAACCATCTAACAGACTCATAATTGCCTAACAAACTTCCGTAACCATCTAATAAACTCATAATGGCCTAACAAACTATTCTAATGGCTTGAACAGGCTCTCTTTATATAAAGAAGGGCGCGATATTCTTGGGAGATAAGTCATAAGTCATAGAGCCTAGATTCTACTGAACTTTTTCTAATTTTTTCACTGAAGAAAATCTGAGTTCTCTCCATTCTAATTTACACTCCTTACTCTCTATTTTTTTATTTTTTACTATTTATTTTTAAGATTCCGATTGATTTAAGCATTGAATGATCTTAAATCGGAAGGTATCTTATTGATTTTAGAACTTCTTTTGTAAGATTATTTGTGGCCTTCTTTGATTTGACTCTTAATAGCTCTCTAACTCGATTTAAGAGCGTCTTGTCATCTCTTCTCCGAAGCCAGTAATAATGCTAAGCCTCTAAATCTGTAGCCTTTTCATGGACTCAATCCGGATAACTACTGAAGAGGGCTACAAAGGCCTTCATGGCTTTGATATTGCTAGCATTGCATACAGGCTTGCCAGCTCATGCATGTTAATTATCAAAGTTAACGTAACATTATGAAATTCAATATAGAACTAAACTTCATCCATAATGCTTTTGTACATATTGAAATCAAATTTAAAATTTAAATTCAAATTCAAATTCAAATTCAAAATATTACTTGAGGTGTGGTAGAACATACTACCGCCCATGCACATATATACTATGCATGCCACAAACATGATACAATCGACCAAGCCGAGCTGAGTGCATGTAGGTGTGTGGTTGCCAGCCCACCATCTTTAAGGTCCAACTTAGATTTGAAAGAACAAGCCATGTATAAATGCAAGAGCAGTCGCATTTATAATTTTAATATAGGCCTATTTAAAATCATATTTTTAAACTTCAAATCTTCTAATATAGGAAAAAAATAAAATTTTATTTTTTAAAATTTTGAATTTTTGATAAAATAAAATTCAAAATTTTATTATAAAATTGATTTTGGTACCATCTGTCATGCATAAGTACCAAGACCTCTTCACCTTGTAATTGAGCAAGGATTATATATACGCCTCATGTGGAAGTACTCTGGCTATTCTAGCCCTTGCAGAAGTTGAGCTGGCTTCGGTACGATTTGGCAAAGTATTTAACCAATGACCAAGTAAACAGAAGAAGTCATATGTGGCGTAGAAAACAAGAGGTTTCGTAAGTACCGCTTGGGAGTTTCCTTGCTTGGAAGCTTCTAATCTTACATTTCGAAGATGGAATTCAAACAGAGGCCAATTTAGTTCCCGGTCCATGGAAGGTTTAGCATTGCTAGCCAGGCCTAGTGCTTCCACTTTCCGGTAAGACTTGAATGACTGAGGCCAATTTTGGTTGGTTAATTCGATCAGTTCATCGGGGTGAAATGCCATTCGAACTCAGAGCTAGCTGGTTCTCTCCGAAATGCGTTGAGGTGCAGCAGTTAAAGAAAGATGAAACATAAATCATGATCAACTAAGCCCTCTCGGGAGCTTGCTTAAGAATAAGAAAGAGGCCGGAGGTCACTTTTCCCGATCCATCCCGAAGGTTTTTTTCCCTCTCTCGCCCATCAAAAAGGATTTTGTATCACTACAATGGTAAAAATCTTATCCAACAATCAACATATCCAAAATTTTCCTCTTAAGAAACGAACCATCTTAAAGAAAATAATAAATAGACAAGAAGGTCAAGTTAACATAATCAGCTCCTACATTCAATTTTTTTGATTAATTATACCAAACACAAGAAAATTTATATTATTTTCTTTTTTGTTAAATTTTTATACTAATTAGACATTGAATTTGTTTTCTGTTGGATATAAAATACCCCCAGCCGAAGTTCGCAAAAGACCGACCCTTCCAGAGTTCTTCCGGCTTCCGACCTTGTGTGGCATCTTTCTAAACTCTCTCGACCGTCCGAGCTTCCATAATACCATCTAGACTTCTTCGATACTGAGCTCCTCCATTCATATACCGTACTGCTCCAAACGCTTTCCGAGCTTCACTATCAGTCGATTTTCTACAGTGATCGACTATTCTCCGAATCTCTTCCAGACTTCTTCCGGCCACGAACGACTTTACTTCGAACTTCTTTCGGACTTCGTCAATGTCCGAGCTTCTCCAACAGCAGGACTTTTACAGTAACTAGACTCCATCCAAGTTTCTACGACGGTCGACCGCCTTTCGAATTTCATCCGAGCTCCTACAAGTGCCGGACTCCGTCCGAACTTCTACAACGGACGGGCTCCACCAGCCGAATTTCTATTCTGAATTTCTTTCGAACTTCGTCAATGGTCGAGCTTCTCCAGCAGCGAGACTTCTACAATAAGAAGTCTCCATCCTAGCTTCCACCATAACTGATCTTCGTCCGAGCTTCTACAATAAGCGGACTTCATCCAGACTCCTACAAGAGCCAGACTCCGTCCGAACTTCTACAGCAGAATTGAATCCCGGACTCCTCCAATGTTCGACCTTCCACAGTATCCTCAAGACTTCTCCAGCGGACAAACCTCCACAACGCCATCCGAACTTCACTGTCGGATGATCCCCTACCGGATTCCTCATGAAACTGGACCTCTCTGACGGACAATCTTCAGACGAGCTTCCACATCAGGCAAATCCCAAACGGACTTCTCTGGCAATCAGACTTCTACCGGACTTCACCAACAGAAAGTCTCCGTCTGAGCTTTTACAGCAGATGACTCCTGCCTGTAGCATCAGCGCCCAAGGCATCCGACAACAGTATACTCGTTAGCAACCTCAAAAATATCTAAGCTTCTCCTGGATTGCTGAGACAGAGAGCCATTCCGCTCCATCAGACGTCCCAGAAGAGCTTCAACCGTCAGACCCGAACTCTCTGGCAAGTCACGACAATGGCCACTACCCTACTCCACTCTCCGTAACGAATTTCACGTGGCTCCACCACTCTCTGGCAAGTCGCGATAATGGACATCACTCCACTCTCCATAACAAACTCCACGTGGCTCTAAACGGCCCCCTGACGCCCCTACTCTCCGTAACTAACTCCGCGTGGCCCCGAACGGCCCACTACCAGGCAGTTACAGACGTCGCTGTCAATCAGTTACGCTCTCTGTCTATAAAAAGAGACCCCCAGATACGTTCTTCTCTAATCTCAAAACTCTATCTCGAAACTTTGCTAAAATTTCATTCGAGTGCTCCATTTTTGTTGAGGCAGAGTACTGACTTGAGCGTCGGAGGGTCTTGCCGGAGTACCCCCAACTCTGGTTTAGACTTTCCTTGTAGATCCCGACGACGGACGCGATCCCCTCGACTCCAGCTTCTCCGACGTCGGTGAAATTCTACATCAACAGAATTGGCGCTAGAGGGAGGGTCTGTGTCTTCGCAGTATCCTTGTTCTTAAAAGAGTACTCAACGGAACTGTCTTCGATCATCTTCTTCGACACTTTCTCCTTCTTCTCCTGCCAGATCTCTACCTGATGCCTCCCCAAAAGGCATCCACCAGGCGATCCACGGCCTCTGCGGCCAGATCTCAGCGAGACCCGCAAGCTCCGACCTCGTCTCCAGTTTCCCAGGCTCCACCTCCTCCTCCGACAACGGCAGTAGGCATGGAGCAGTTCGACTTGCTGGTTCAGCAGGTCAGGGACCTCACCAAAACAGTGCAGGCCATGCAGCAGCAGCCGCAGCAGCCGCAGGCATCAGTGCGGCTGGAAAGAGCATCGTCGGAATTCCAGAATCTGGCGATCGGGTGGGGCACTTGGGCCAGTCGCCCTGTCTTCCCCGAAAAGGGGAAGCAGAAGATGGGGAGCCCTCCGTCCGATCACGATTCCACCCCTGGAGGGTCCCTACCTTCGTTCCACCAGAAGACCCTCGAGACTCGTAGTCGAGAGGACCTCCTGGATCAAAGATTCCAAGAGATGAACCGATGGATCGAGGAGCTCATCAGATGAGGTCGGCTCGACAGATTCATCCGATGCTGACCTGAAGGTAGGGAGGATCGGCCGAGGGTCCTACCAAGCTAGAGCCGCCAAGGAGGGAGGAACAGCCTAAAAATCGACCTCCAACCGGGATCGTCAACACCATCTCTGGAGGATCCTGGCAGGGAGCAGCCAGTGGATCGGCCGTACCACCCAAGCGGCAGAGGACTGAAGAGTCTATAACCTTTACTGAAGAAGATGCTCGGGAGATTCAATTCTCTCATAATGATGCGGTTGTAGTTTCTTTAAATATTGCTGACTATGATGTACGCCGCATTCTTGTTGATAGTGGAAGCTCGGCCGATATTCTGTTTTACAATGCATTCTCGAAAATGTCCATTCTGGATGGTCGATTGGGGCCGATAAACTCTCCGTTGGTAGGGTTCACTGGCGATGCTGTGCCAGTGGAAAGGGTGATAACTTTAACTGTGGTTGTAGGCCGGTACCCAAAGCAATCAAGAATGCAAGTGGATTTTCTGGTAGTAAGGGCGCCGTCTGCCTACAACGCAATACTCAGCCGACCTGGCCTCAATGCCCTCCGAGCTGTGGTGTCGACCTACCACTTGAAGCTGAAATTTTCTACTAGCCAAAGAGTCAGAGAGATCAGAGGAGATCAAGCCCTAGCAAGACACTGCTGCAATATAGCCCTTCAAAGAAATGGTTAGTCCGACCCCTATCCGATTGATGGATTGGACACCCGCGACGACCTTGCTGAAGAACGGGGTGAGCCAATTGAAGATTTTGTCCCAATTCCTTTGAACGATGGGAATGAAGAGCATGTGGTGAAGATCGGCTCTAACCTAGGAGAAGAGGTACGGACATAGCTCATCAATTTTCTACAAAAGAATGGGGATGTTTTCGCTTGGGTCCCGACGGACATGCCAGGGATTGATGTGGGAGTCATGAAACACCGCCTGGCTGTTGATCCCAAACATCGGCCGACGAAGAAAAAAATTCAAAGTCATGCACCGAAAAGGCAAGTGGCAATAGCTGAGGAAGTTGAAAAACTCCTAAAAGCCGGATTCATCAGAGAAGTTAACTACCCGAACTGGGTCTCCAATGTGGTTCTCGTCAAGAAGGCGAATGGCAAGTGGAGGATGTGTATAGACTTCAAAAAGCTAAACAAAGCCTGCCCGAAGGACAGTTACCCTCTGCCCAGAATTGATCAATTAGTGGATGCAACCTCGGGCCACGAGCTTCTCACTTTCATAGATACATTTTTTGGCTACAATCAAATCAGGATGGCACCAGAGGATGAAGAAAAAACTATTTTTATTACTAACCGTGGTCTTTATTGTTACAGGATCATGCCTTTTGGCCTCAAAAATATGGGGGCGACCTATCAACGACTGGTAAACAAGATCTTCAAAGAGCAGATCGGCCACAACATGGAGGTTTACGTGGACGATATGCTTGTAAAAAGCAAATCCACAAAGAACCACGTTGCCGACCTTGAGAAGACCTTCAGCGCCCTCCAAAAATATAAGATGAAGCTGAACCCGGCCAAGTGCGCTTTTGGAGTAACCTCAGAAAAATGCTTGGGCTTCATGGTATCGGGGTGCGGGATCGAAGCAAATTCGGAAAAGATTCATGCCATCCAAGATATGACCGCCCCGAAGTCAATAAAGAAAGTTCAGCACCTTACTGGGAGAGTAGCAGCTCTGAATCGCTTCGTCTCAAGATCGGCCGAATGATGCCTGCCTTTCTTTCAGACCCTCAAGCAGCCGAAGAACTTCTGTTGGACCACTGAATGTCAACAAGCATTCAAAAAATTAAAGAGCTATCTTGGCTCACCTCCGCTATTGGCAAAGTTCGAATCCGGAGAGGAGTTGTTTCTGTACCTGGCGGTCTCCCCTATGGCTCTCGCAGCAGTTCTGGTTAAGGAAGAAGCAAAAATTCAACGACCGATCTACTGCATTAGCCGAGTATTGAGAGATGCCAAAACAGGTATACTAAGTTAGAGAAACTAACTTACGCCTTGTTGATTGCAGCTCGAAGGCTCTGACCTTACTTTCAAAGGCACACCATAACACTACTCACCGACCAGCCGATCAAGGTGGTTCTGCATCGAGCGGATGCTTTCGGAAGGATAAAAAAAAGGGCAGTCGAGTTCACAGAATTCGACATCAACTATCAACCTCAATCGATAATTAAAGTCCAGATATTAGTAGACTTTATAGTGGAGTGCACTATTCCGGAAGAGGCCGAACTTGAATGAGGTGAAGCCGACAACTCAGGGCTCCAGTCGAATTCCCCTGAAGAAAGAACAGATCTCCCTGATGGTTTTTGGGCCCTCTATGTGGACGGTTCCTCCAACATGTCAGGCGCAGGCACGGACCTAATCTTGGTTAATCCAGAAGGAATTATTGCGGAGTACGCGCTGCACTTCGAATTTTCTATGACAAATAACGAAGCAAAATATGAAGCTCTAATTGCAGGACTGAGGATCGCCAAAGAGTTAGAAGTAGATCAGCTCCAAGTCTACAGTGACTCTCAATTGGTGGTGGGACAAGTCAGCGAAAACTATGAAGCTCGGAAGACAGTATGGCCAAGTATCTCGAAAAGATAAAAGAGATCGTCCTTACCTTCGGTAGCTTTGACATCAAGCAGATTCCAAGAGCAGAAAATACCAGGGCCGACCTTCTCTCCAAGTTGGCTACACTGGCTCCGGCTGAACTGCCCAAGGAAGTCTTCTTCAAAGTTTTGAAGTGCCCAAGTACAAAAGAACCACAGCTTGTGATGGAGATCAACCATGAACCCAGCTGGATTGACCCACTGGTTGCATACCTCAAGGACGGGGTTCTTCCTCCTAATGCAAAAGAAGCTCGGAAGCTTAGGAACCAGGCCTCCCGATATATTCTTTATGAAGACAAGCTATACAAGAGGTCGTACTCTTTGCCCCTTCTGAAATATCTCCGGCCTTCTGAGGCCAACTTTGCCTTGTGAGAGGTACATGAGGGAGTCTGTGGAAGTCACCTGGGGGCCAGATCTTTATCCCACAAGCTGCTCCGACAAGGCTATTACTGACCTACCATGTACCATGACTCCATCGAATATGTCAGAAGGTGTGATCGGTGTCAAAGATATGCAAATATCCAAAGGCAACCTGCCTCCGAACTTACATCCTTGAGTGCCCCATGGCCGTTTGCACAATGGGGGATGGATATCCTCGGACCTTTTTTCATGGCATCCGGACAGTAGAAGTTCCTCCTGGTGGCAATTGACTACTTCATCAAGTGGGTCGAAGCTGAACCTTTGGCGAAAATTATAGAAGCTAAGGTGCAGGACTTCGTTTGGAAGTCAATTGTCTATAGGTTTGGCCTACTCAGAACTCTCATTACTGATAATGGGCGATAATTTGCTGGGACAAGGTTTGCTGAATTTTGTGAGGACTTAAACATCTCCCATAACTTCACGTCAGTAGCCCATCCGTAAGCAAACTGTGAAGCCGAGGTTACTAACAGGACTCTGCTGCAAGGAATCAAGGCAAGACTTGAAAGAGCAAATGAAACTTGGGCAGATGAGCTTTATCATGTGTTATGGGCATACCGAACTACCCAAAACTGCCCACAGGGGAGACCCCCTTTGCCTAAGCCTTCGGAACAGAAGCCGTGATTCTGATCGAACTCGAACTTCCGTCAGCACGAGTTGTGGCATTCGACGAGCAGCGCAACTCACAGAATCTCAAAGCCAACCTCGACTTATTAGAAAAAAAGCAGAAGACAGCTCAAGTTCGGATGGCCGCCTACAAGCAGAAAGTGGCCCGCTACTACAACTCCTGGGTCAAGAGCAAGGCCTTCAGAGTGGAGGACTTAGTACTTCGACGAGCCACTGTCTCACAACCTCAGAACCAAGAAAAACTCGCCCCTAATTGGGAGGGCCCGTATGAAGTCAGGGAGGTGGTTCGGCCCGAAACATACTATTTAAAAGAGCTCGGAGGAGCAGACCTTCCGCGACCATGGAATTCAAAAAATCTACGAATGCATTACCGATAACTTTGCCTTAAATAAAAGTTTCTTTCATATTCGCATATCTTTTCTTTTGGTATGAGCTTATAACGACAGGGAGTAGCTCCTTCAGACAATTGAAATCAAGCATGTCAGTAACAAGAGAAAAACTTTGTCCTGACACGAATGAAGGCCCGATTATATAGAGACCAGATGGGGGGAGAGGCCCTTGCAACGGTCCTTATGCGCCCCCACAGCCATGTTAGGAACAGGAGGAGAACCTCGTCCTAACATGAGCAAAGTTGAAGATCCGGTTATTTAGAGATCGGATGGAGGGAGAGGCCCTTGCAACAGTCCTTATGCACCCCCACAGCCATATTAGGAACAGGAGGAGAACCTCGTCCTAACATGAGCAAAGTCGAAGGCCCGATTATTTAGAGACCGGATGGGGGGAGAGGCCCTTGCAATGGCCCTTATGCATCCCCACAGTCATGTTAGGAACAGGAGGAGAACCTCATCCTAACATGAGCAAAGCCGAAGGCCTGATTATTTAGAGACCGGATGGGGGGAGAGGCCCTTGCAACGGCCCTTATGTGCCCCCACAGCATGTTAGGAACAGGAGGAGAACCTCGTCCTAACATGAGCAAAGTCGAAGGCCCGATTATTTAGAGACCAGATGGGAGGAGAGGCCCTTGCAACGGTCCTTATGTGCCCCCACAGTCATGTTAGGAACAGAAGGAGAACCTCATCCTAACACGAGCAAAGTCGAAGACCCAGTTATTTAAAGATCGGATGGAGAGAGAGGCTCTTGCAACGGCCTTTATGTACCCCCACAGCCATGTTAGGAATAGGAGGAGAACCTCATCCTAACATGAGCAAGGTCGAAGGCCCGGATGGGGGAGAGGCCCTAGCAACGGCCCTTACGTGCCCCCACAGTCCTGTTAGGAACAGAAGGAGAATCTCATCCTAACATGAGCTGAAATTGACTGTGTTGGAACAGGAAGAGAACCTCATCCTGACACAAACGAAGATCCGATCATTTAAGATCGGATAAGGAGGAAAGCCTCCTCAACGGCTCCTCTACACTCCTACAACCCTGTTAAGAGCAGAGGGAAAACCGTCACTCAACTCAAACATAAAAAAAAGGAGGAGAGAAAAAGGAAAAGCGACGAGCCACGCCAGTGGTAAGGGAAAAACAAACTACATCAAAGACACAAGGAACCTCATCTCAACGAGGAAGGAGGCTCTTGTCAAAAACCCTCAATCTCTAAAAGGGAACCCAACACTGGCAGGAGAAAATTGACTTCCTCAAGGTAATGAGAAGTTCGGACCTCCAAGCTCGAGCACCGGGTGGAAGCGTCAAACTCGAGTGGCCCCGAAAAGATCTTCGATCATGAATAAAAAGGGCAAATCAACACGACGACGATCAAGAACCTTCAAACAATGTCGACATCGAACAAGATAGAAGACAAAAGAAGTTCGATAAATGACAACTTAATGCAAGAATGGACAAGGTAATAAAAATTTTCTTTTCATTTCATTAGTAAAGTGCGCGTTACAAAGCCTCTGAAGATCAAAACAAAAAAAAAAGCAACAAGAAAGGAAAGAAATACATAGAATAAAAGGCAAAAGAGCTCTAAGGAAGCTCGGCTTCTTCAGACTTCGAACTCTCGGTTCCAGCCATCATCGAGGATTGTTTTAAGTACTTAACTTCTTCTTCCAGTCCCCCTTCTGCTTCCCCCTTCCGCAGGATCGGGAAGTACTCACGATCGAAGATGTACGACAAGTGCGGGCTCTAGGCGATCAAGGTGAAGCACGGCCGGATCTATCTCTTCTACCCTCGCCTTCCTCGCCGACCCAGAAGTTGCAGCGCCTTCCCTCTTATGGGCCTTGAGACTCTTGGCTAACATCCAAGCTGCGTCTGCATCCATATCTACAACAAAAGAAGATCAGCACAGTTTAGAAATAGAGCCGCGAAAAAAGGGGGAGTTTTGGAACTAATCTAGGCTGGTCTGAAGGATGCAGAGATGGAGAAGACTCAAAGAACGCCTAAGGCCGAGAAGGATGCTGGGGAAGAACGGAACTCTCAGGAAGGAGGGACTGAAGAAACTCCCAGGCAAAGTGAGATCCCTGAAGGAGGAAGGCGGGTTTAAATAGGTGACAAGGTCTGGCGGAATAATGATCGCAGATCTCCTCTGGTAGATCTACAACCGCCACGTATCCCACTCATCATGGCAGGCGACTGAAAGTGGCCGACAACTGACAGAACCATTATTGCACCGTACCTAGAGCAACGCTCCAACGAAAATCTTGAAAAAATCTTTTCGGATCACCTCGATTTGAAAAGGCTCCAGCACCAGTGTGCCAAATGCCAAAATATCTAGAAACAACCGAGTACGAAAATCGAAGGAGGCAACTTCGGTTGTGAAAATTTTTCTGTATTTTCTTCATTCGGGACCCGAACTCGAAAGTAGGGGGACTGGTGTGTTGGAAATAGTGTCCCAAAGCCAATCGTCAGCCTGTTGACGGTTGTGCTCCTTTTATATTAGTACATGAATTATAAATAAATAAAAATTATTTTGATATTTTTTCATCACAAATATTTCATCTTCTAATGAACTCTTGTGTTGTGGTGAAGTCCTTAGGACTATTTAGACTCGACAAAGGAAGATTTGTCGCTTAGTCCTTAAATCTGTTCGCGACCAAATGATACGTTGTTACCAAGGATGATAACATTTATCGAGCATAGGTCGTTGTGTGCCATATGGGTTGGTTGTCCTCATAACCAAGGAGTGTGGAGACACTGGTATGGCATACAAGTGAGATGTAATGGTACATCTGCACTGAACGTGACCGACTTCAGAGCTATTTCTGCTGTCAAGATTTGCTCCGATGGGATATGGGTATAAATGTCCCTCCGACCTGAGACCGCCACGGTGACTTGCAAGCAACTCACTGCACTTAGGCACTGGACTACCTGAATTCTAATTCAGTGATGGAAGGCTGCTGGGTGTAGTCAAGTACTTGACTTGTCGGTGCGTGTGTCAAGATGGGATTGACCACTCCAGTTTAGGAGCTGTGTACAGTCGTATTTTAATTTAGCAAAATCTTGGTCAGGGTAGTCCTAGTGAGGAGTCACAGGACTAATTGAGTTGAGCACGATTCGGATGATCTCATTAGGGTTGACAGTTTAACCCTGAGTCGTCCTAAACACAGAGGTCAAAAGGGATGAATTATACGGTAACCATATTCATGTAGATTCTGAATGTTGCAATTGTGACTATTCGACCTATCTGGTCGTTGGGTACCATTGCTAGATGGTCACTTCGATTAGTACAGGAATTGGTTCCTGTGCTACCGGCTTAGGTTCGAACCTGCGGGGTCACACACATTAGAGGTTCCTTTCTGATCTGATGGCTGATTATGAGTCTTATGTGTCTGGGACTCTATGATTGAGAATTAGGATTTCTGATCATGAGTTTCACATATTTTGGGTACCAGGATCAAAATTTTGAATTTCAAATTTTGAATTTGAAATTTGAACTCTTTGATCAGGGTTTCATATCGATGGTCTCTGATGCCTCATTGCCCATCGAATTTGGACTCAATATTTATGAGAGATTTAATTAGTAATTTGATCGCTAATTAACTCAATTTGATTGAGTAATTATTTTTAGATCAAGTCCAATTGAATTGGATTCAGTTTGGATTGACCCGATTAGGTTAAGTGTTGATCTAATCGCTAAGGTGGCTTAGTCCCTGATTTGATCAGAGGTTAGATTTAGATAATTTTTGATTTGATTAGATTTTATTGAGTCTAATTAAGCCTAATTGTGTTGGGTTTAATCTGGTCTAATTGTGCTTAACCTATTTTAATTAGGTTGGCTCAATTTGAATCAAACCATCTTGTTTTAAATTCTCTGCGCCACCCAACTTCCTTGCGCCCATTTGAATTCACGAGAAGAAATTTTCTCATGAATTTTCTTCCACACAAAGCTCTCTCACGCCCATATTTCTGTGCACCAATTATTTGGATTAACTTGGTTTGTTACCCATCCAAATTCAAAGGATTTTTGAATTTGAATGAAAAACCAAATAACCATGCGCCAGCTTATCCTCTTTTGTGCGCCCCATATTCCACACGAGAAATGGTTTCTCATGAAAGTCTCCACGCACAAAAGAAGGCCACACCATCTCTTCTTTCTCCCATAAATGGATGAGGATAATATTGGTTGGCACTTGAATTCAAATTTGATTTGAATTCAAGTGAGCAACCACCTCTTCTTATCCACTCTCATGCTTTCAACATCTCTTCGATGTTTTATAAAATGAGAAAGGGAGGTGGCATGGGCAAGAAAAAAAAAAGTAGAGATAAGGGATGTGGGGAGATTCTGGAAAAATTTTGAAGTGTTCAAAATTTATCGAGAGAAGAGAAAAAGGAGAGAGAAGTGGGCGTAGGGTTTTTGGTGTGTACCCTAGGTTTCTACCTAGGGTTCGGGAAGTGAGATTGGTGTGCCACGAGTGTCGTGAGTCCACCAAATTTCAGAGAGAGATCCATCAGCCTCTCAACCAATCGTGTAAATGATCTAGAGTATCTGAAGAGTCGTCACACATCGATCGAAGGAGTTCGATCAACATCAGCCATCAAAAAGGTGAAATCACGAACTAGCATTCGTGAGGAACCGATCAGACGGGAGCTTCATGTGGATGATCCACAGAGGTCAGACACTAGTGTGGCTATGATATGATGATCAGAGTCCTCCAACGGTGATCAGATTGCGATGATCGACTACCCGCAAAAGGTGATGTGTTCTGAACACAGTACAGTAAAAAGTTTACTGTTTCAAATTTAAATTTCAAATTTAAATGCATGCTGTTGTATCATATTTAGATCCTAGTGTAGGGTTAATTAGTATTAATTAATGAGATTAATTAATAATTTCACTGTAAAATAATAATTTTGAAAAATTTTAAAATTACCATTTTGCCCCTGCATTGAATTTTCACTTCAAATGGTATCAGAGCCAGGTTCTAGAATATGATATACATATGCATGCGTAGATTAAGGTGTAATCTATAAGTTTAAATTTGAAATTTAAAATTTAAAATTTAAAATTCAAAATTCAAAATTTAAAATTCAAAGATTGAAAATTCAAAATTTGGTTGAAATCTCAAATTTGAAATTTAAAATTTAAAATTCAAAGATTGGAAATTCGAAATTTAAAATTTGGTTGAAATCTCAAATTTAAAATTTAAAATTTAAAATTTGAAATTTGAAATTTAAAATTTGAAATTCAAATTTAAAATTTAAAATTCAAAGATTGAAAATTCGAAATTTGAAATTTGATTGAAATCTCAAATTTGAAATTTAAAATTTGAAATTTGAAATTTAAATTTTAAAATTGATATATTTAGATATACTTGATCCAACTAGCAAGTAATCTAATTGGGTTGGTTGCCATGGCCGTCCGGTTATAGGAGAAAAGTAAGGTTTAAAGGCCCTCTCTTCCCATTCGATGGGGTCTCCTATGGCGGTAGGGGTGCCAATGCAATTATATCCCATGTCGATGAAGCAGCGAAAGGACTTAATTATAAAATTTATCATGAATGTGTTAGATTAGATCTAAAAAAAAATTCATGATTTATTTTGAGTTATTTTCTGTTATGAAATGAGCAATAGGATTGCTGTTTATGAATGTGCTTACCCGTTTGTGAAATGAGTCAACACATTTAGTGAACAGAAAATAACATCTTTCAAAATTTAAAAATTATTTTCGAAATGTCAAACCCTGACCCATCAGCCCAAGTACTTAATCAAAAGAATTAAGTGTTGTCTAGTAGGTCTAGAATTGTGAATTAAGACCTAAGACAATTGCATAAACTTGTGGGTCAATGGGTTAGATGAATTAGGTCCATAATTGGGTTAGACCTAAGGTTAGCTTAAAAAATGGACTAAATGGAGTAATTGGTCAAATCGAATCAAAAGTTGAATTAGATTAGGTCAAGGATACTCTAGACTCAACTTCAATAGTTGTAGTTGAATGAGTCCATGTGTTTAACTAGACCAAGATGGACTTAATTCATGGCTACGTGGTGGAGCCCTATTTACTAAGTTGATCAAAATTAAAACTAATGAATCGGTTGGTGTCTAAGGTAAGTTCGGCAGTTTTGACCAGTGGTTCTTAAGCGGGAGCTACTCGCATTGATTCGATCATTGACGAGTTAATGACAAATCCCCACCACTGATCTCACTTACCTGGCCAATCTGGTAAGTTAGATTTTGATTAGATCACTTGGTGATTAGAGCTCACCCATGTGATTAGGTAAATCAGTGTGACTGATTTAGGTGCTCCTAATGCCAGCTTTAATTAAATCCTTTTTAATCTGACTTGATGAAGTCAGTGGGAGGATTGAAATTGGCTGGATGATTTCTTCTCTACTATCCTTTAATAAAATCCTCAAAAATTATTAGGTCCCTAAAATGATTAAGTTATAATGATAACTAAGTCAATGCCTCCCATTAAGTGAGTGATAATGAGTCCATTAGTTCAATGATCATTGGAGGCCCAAAGGCCTGGTGCTCATTAGCTAATGGAATTATCATTCATAATATGATAATTTGGTTGTCTTTCTGATGGTGGTTAGATTGGCCGGCCAAAGTCGGGCCTGATTATTTATTGGTCTGATTCACCAAATTAAGTCATGTTAATAGTTGGACCTAACCAGATCTTTTCAGTGGAGGCCAAAGCCTACTGATTAGGTTCTGGGGCAAAATCAATTACTAGAAGTTGTTTAGAGAAATAACTGGTTAAGAACCTACCCATAGATGCACATGGGTTGACCAACCAAAGTTGGGCTCGTGTGTAGTCTGTGTGGATTCTAGTACCCATTAAGGAATTAAAGTAATTCTTCGAATTGAAGGTTGAGGCTACCAGTTCGTAAAAATATTGAAAAAAACTTTAGACTAAAGTCCAAGTCTTTAGTATTAATTTATGTACTAATAGAGGTCTGATTTTTCTTTATACAGCTATGGCCACTACCCTGTCGCTCCGGTCATTATTAGATAATGACAAGCTCATGGGACCTAATTTCGATAGCTGGTATCAAAAATTGAAAATCATCCTTGAGCATGAGCGGATCCTTTATGTAGTAACGGATCCAGCACCTGAGGAGCCAGCTCCGAACGCTAGTAAGGTGATCCGAGACACTTATCAGAAGTGGCTCAATGACCGCACCACCGTCCGATGTATTATGCTGGCAGCAATGAATGATGAGTTCAGCCACAGGTTTGAGAACGCCCAGCCACAGGAGATGCTTCAAATGTTGAACGACTCCTTTGGCACGCCTGATGATGTTGAAAGACACAAAACTAGTTGTGCCATTTTCAATGCTCGGATGAGGGATGGGGCCTCAGTCACTGATCATGTACTGTATATGATCGAGATGATTGAGCGCCTAAGCAAATTGGGTTTTCCTCTGCACGAGCAGCTCGGTAAGGATGCGATCCTTAATTCTTTGCCCAAGTCCTTCCTCCTATTCTTACTCATTTTCGAATGACAAAGCCTGCAGTAAACTACCACGGGTTATTGGGGTTGCTGCAGAACTTTGAGAAGGATCACCAGCTCCATAAGGAGTCGGTGAATATAGTGGGAGGGTCTTCTTCTCGTCGTCGACCCTTTGGGAAGGGGAAGAAGAACAAGAAGAACAAGAACAAGAAGGTGCAGCCTCATGCTGGGATGGTTGCACAGGGTCAGACCAAGAAGCGCAAGCCCGACCAGAGCCAGGCGGAGTGCTTCTTTTGCAAGAAGAAGGGGCATTGGAAGAGGAACTGTCCTCAATACATTGCGTCCCTGGACCCGAACAGGCCGAAGAAGAAGCAAGGTAATTATATGATAACTCCTTGCAACTTTTTCATTGTGATACTACTGCCTGAGTATTGGATACCGGAAGCCCTTATCATATTTGTAATTCGATGCAGGGTCTGCAGGTCAGTAGGAGATTTGATGAAGGCGAGAGGTTCCTAAATATTGGAGATGGAAGCAAAGTTCCAGTTCTAGCTTTAGGAATCATGAGTCTTGTAATCAATTCTCATAATGTAATTCTGAGTGAATGTCACTATTGTCCAAGTTTTTTATTAAATATTATTTCTGTAGGCCTTTTGGCCATGTACGGTTATGATTTTTTAATAAAAAAAATATTTACAATATCATTTTGAATGGTGTTACAATGTTTGTTGGATAATTAAATAATAGGATTTACTTACTATCACAGCCTATTAATGTGGTTCAAAACTTCGGTAAACGTCCTAGAATAGATAATGTGTCAGAAGTCTACCTTTGGCACTGTAGGCTAGGTCATATCAATAAGAACAGGATAAACAGGTTGGCTCAAGAAGTAATTCTTGAACTTGGTGATTGTGAATCACTTCCAACCTGTGAGTCTTGTCTTCTTGGAAAGATGACCAAGTCACCTTTTACTGAAAAAGGTGAGCGAGCCAATGAACTCTTGGATCTGATATATTCTGATGTATGTGGACCTATGAGCTCAAGTGCAAGAGATGGATATTTCTACTTCATAACCTTCACAGACGACCTATCGAGGTATAGGTATGTTACTTAATGAAGCATAAGTCGGAGTCGTTTGAAATGTTCAAACTATTCCGAAATGAGGTAGAAAAACAAACTAGAAAGTGTATTAAAACTTTTCGATCTGATCGAGGAGGTGAATACCTTTCCAATGAGTTTCTGATATATCTAGGAAAGAATGGGATTCTCTCTCAGTGGACTCCTCCTGGAACACCCAGCATAATGGTGTGTCTGAAAGGAGGAATCGGACCTTATTAGACATGGTTCGATCCATGATGGGGTTTGCTGGTCTGTCGATCTCTCTCTGGAGATATGCACTCGAATCGGCTTGTTACCTTCTAAATAGAGTTTCGAGTAAGTCTGTAGCCAAAATGCCATATGAGATATGGATAGGACGTAAGCCAGTACTCTCGCACCTTAGGATTTGGGGGTGTCCAGCTTATGTTAAATGTTTAATTACAGACAAGCTTGGACCTAGGTCTGACAAGTGTAATTTTATAGGATACCCAAAAGAGACCAAAGGGTATTATTTCTACCTTGCTGATGAGCAAAAGGTGTTTGTCAGCCTTAAGGCAATCTTTTTAGAAAAGGAGTTTCTTAGTGAAGGAACTGTTACCTATAAGGTCGAACTTGACGAAGTTCGACAGGTGAAAAAATCGATATATGTTACTGAACCTAAACCGGATTTGATTAGATCAGATCAGGAGCCCATTGATTATGCACCCTTAAGGCGGTCTGGTAGAGTACCACATCAACCGGACAGATACTATGGTTTCTTGATCCGAGATGACGATCCTGTCGAACTTGATGAAAACGATGAGGATCCGATCACCTACATGGATGTAATGCAGAGATCTGACTCTGAGAAATGGCTAGAGGTCATGAAATCCGAAATAGAGTCCACGAAGGTCAACGATGTGTGGACATTGGTTGACTCACCCGAAGGAGTGAAACCCATAGGGTGTAAGTGGGTCTTCAAGAGGAAGAGGGGCGCAGACGGAAAGGTGGAGACCTATAAAGCCCGTCTGGTTGCCAAGGGATATCGTCAACGTTATGGTATAGACTATGACGAGATATTTTATCCTGTGGCAATGCTCAAATCCATTGGGATTATGCTTGCGATAGCTGCCCATCTAGACTATGAAATCTGACAGATGGATGTGAAGACAGCTTTTCTAAATGGAGAGCTGGACGAAGAGGTGTATATGATACAACCTGAAGGGTTCACATCCACAGATGAGTCTAAGGTATGCAAGCTACAAAGGTCCATTTATGGACTTAAGCAGGCATCTCGGAGTTGGAACATACGTTTTGATAAGACAATCCAAACGTATGGCTTCGTTAAGAACGGAGAAGAGCCCTGCATTTATAAGTGGGCTAATGGTCCAGTAGTAGTATTTCTTGTATTGTATATGGATGACATTCTCTTAATCGGGAATGATGTCCCTGCATTACAGGGAATAAAGATTTGGCTATCGTCACAGTTCTCCATAAAGAATCTGGGAGAAGCTTCCTACATCCTAGGGATGAGGATCTATAGGGATAGATCCAAAAGGTTGCTTGGCTTATCCCAGTCCACGTACATTGATACTATGTTGAAAAGGTTCAGTATGAAGAATTTCAAGAAAGGCTATCTACCGATAGGCGATGGAATTTCTCTCTCAAAAAGGGATTGTCCGACAACACCTCAAGAGAGAGAGAGCGTATGGGTAGGATTCCATATGCTTCGACAGTGAGATCTATCATGTACGCCATGACATGTACACGACCAGATGTGGCATACTCACTAGGGGTAGTGAGTAGATACCAATCTGATCCATGGGAGAATCACTGGAAGGTTGTTAAAACCATCCTGAAGTATTTAAGAAATACTAAGGACTAGTGGCTTGTATATGGTGAATCAGACTTGAGACTTATAGGGTTTACAGACTCTAGTTTTCAGTCTGATCGCGATGACAGCAAGAGTGTGTCAGGATTTATTTTTACCCTTAATGGTGGGGCTGTCTGCTGGAAGAGTTTCAAGTAGCACACTGTGGCTGATTCAGTATGCGAGGCGGAGTATATTGCTGTATTAGATGCTGTCAAAGAAGTGGTGTGGCTGAGAAAATTCATCACCAAGCTCGGAGTAGCACCCTCCCTTGTTGGTCCAGTTTTGCTCTACTGTGATAGCTCTGGAGCCATTGCTCAGGCGAAGGAACCGAAGGCACACCAGCGGACGAAGCATATTCTGCACCACTACCATCTCATCCGGAAGATCGTGGATCGAGGTGACGTCGACCTTCAGAAGATCGACGGAAAGGAGAACCTGGCCGACCCATTCACTAAAGCCATTACGGTGAAGGAGTTCAACGACTACAAGTCGAAGATGGGTATTAGATACTGCACCGATTGGCTTTAGGCCAAGTGGAAGATTGTTGGGAATAGTGTCCCAAAGCCAATCGTCAGCCTGTTGATGGTTGTGCTCCTTTTGTATTAGTACATGAATTATAAATAAATAAAGTTATTTTGGTATTTTTTCATCACAAATGTTTCATCTTCTAATGAACTCCTATGTCGTGGTGAAGTCCTTAGGACTATTTAGACTCGACAAAGGAGGATTTGTCACTTAGTCCTTAAACCTGTTCGCGACCAAATGATACGTTGTTACCAAGGACGACAACGTTTATCGAGCATAGGTCGTTGTGTGCCATATGGGTTGGTTGTCCTCATAACCAAGGAGTGTGGAGACACTGGTATGGCATACAGGTGAGATGTAATGGTACATCTGCACTGAACGTGACCGACTTCGGAGCTATTTCTGCTGTCAAGATTTGCTCCGATGGGATATGGGTATAAATGTCCCTCCGACCTGAGACCGCCACGGTGACTTGCAAGCAACTCACTGCACTTAGGCACTGGACTACCTGAATTTCTAATTCAGTGACGGAAGGCTGCTGGGTGTAGTCAAGTACTTGTCGGTGCGTGTGTCAAGATGAGATTGACCACTCCAGTTTAGGAGCTGTGTACAGTCGTATTTTAATTTAGCAAAATCTTGGCCAGGGTAGTCCTAGTGAGGAGTCACAGGACTAATTGAGTTGAGCATGATTCGGATGATCTCATCAGGGTTGACAGTTTAACCCTGAGTCGTCCTAAACACAGGGGTCAAAAGGGATGAATTATACGGTAACCATATTCACGTAGGTTCTGAATGTTGCAATTGCGACTATTCGATCTATCCGATCGTCGGGTACCATTGCTAGATGGTCACTTCGATTAGTACATGAATTGGTTCCGGTGCTACCGACTTAGGTTCGAACCTGCGGGGTCACACACATTAGAGGTTTCTTTCTGATCTGATGGCTGATTATGAGTCTTATATATCTGGGACTCTATGATTGAGAATTAGGATTCTCTGATCATGAGTTCCACACATTTTGGGTACCGGGGTCAAAATTTTGAATTTCAAATTTGAATTTGAAATTTGAACTCTTTGATCAGGGTTTCATATCGATGGTCTCTGATGCCTAATTGCCCATCGGATTTGGACTCAATATTTATGAGAGGTTTAATTAGTGATTTGATCACTAATTAACTCAATTTGATTGAGTAATTATTTTTAGATCAAGTCCAATTGCATTGGATTCAGTTTGGATTGACCCGATTAGGTTAAGTGTTGATCTAATCGCTAAGGTGGCTTAGTCCCTGATTTGATCAAGGGTTAGGTTTAGTTAATTCTTGATTTGATTAAGATTTTATTGAGCCTAATTAAGTCTAATTGTGTTGGGTTTAATCTGGTCTAATTGTGCTTAACCTATTTTAATTAGGTTGGCTCAATTTGAATCAAACCACCTTGTTTTAAATTCTCTGCGCCACCCAACTTCCTTGCGCCCATTTGAATTCACGAGAAAAAATTTCTCATGAATTTTCTCCCACGCAAAGCTCTCTCACGCCCATGTTTCTGTGCACCAATTATTTGGATTAACTTGGTTTGTTACCCATCCAAATTCAAAGGGTTTTTGAATTTGAATGGATAACCAAATAACCATGCGCCAGCTTATCCTCTTTTGTGCGCCCCATATTCCACACGAGAAATAGTTTCTCATGAGAGTCTCCACGCACAAAAGAAGGCCACGCCATCTCTTCTTTCTTACACAAATAGATGAGGATAAGATTGGTTGGCACTTGAATTCAAATTTGATTTGAATTCAAGTGAGCAACCACCTCTTCTTATCCACTCACACGCTTTCAACATCTCTTGCGATGTTTTATAAAATGAGAAAGGGAGGGGGCGTGGGCAAGCAAGAAAGAAAGTAGAGATAACGGGCGTGGGGAGGTTCTGAAAAAATTTTGAAGTGTTCAAAATTTATCGAGAGAAGAGAAAGAGGAGAGAGAAGTGGGCGCAGGGTTTTTGGTGTGTACCCTAGGATTTTTACCTAGGATTCGGGAAGTGAGATTGGTGTGCCACGAGTGTCGTAAGTCCATCAAATTTTAGAGAGAGATCCATCAGCCTCTCAACCAACTGTGCAGATGATCCGAAGTGTCCGATAAGTCGGCACACATCGATCGAAGGAGTTCGATCAACATCAGCCATCAAAAGGGTGAAATCACGAACTAGCATTCGTGAGGAACCAATCAGACGGGAGCTTCGTGTGGACGATCCGCAGAGGCCAAACACTAGTGTGGCTGCGACGTGATGATCAGAGCCCCCGACGGTGATCAGATTACGGTGATCGACTACCCGCAAAAGATGATGTGTTCTGAACACAGTACAGTAAAAAGTTTACTGTTTCAAATTTGAATTTCAAATTTAAATGTATGCTATTGTATCATATTTAGATCCTAGTGTAGGGTTAATTAGTATTAATTAATGAGATTAATTAATAATTCTGCTGTAAAATAGTTATTTTAAAAAGTTTTAAAATTATCATTTTACCCCTGCACTGAATTTTCGCTTCATGGTGTTGGGGATAAAATACCCCCAGTCGAAGTTCGCAAAAGGCCGACCCTTCTAGGGCTCTTCCGGCTTCCGACCTTGTGTAGCATCTTTCTGAACTTCCTCGACCGTCCGAGCTTCCATAATACTATCCGGACTTCTCCGATAATGAGCTCCTCCATTCATATACCGGGCTGCTCCAAATGCTTTCCGAACTTCACTATCAGCCGATTTTCTACAGTGATCGACTATTCTCCGAATCTTTTTCAGACTTCTTCTGGCCACGAACGACTTTACTCCGAACTTCTTTCGAACTTCGTCAATGTCCGAGCTTCTCCAACAGCAGGACTTCTACAGTAACCAGACTCCATCCGAGTTTCTACGATGGTCGACCGTCTTTCGAATTTCATCCGAGCTCCTCCAAGAGCCAAACTCCGTCCGAACTTCTACAACGAACGGGCTCCACCAGCCGAATTTCTATTCCGAACTTCTTTCGGACTTCGTCAATGACCGAGCTTCTCCAGCAGCGGGACATCTACAATAAGAAGTCTCCATCCTAGCTTCCACGACAACTGATCTTCGTCCGAGCTTCTACAATAAGCGGACTTCATCCAGACTCCTATAAGAGCCGGACTCCATTCGAACTTCTACAGCAGAATTGAATCCCGGACTCCTCCAACGTTCGACTTTTCACAGTGTCTTCGAGACTCCTCCTGCAGACAAACCTCCACAACGCCATCCGAACTTCACTGTCGGACGATCCCCTGTCGAATTTCTCATGAAACTGGACCTCTTCGGCGGACAATCTTCAGACGAGCTTCCACATCAGGCAAATCCCAGATGGACTTCTCTGGCAATCAGACTTCTACCAGACTTCACCAACAGAAAGTCCCCGTCCGAGCTTCTACATCAGATGACTCCCGCCTGTAGCATCAGCGCCCAAGGCATCCGACAACAGTATACTCATCAGCAACCTCGAAAACATCCAAGCTTCTCCTGGATTGCTGAGGCAGAGAGCTATTTCGCTCCATCAGACGTCCCAACTGAGCTTCAGCCGTCAGGCCCGAACTCTCTGGCAAGTCACGATAAGGCCACTACTCTACTCCACTCTCCGTAATGGATTCCACGTAGCTCCACCACTCTCTGACAAGTCGCGTCAATGGACACCACTCCACTCTCCATAACAAACTCCACGTGGCCCTGATCGGCCCCCTGACGCCACTACTCTCCGTAACAAACTCCGCGTGGCCCCGAACGGCCCACTACCAGGTAGTTACAGACGTCGCTGTCAATCAGTTACGCTCTCCGTCTATAAAAAATGACCCCTAGATACGTTCTTCTCTAATCTCAAAATTCTATCTCGAAACTCTGCTAAAATTCTATTCGAGTGCTCCATTTCTGTTGAGGTTAGTACTGACTTGAGCGTCGGAGGGTCTTGCCGGAGCACCCCCAACTCTGGTTTAGACTTTCCTTGTAGGTCCTGATGGCGGATGTGATCCCCTCGACTCCAGCTTCTCTGACATCATCGAAATTCTACACCAACATTTTCAATGATAAAGTACCCCAAAATTGCACCTTAAAGAAGACTAAACAAAACCTGGTGCTATTTGTTCTCCCTTTTTTTAATTTCTCCCATCTCTCATTCCACGCAGCACTGCATTATTACACACACACGACATCACCTCTGCTACCTACACAGACTTGGACCAAACTTACACGGTTCCTCTCATTCGACGCAGAAGCATCGCACCTGTTATATTCCTTCCATGATCTCAGATTGGTTTTGGTACGACTTGTCGAGATTTGGACCACTAGACTAGCACGCACAAGTCACGTGTGGTGTGGAAAGAACTCTACATAAATATCCCCCGGACTTTTGACCATAATTAAGTCATGTGTGGTGTGGAAGGAAGCTCGACCGCGTTGGGAAGCTCCTACCTTACACTTCAAGATAGAATATTCAGAGACCAATTTATTGGCTGGTCATGGACGCCATTGAAAGATACTTTCTGCCTTGCTAATATAAAGAGATCATTCTACTTCATCTCACAGCAACTAATAAATTCATGGATCTTAGAGGAACCCAACTTCTACTTTTGTTCTTTGCTTTTCTGTGTGCTCCAGTAAGAAAACTCAATGGAGATTCAATCCCAGACTGCATACCCATCGAAAGGAATGCAAATTCAAATTTAAATCTATACTGGAGGATGAATATTTAAATCATTTATTATTGTTTTGAAACTATGTAGATGGATAAATATCTAAATTGTCTGGATTTGCTTTAAGATATGTACACTATAAGAATTTTGAATATTAGCGACGGTATTAGCGACGAAAAAAAAAAAACTGTCGCTAATAATAATCCTTTATCATCAAAAAATGATTCAAAAAATTAGCCATCGCTAATACTATTAGTGACAGAATACTGACTATTAGTGACGGTAAAAGCCATTGCTAATAAATTTAAAATTTTTAAAAAAATTTGATTATAATTATAATTAAATTAATTAATTATCGACTGCTATTAGCAATGGAAAGATTTATCGTTGTTAATAATTTTGAAAAAAAAATATTTAAAAATTATGAAAAAATATTTTTTTCTAATAAAAGTATTAGTGAGGGTGATTAATTTTTAGAGATGAAAAATTATCATCACTAATACTATTACCAACGGTATTAGTGACGGCACTTGTGCCATCGCTAATAGTCCACCAAAAGTACCCCACTGGCTCACGCGAGAAAAAAAAAATTTCTCTTCCACACCTCATCCCCTTTTCTTCCTGTGATTCCCCCCTCTGGCGCCTCCTCCTTCCTGGCTTCCCCCCCTCATTGATGCCTCCTTCCCAGAGGTCCCCTCTGGCGCCTCCTCCTTCCTGGCTTCCCCCCCTCATTGATGCCTCCTTCCAGAGGTCCCCTCTGGGTGCCTCCTTCTTGGCGGTCCCCCTCTCCCTGCGCTCCGACATCCCGCAGCCCCGAGCCCGCATGGCTTTTTCCCCCCTCATCGATGTCTCCTTCCCGCACGGCTCCCCTTGACTCGCACGGCTCCCCTTGACCCGCATGGCAATGACCCATCTACTTAGTCCCTCCTTGACCTTGAGGGATGACTTAGGGTCATCGAAGGGGTGAGTAGGAGCTGGCTCATAGGATTCGACCACATCTTCGACCCTTTAGCAGCTCGATACTCTTCGACATCCTCACAGATCTTGATGTTCCAGACTTGAAGTGATGCATACGTAGAGAAGGTCATGTAGAGGCTTCTGAGCCAGTGACCTGAGAGCTTCTGAGATACCGTCTGCGATACGATCGTGGAGATTCTTCAGGATCCATAGCTGTGCGACCAGCTGATCTCATTGTTCTAACCATCACATCAGATAATTCTATTAGTAAATTCTTTTACTTTTTTAAGTTTTCATATTTAGAAGGTTCACATATTTAGGCTTGAGTCGGAGAAGGGGATCTATGGTTAAAAATTCAATCTAATAATCCAATTGATGGGTCGAAGATGTTTATAGCTTCGTATCATCGAATGAAATATATAGAAATAATCTATTCGAGAATCGAAGAAGTGTATTGAAAGATATGACTCCATATCGAAAGATATACCTCCATATCAAAATTTATTAATAATATTTTATTTTTCTTCGTTTCAGAATGTTGGGACATCCGGCTCTTATCTACCAGCTACTGGAGAGGAGTACGAGGACAAGAAGGAGGATTAGACTTGATTTTCTTTTATTTTGATGTATTATATTTTTTTTATACTGCTTATAAAATTATATAATTTATATTTTTAATATATTATAATTAATTTTTTATTTATTATTGTCATATTATTTTTGGATTTTATTTATAACAGGTGTTAGAAATCATAATTGATTATGATTAATTAAAATAAATTTAAAAAAATAGTATTATAATTTTTTTAAAAAATAAAATTAACTATTAGTGATGGTATTAGCGATGACCTAAGCCATCGCTAATATTTATTAACGATAGCATTAGCGACAAAATAGCCGTCATTAATTTTTTTTAATTTTTTAAAATTTGATTTAAAAATAAAAAATAAATAATAAATAATGATAAAAATTAGTCGTCTCAAATATTAGCGATGGCTAAAAAATTCATCGCTAATAGATGCAATTAGCGACTGAGATTGTTCTGACCAACAATTAATGATAGGTGCTGTTGCTAATAGTATTAGCGATGGCAAAATAACTATTAGCGATGGCAATTAGCCGTCACTAATAGTCAGATTTCTTATAGTGGTATATACAGATAAATATATAGATTATCTATGATTGCTTTGAGATCTATGTAGATGAATGAATATTTGAATCATTCATATTTGCTTTTAGATCTATGAAGGTGGACGCATAACCTTGATCATCCATTGATTGTTTTGAGACCTATGTAGAAGAATGGATAATCTAGATCATTCACATGGATGCTTTGATATTTGTGCCATGGATGAATAATATAGATCATCTACTAGCTGCTTTGAGATCTGTATAGGTGGATGAATCATTGTTGTAATCTGAATTTATAAATTTAAAAATATAAAATGCACAAAATTAAATAGTAAACAATAATAGCACAACTAAGTAATGTTTGCATTAAGTAATGAGATAAACATAATGCTATATTTCAAAGCCTAAATTAAAGTTCGATAGTGTGCCAGTTTATAAGGTATTTCAAATTTTGAATTCAACTATGAATTATTTTTAAATTAATTTTGAATTGTAAATCTGAAATTTTGGGAAAGATTTATATATTTCTTCTTTTTCAATTGAAGAATTAAAAAAAATTCTACATGATTATCAGAACATTAGAAAAGATTTATTTTGGATTTATACTGCCATTTTATACATTTCTCCACTATTTTTAAAGTAACAAAAAAAAAATTTTGTTTTAATTTAATGTAATAATTTCCATATGAATTTTTGAGCAATAACTAACGAGCTTTTACACCAAAAATCTAAACAAAAGTTTTATATGGTTTTCAAAGCAAAAATTATTAGATTTTTAGTTTTAAAAATGGACTAATTATCTACATAGTTTCTAGAGCAGTAATTTTTTGGATTTTATTTTTAAATTCTCAGTTATTTTTTTCATAGTTTTTAAATTGCTGGTAATAAGATTTATATTGTGAAGTAAATTAAATTTCTGTGCAAATTTTAAAGTAGAAAGCATAGGTTTTTTTTTTAAGACTTTTAATTTATTTTTTGCACAGATTTTGAAGTACAGATCAAAGATTTTGTTTTTAAGAACTTAGATTTTGAAATAGCAACCAAAAGGATTTTAGTTTGTTCACATATTGTAAAGCTGCAAATAGAATGATTTTTTTTTTTATATTTTTCAGAATAACAAAATTTTCTTTAAAAGCTAATTTTTTTGAAAAAAGAATTCAATTTTTTTATAGTGGATTTAAAGCTTTCTGATGCTGCACAATTAAAGTATATTTAATATAATACTCAAATAAGCAAGTAGTAGCAATTCCTAGTTTAATCATGAATTTCGTTTTTAGTTGGTTAATGAATGTGGTGCCTACAAATTGCTAATATTGAAAAAATTAGTATTTTTAAATTTTTATAATAATTTTTTTTAGATCAAAAGATTGAACGCTTGCTTGGATCAAGGTTTTGAGGAACACTATCCTAGAAATGAAATTAGTCTAACTCATGTATGTCTATGGTGAGATCGTTTCTAAGATATATCAACCCAACTCAATTCGATCATCCTCTGGTGTGATCGTAGGTGAGGTTTGATTCAATCAACACTTTCAATTGTCCAAACAAAAGATTATAAATATTGAAAAGAGAATAGATGAAAAATAAATTAAAATGTGTAGGAAGAAAAATTTATTGGAGCTTTCTCTATTTCAGACTAAGCAGAAGCACAAGGCCACAATAGACTTAGAACCAATGGTGCTAAGCCTCTAAATCTACATTTTTTTTATAGGTCCGATCTGGATAACCACCGAAGAGGCCTATAAAGACATCAATAACTTTGACATTGCTGGCACCTGATAAAGGCTTGCCAGCACATGCATGTTAAATGAATATCAAAGTTAGCGTAATATTAAGAAATTCAATATAGAACTAAACTTTATCCACAACGCTTATGTTATATATTGAAATCAAATTTAAATCTTAAATTTAAATTTTAAATTTAACTTGAGGTGTGGTAAAACATGCTACCATCCATGCACAAAAGCGCTGTGTATGCCACGCACAGGGTACAATTGATCGAGGCAAGCTGAGTGCATGCGGGTGTGTGGCCGTCAGCCCATTATCCCTAAAATCCAACTTGGACTTGGAAAAACAAGCCATTTAAACACAGAAGTCATGTATGAGTATCAGGATCTCCCCAACGTGTAGTTGAATGAGGACTAAATAATATATGCCTCATGTGGAAGTACTCAGCTATTCTAGCCCTTGCAGGATTTGAACTGGCTTCGGTACGATTTGGCAAAGTATTTAACCAATGACCAAGCACGCAGGAGAAGTCATATGTGGCATGGAAAAGAAGAGGTTTTGTAAGTATTGCTTAGGATCTATTTAGTTGGAATATATCATATTATGAAATAATTTAATAATTTTTTAAAAAAATTATCAAAAAAATAATTATAAAAAAATATTTTTTATTATATTTGATTGGTGCAAAAAGTTACTCTGAAAAATAATACTGAAAAAAGATTACTACATTTGATTGGGGATAAATCTATATATGAATATGATCAAATTTATAAATATACCCTTCAGCATAAAATAATTTTTTAATACTATGATAGTATTATTATTTCTAATTAATTTTATATAATGATTATAATCAAATAGCCTTTTGTATAATGCCATCTTCATCTTAATTTTTTTGTCAAAGTTTTTTATTGAATAAATTTAGAAAGACATCAGAACAAATTCAATAATTACATATACAGTTTTATTGGAGATATTTTTATTAAGTATGGATTATCGTCACTCAAAAATTTAATAAATATTAACTTCTATATATTTATTTTACCTTCTCTCTTTGAAAAATAAACATGGAGCCCATCAATTTTTTTTTACTCTCTCTCTTTCATTTTTCATATCAAATATGAGAATATGAGATATAATTTATTTTTTTATGTCAGATTATCCCCAATGAAAATGGACTTTTATAGTTTGCCTTGTTTGGAAGCTTCTAATCTTATATTTCAAGATGGAATTCAAACTAAGACTACAAATGAGTTGAGCTGCTCGTGAGCTACTCGAGTTCGATTTGAGTCGAAGCTCGATCCAACTCAATTATTATCGAGCTCGAGTAGTCGAGTCGAGGTTGAGTAGCTTTTTGAGTCAAGTGCGAGTAGCACGATACTCAGCTCGAAAGCTAATTAGCCTATTCGAATTTACATATATATTTAATAATATTATTTTTATTTATAATATATATATTAATATATATATTATTAATAGGCTAAAGTTTGAATTCGAGTTCGAGTATAGCTCGATTGATTTTCGAGTTGAATCAAGTTGATCTCGAGTTTTGCTTATTTTTCATCTAGCTGAACTCAAGCTTGAGATATTAAGGCTCGGTCGATCTTGAGCCAAATTTCGAGACCAAATATTTTCAGTCGAATAGAATTCAAGCTTCCAACTACTTGATTCGGTTCGACTTGATTGCACTCCTAATTCAGACAGAGGCCAATTTAGTTGTAGGTCATGGAAGGTTTCCCAAGAAAGGAATTTTGTATCACTGCAATGACAAAAATCTTCTCCAACGTATCAATGATTTTCCTCTTAAAAGATAACCATCTTAAAGAAAATAATAAATAGACAAGAAGGTTAAGTTAACATGATCAACTCCTACGTTCAAATTTTTTGATTATACCAGACGTAAGAAAATTTATATTATTTGCTTTTTTGTTAGAATTTTTTGCTAAATATGACAATTAGACATGGAATTTGTTTTCGATACTAGAGTACACCCAAAAACGCGCCTTAAAGAAGTCTAAATAAAACCTGGTTCTATTTGTTCTCCCTTTTTTTTAATTTCTCCCATCTCTCATTCGACGCAGCACTGCATTATTACATGCACACGACATCACCTCTGCCCCCTACACTGACCTGGACCACTAGACTAGCGCAACTCATGTGTGGTCTTCATAACCATCCCGAGGACTTTTGACAACAATTGAGTCATGTGTGGTGTGGCAAGAGATCTTCATAAATATCCCATGGACTCTTGACTGCTAACAAGTCATGTGTGGTGTGGAAGGAAGCTCGACCTTACATTCCAAGGTGGAATATTCCGAGACCAATTCATTGGTTGGTCATGGACGGCAATGGAAGACGCTTTCTGTCCTGCTAATAATTAATAAAAAGAGATCATTCTACTTCATCTCACAGCAACTATTAAATTCATGGATCTTAAAAGAACCCAACTTCTACTTTTGTTCTTTGCTTTCCTGTGTGCTCGAGTGAGAAAACTCAACGGAGATTCAATCCCGAGATGCATACCCATCGAAAGGAATGCTCTTCTTGCCTTCAAAGAAGGCCTCAAAGATCCCTCCAACAGGCTATCTTCTTGGGTGGGCGACGACTGCTGCACATGGAAAGGTGTGGCTTGTGACAACCAAACGGGCCATGTTGTCAAGCTAGACCTCCGCAACCCATCATGCTTCGAATACTATCCTCCAAACAACACGTGGTGCTTGGGAGGTGAGTTGAGGCCTTCCTTACTTGGTCTGAAATACCTGAATTATCTTGATCTGAGCATGAACAACTTTGGAGGAATTCGTATCCCAGAATTCATGGGCTCATTCCGTCAGCTCAAATATCTTAACCTCTCCTGGGCTTATATGCGTGGATTGATCCCACATCAGCTTGGGAATCTATCGAGCCTCCAATATCTTGATCTCAGTTACAATTATTATTATGATGACAATTTTGAAGTTCCACCCAGATTTCTTATTATTGATAATGCCCTCTGGATTTCTCATCTTTCTTCTCTGCGATATCTCAATATGACGGTTGTGAAATCCAGAGAAGGTGCTCATTGGCTGCAAGCACTAAACATGCTCCCTTCTGTTGTTGAGGTACACTTACAAGGCTGTGGCATCAACACCACTTCGCTCTCTCTTCCACATGTGAATTTTACTTCACTTTCTGTTCTTGATCTTTCTAGAAATTTCATTAATTCAACGATACCTGGTTGGTTGTTCAACATAAGCAGTCTCGAGTACCTTGATCTTAGCGATAATTTTATTAATTCGATGATACCTGGTTGGTTGTTCAACATAAGCAGCCTCGAGTACCTTGATCTCAGCTATAATTTCTTTCGGGGAATCATTCCGCCTGCAATTAAGAATCTAGCTTCGCTCAAGGCCCTTGATCTATCTGGTAATCAATTTCTTGAAGGCAAAATTCCGGTTGAACTTGGGGAGTTATGTAAGCTGCAGTATTTGGGATTGTCAGACATTAATATCAGCAAAAGTTTGCAAGAACTTGATAAAGTGTTGACTGGATGCATCAAAAATAGTTTAGAAACTCTGTACATGTGGAACACCCAGCTTGACGGTTATTTGCCGGACTGGTTGGGAGACTTCAGAAAGCTCAAATATCTCGATTTAAGTGGCAACTCAATTTCTGGTCCTATTCCTGAATCACTTGGAAGGTTGTCAGCACTTCAAAAATTATATCTTCTCGACAATAAGTTGAATGGGACTTTCCCAAAAAGTCTTGGAAGACTTGTGGAGTTAGTTGAGTTATACCTCGGATGGAACCTTTTGGAGGGTGTCATGTCTGAAGAGCAGTTTGCCAATTTCACCAAACTGAAATCTCTAGATTTATCACAAAATCAATTAATTCTGAATCTGACATCTGATTGGATCCCCCCTTTTCAGCTTCAGATGTTAGATATTGGTTCTTGCAAGCTGGGACCACGATTCCCAGCATGGCTTCGGATGCAAAAAAACATTACCGATCTAGAGATGTCTAGCACAGGAATTTCAGACGCTATACCAGATTGGTTTTGGAGGTCATTTTCCCAGATATGGTACTTAGATATCTCCAGCAATGGAATTACTGGCCGTGTACCTGACCTTACAGACTTCATCAACCTTGACTATTTTAATTTGAGTTGTAACCACTTTGAGGGACCTTTGCCAAATTTTAATTCTTCAATATTGTCCCTACTAGATCTATCGAACAATTCATTTTCAGGAGCGGCTCATCTTGATATTGGCAAAAGTATGCCTAATTTGAATTATCTCTCTCTTTCCACAAATAATTTAAGTGGTGAAATTCCCTTGTCTCTTTGTCATCTTCGATATGGCGCTCTTGATCTTTCAAAAAATCTATTGTCGGGTGAGCTCCCTGATTGCTGGAACCACTCTTCCCTTATCATTGTTATGGATTTTTCAAACAATAGTCTATCCGGAAGTATTCCTCCATCAATCTGTTCATTACCTTTTCTTGAGTCATTGCATTTGAGTAATAATAATCTTTCGGGAGAACTCCCTTCATTCTTGAAGAGTTGTGCGAGATTAAATACTCTTGATCTTGGACAGAATAGATTCACTGGTAAAATACCTACTTGGATAGGAGAAAGTTTGTTGTCTTTGAAGATCCTTCGCTTACGATCCAACAAGCTTGTTGGAAATATTCCTCCTAATCTATCAAGACTAAAGGCTCTTCAAATCCTGGATCTGGCCAGTAACAATTTATCAGGAACCATCCCTTCTAGCTTTGGAAACTTTACTGCCATGAAAGTGTCGGGAGAGATGAATAGAACCATTTTAAAAAATTATACTCATTACAATGAAAACATGCAAGTGACCATAAAAGGAATATACATTGAGTATGCCATATTGCTTCCACTTGTTATTGTTATGGACCTTTCAAATAATTACTTATCTGGAATGATACCAGAAGAGCTGACCAGCCTTTTTGGACTCGTGAGCTTAAATTTGTCTAGAAATCATTTGACAGGAGAGATCACAGAAAAGATTGGTGCATTGCAACAGTTGGAGTCACTTGACTTGTCAAGAAACAATCTTTTCGGTGGAATTCCTTCAAGCATCATTAGTCTAACTTTTTTGAGTTACTTGAACTTGTCATATAACAATTTATTAGGAAGAGTTCCAATTGGTAATCAGCTTCAAACCTTCATTGACCCGTCTATTTATATTGGTAATCCTGATCTTTGTGGGTTCCCATTAAGTCAAAAGTGCAAAGATGACAAGACAAATCAAGGTCTAAATGCAGTTGGAGGGGATGAACAAAATGATAACACCATGGATGAAGAAGGATCTGAAATGAAGTGGTTGTATATGAGCATGGGGCCAGGATTCGCAGTAGGTTTCTGGATTGTCTTTGGCCCACTATTATTCAATAGAGAATGGAGAGAAGCCTATTTTCAACATATAGATCAAGTATTCAATATGGTTTACATGGTCCTAGCAACAATTTCACCAACATTACAACGTGACAGTTTGTGACCTTGAATTGTATTTGTATTTTTTTTCCTTTTTTTTTAGAAGTGATTGTAGAAATATTCAGAATGGATTATCTATACTCAAGCTCTACTTTTACACATGGAAACCGCACCTGTACTACTCTAATAAAATAATTATGTTCAAACTAATTCACTTAATTTATCAGTCATATATCATGCTTCAATTATTTGAGCTTAGAGGACGAAGTTCATGTGGATGAGCTAAGCAGATAGGCCTGAACGTATGTGAGTTTTCAATGGTTTGAGCTCAAAAGATTGCACTCATAGGTGCAGGAGACTATGCATAAGTTGTTTATTCAGCATTTGTATCTTGTAATGCTATGAGTTTTCACAAAGTTCAACTCATTCCTTTTCGTATGATAATAGGTAAGAGAACGATAGTGTCTCTGGGATTGAGAAAGAGTTGTGATGGGTGGTATTCGAAAGATTTGCAAAGGTGTGCTCAAACATCATTTAAATATTTAAATCTAATTTTGTTTCTAATATTCGCGAAGGTGTGCAAAAATATCATCTAAATCTCATTTTGTTTCTAATTTGCGGAAAAAATATTGAAAAACTAGGTCATTGCAGCTTAATATATGGACTTGAAGTTCAGAATGAAGAATATATCAGACTGATCATAATTTAAATGAAAAACTAATCATAATTTTGAACCTAATTCTCAAGCTCAAGCCATAATCCTACAAAACTCAAGCCTAACTTGAGTTGTTCATGAAATGCTCGTTCTAGGGGTTGATTAGTCAATCAACGTCTTAGCTATTAGACTGACAACTACTAGCTAAGCTAAACACTATTTTGTACATATAGTGACATAAAAATGAAATAAGAAGGGTTACTCAAGTGAAAGGATTCCTAAAAGGATTTGATATCCTCCCTAAATATAATGATCAGCATTTGCAGGCACTTCACCTAAAAGAAGAGATTCCCAGTGATCTTTTAATTCGAATATAAAGGTGCCATTTAGTTTGTATCATCTTCTAGGAAGCTCCATATTTAGGCTACCTACGATCAGTACCTGACAACTGACGTTCGCTTTTAGCCTGGTTTAGGATAGAAGGCCAAAATGTTTTGGAAAATTGGTGTTTTTGAGACTAAACCAACGATTACTGTTGTATAAAAGGGGGGGAAGTGCTAGTGTATGGGTTTTTGGAAGGTAATTTTAACAGCAAGCAATGCACACCATATTTAAAGATAAAAAGATGGTACAAGCATAAACCCATAGCCTGAATCCAAATAAATATTATGATAGCCCAACCATGAAGATATAAACCTAAAAAAAAAGTAGAATTTGAAGATTGTCCAAAATGTTATGAAGAGGATGTAAAGGTTACCCAAAACAAACACCCCTAATCACTCCCGAGTGATGGCTGGTAACTTTTCGCTCTGCCACGAGCTTCCCTGCTGGTGTGAGCCTGGAAATTCCCACAGAAGAGTCCTTGGAAGCTGTGGCAATCGAGCAACCCAGTCGGTCCATGGCAAAGATCCCACCCGCATGCAGCTCCATCAATTTGGCAACAACAGGAGGGGAGCAAGATGATGACAAAGCTGGCTGCTTTGTGATATCCCAAACGACAACAAACCCATCATTCGAACTCGAGACCATCAACATCGGATTATCCTCGACAAAGTTCACCCCCGATATCCAGCTCCCGCTGCCCTTCCAGCTCAGAAGCGGCTCTACCCTTTCGCCTTTCTCTTCCCCTTCAACGTCTCCATCACAACCATCCTCTCCTCCTCCTCCTCCGTAGACCGACAAAAAGCCCCCATGGCCACAAGCGGCGAGCAAGAACCGATTTTTATTCAAGAAGCACACATCAATGGAGTAAATCTTGGCAAGCGAGGGATCACGGAACGCCTTACCGACAGTTCTGAAACCCATAATAGAAGAAGACGATGGGTGAACTTTAGATGAAAGGACAGAGGAGTAAGAAAAAAATGAATTTGAAGAAAAAGACTGCTGCAATGGGATTAAGCAATTAAAAGATTAGTTTGATTTTGATGTGAAGGTTGTCAACTTTGAAGATAAAAAATAAGTATCGATAACAAATAGTTTATACAGCACAGGAGGATATGTGGATGGATTATAGATAGTTGAATAGGAATTTTAACACACTTGAAAAAAGATATAAGATTTTAATGAGTATGGATAGTAGCATGAAAAGTTTAACAGGGACAAGAAGGTGATCTATTCGGATGCAGTCTTCTATAGGAGAGAATAACGTGGGGGAGAATAAATTATGAGAGAATTCTATTAGAAAAATTGTGTGGAGAGTATGTAATGTAGTTGTATAGATTTTTGGTGTTTTATTGTGAAAAGAAATATATAGATATTATGCTACTTCATTCGCAACTTCGCTTGCAATGTTTGATTGTAATATCATAATGTCATTATATATGCTACTTATTTTCTAATCTTTGATATCAATTTTTGTCCATTTTTGTTGATTTATGATATTTTAATGATTTATAATCAATTTTTTAAGTTTTATGTAATTAAATGAGGATAGAACAATACTTGAATAAGTTCTCTTATTATTCTATCTAAAACTAAGATGGATTCCATAGAAGTAATTAAGCAAAAGAGAATGAGGCATAATATCCTTATCAAAAAAAAAAAAAAAAAAAGAGGTGAAATATTCTTTGGCAACAAAGAATGCAAAAGCCATCAGAAATGAAGGATCATTCGACCAATGGGATTAGAAAACAAACATCAGTTCATATATATATATATAATCCTACTTGCTTTATTGTTTGGCCTTGCCTTCATCTTGCACCATAAGAAATATTAATTTTAATTCTTTTTTTACAAGAAAAACTAACTTTTGTATCTAGATACCATCTAGATCTAGGTATAATTGCTTTTTTTTTTTCTTTTATTCAACTTAACTCCACTGTGTCGCACAAGTTATTTTCTATTGTGACATGGGAGTGCAAACGTGTGCAAAACTGGCATGAATAGCATGCAAGGATCACAAATCTAAATAACGTGGAGAACTGGCTGATCCCTCGCTACCAACCTTTCGTGGATATCACTAGACCTAAATGATCAAAGATTTGATATGACTCAGGTTATGAGGGTAAACTTCTTTCGAATTACAAATAATTTAGGTTAAATTGAATCATGATCTTTCTAATTTTTTAATTGATCAATCACACGAATATGCATTTATTGCATAAGATTAGCCTCAATTAAGTACCTCAGAAGCCTATGTTTCTCTAATTGAACAAAATTGTTAGCATGTAATTTGAATCTCATCAGTGAGTAATAAATATTGATAATATATCTCAGCCAGAGGGAAGATACAAACAACCCACATTATGTAAAACTTGACTGACAGGCGGCTGCCCAAGCTTGCCCTACCTGAGAGATGGTGAATAGACTTTTAGTGCTTGCCTATTAAATAGATTTGAGGCTATCAGCTCTGTCATGCATAATATGCTTCAATAGACTGAATCCACCAATTTGAAAACATGCACTCTCACCATACGAGTTCGATGACTACAAGTACTACCATCTCAAAATTTTCCAAAGCTTGGAATGTGGCAACTGAGAGAAAATATAAGCTCAGAATTCAAGAGGTGCATAGATGAGAAACATGGAAAACATGACATAATTGGAAGTATAAGACAAACATCAAGGTGGTTGTGGAACACTCAGCTGCAAACTCATCAAAGATCCGACTCCTGGTAGCTTGTAGGCAGAACTATTTCTGCAGCTTGATCTTTTTCTGTATTCACAATAAGCAAGCATAACGCTCCACTCCTAATAGGAGCATGTGATTCTTTCACCTACGGAAGAGATAACATATCAATTGTAGTGAATAGTATGAATGGTGGAAAAATAACAATATCAAGGGTCTGTTTGGATGGTTAGGCCCAAAATCCCATAAGATTTATTATCCAACTACTTGAGATCATTTTTTTCTTCCAATGGAATTCGGGTCAACCTAGTCAAGTGATGGTCATTGATACCTGTAAACGTAGGGCTAGCCCAATCTATAATCCATACATTTAATCGTTACAATAATCCAATTCATGAATCCCATGAAATTTTGGAGCCAACCATCCAAATAGATCTTAAAAAATTTGTATATTCTGCACCTTTATGAGCTAACGTACACGCAACCATCAACTTGACCCGTGTTTGTGTTGATCAGAGGCAAACTCAACCGCGAACTGATTGCCTGGCAATCCATCCATTCCCTTTCTATGAAGAAATTCCCAATAGTTAACAATTGTAGGAAAATGAACTTCAGCGAAGCAATGGAAGGTGAGAAATAGCAATATACAAGTGAATAAACATTCATGGATTTACAAAGGTCATATCTATTAATAAATATACAAGTAAAGAAACATTCATTTTGTTCGTGCATTAAACCAGCCTCAAGACACATGGCATTATCATACGAGATCAATGATATGTCAATCTGAAAGCACCAGATTCTGGCAGACTAATTTATCGGTTAGTAGATTCAGCTCGATATTTCTCCAACTTGAATAAAAAGTATCCTTGTGTTCTGACCAGATGACGTTTTAGCTAACAAAGAAATGTTCAGATCGGATATCTACCAACCTGAACCCCGATGCCTCCTTGTCCGAGAGAAATTAGGACATCTTTATTTCACCCCGGTCATCTGCCAAGATGAACTATTATGCTGACGGACTTGATCGTTCTGCAAACGTTCGCGGTGGTTTCTTCAACCAAGCCACAGCTGGCCACGATCTCATATCCAGCTCATATACACAGCTGTAAGTCAACTCACTTACAGGTAGCTCTCTAATTGCTTAATAAACTCATCTAACAGCATAACAAACTCTGGAATGGCCTCTTCAACCCCTCTATAAATAGAAGGTCAGGGATCCTCTATCGATAAGTTTTGTTCTCTGAAACTAGGAAAGACTCTGTCGATAAAAAATTAGGCCAGACTTTTGATTTTCACTCAGTTCTCCTCCAGTTTCACTCAATCTCCCTTACTCTTCTACTCTTTTTCAGCCCTGTTCTTAGGGCTCGAATTGACTTAAGTATCAGAGGGTCAAGAATCGGAGGATTTCAATTCGATTTTTTGATGGATTTTGCAGATTGAAAGAGTTTTTGTCAGATCGCAATGATCGCTCCAGCCAAATCTCACCCAAATCGATCCATTCTACTCCAGATTTCGAGCCCTGCAGTAATAGATTGGCACTAGAGAAAGGATACTCTGATTTCTTTTATGAAAAAGATAATTAAAGCATGAGCTCAGCATCCTTCTCCTTTCCCTTTAGAAGAATGAGCATTTGAAATGCCACCACAGTAACTAATTACTGTTGATCCTTAACAATTCAACCTCCTTATTTAGTAAGTTCAAGTCCTGATAGTAGCTATTCAACAGCTTCAAAAGAAGGAGAAACCATCGAAAGAAGCTCCTCTTCCAAATACTTTATCCCAGCACAACCCTCAACCAGTCCATCAAGATGAACACCACATTGATGAGGCTGACAGTAAATTTGTCTCTAGTACTCTAAAAACTTTTAATATATTTTGGTAAAAAACTTTTTTTTTTGTATTATTCTGGAAAAGTACTCACGCAGCACTGCATTATTACATGCACACGACATCACCTCTGCCCCCTACACAGACCTGGACCACTAGACTAGCACAACTCATGTGTGGTCTGGAAAGAAGTCTTCATAACCATCCCGAGGACTTTTGACAACAATTGAGTCATGTGTGGTGTGGCAAGAGATCTTCATAAATATCCCATGGACTCTTGACTGCTAACAAGTCATGTGTGGTGTGGAAGGAAGCTCGACCTTACATTCCAAGGTGGAATATTCAGAGACCAATTCATTGGTTGGTCATGGACGGCAATGGAAGACGCTTTCTGTCCTGCTAATAATTATTAATAATAATAACAATTTCTGGTCCTGTTCCTGCATCACTTGGAAGACTTGTAGAGTTAGTTGGGTTATATCTTGGACAAAACTTTTTGAAGGGTGTGATGTCTGAAGAGCAGTTTGCCAATTTCACCAAACTGAAATATCTAGATTTATCACAAAATCAATTAATTCTGAATCTGACGTCTGATTGGATTTCCCCTTTTCAGCTTCAGAAATTATATATTGGTTCTTGCAAGCTGGAACCACGATTCCCAGCATGGCTCCGGATGCTAAAAAGCATTACCTATTTAGACATGTCTAGCACAGGAATTTCAGATGCTATATCAGATTGGTTTTGGAGGTCATTTTTCCAGATATCACTGGCAGTGTACCTGACCTTACAGACTTCATCAATCTTTATTATTTTAATTTGGATTCTAACCACTTTGATGGACCTTTGCCAAATTTTAATTCTTCAATATTGTCCCTACTAGACCTATCGAACAACTCATTTTCAGGAGCAGTTCATCTTGACATTGGCAAAAGTATGCCTAATTTCAAATATCTCTCTCTTTCCACAAATAATTTAAGTGGTGAAATTCTCTTGTCTCTTTGTCATCTTCGATATGGCGCTCTTGATCTTTCAAAAAATTTATTGTTGGGTGAGCTCCCTGATTGCTGGAACCACTCTTCCCTTATCTTTGTCATAGATTTTTCAAGCAACAACCTATCTGGAAGTATTCCTTCATCAATCTGTTCATTACGTTTTCTCGAATCATTGCATTTGAGTAATAATAATTTTTCAGGAGAACTCCCTTCATCCTTGAAGAGTTGTGCGAGATTAAATACTCTTGATCTTGGACAGAATAGATTCACTGGTAAAATACCTACTTGGATAGAAGAAAGTTTGTTGTCTTTGAAGTTCCTTCGCTTACGATCAAACAAGCTTGTTGGAAATATTCCTCCTAATCTATCAAGACTAAAGGCTCTTCAAATCCTGGATCTGGCTAGTAATAATTTATCAGGAACCATCCCTTCTAGCTTTGGAAACTTTACTGCCATGAAAGTGTCGGAGGAGATGAATGGAACCATTTTAAAAAATTATACTTATTACAATGAAAACATGCAAGTGATAATAAAAGGAATATACATTGAGTATGCCATATTGCTTCCACTTGGGATCGTTATGAACCTTTCAAATAATAACTTATCTGGAATGATACCAGAAGAGCTGACCAGCCTTTTTGCACTCGTGAGCTTAAATTTGTCTGAAAATCATCTGACAGGAGAGATCACAGAAAAGATTGGTGCATTGCAACAGTTGGAGTCACTTGACTTGTCAAAAAACAATCTTTTCGGTGGAATTCCTTCAAGCATCATTGGTCTAACTTTTTTGAGTGACTTGAATTTGTCATATAACAACTTATCAGGAAGAGTTCCAATAGGTAATCAGCTTCAAACCTTCATTGATCCATCTATTTATATTGGTAATCCTGATCTTTGCGGGTTCCCATTAAGTCAAAAGTGCAAAGATGACAAGACAAACCAAGGTCTAAATGCAGTTGGAGGGGATGAACAAAATGATAACACCATGGACGAAGAAGGATCTGAAATGAAGTGGTTGTATATGAGCATGGGGCCAGGATTCGCTGTAGGTTTCTAGATTGTCTTTGGCCCACTATTATTCAATAGAGAATGGAGAGAAGCCTATTTTCAACATATAGATCAAGTATTCAATATGGTTTACATGGTCCTAGCAACAATTTCACCAAGTTTAAAGTACACAACATTACAACGTGACAGTTTGTGACCTTGAATTGTATTTGTAATTTTTTTTCTTTTTTTTTAGAAGTGATTATAGAAATATTCAGAATGGATTATCTATACTCTAGCTCTACTTTTACACATGGAAACTGCACCTGTACTACTCTAATAAAATAATTATGTTTAAACTAATTCACTTATTTTATCAGTCATATATCATGCTCAAATTATTTGAGCTTAGAGGACGAAGCTCATGTGAATGAGCTAAGCAGATAGACCTGAACTTATGTGAATTTTAAATGCGTTTGAGCTCAGAAGATTGCACTCATAGGTGCAGGAGACTATGCATAATTTGTTTATTCAGTAAATTAAGGAATTAGAACTTTGGTTATGTTGGATGGATGTCTGGTCGGGACACCACCTTCCAAGATCTTTTCAATATCAAGCGATGCAGTAGAAAGAAAGAAGAAACAAAACAAAAAGAAAAACAATCAAAATACGTAGATCAGCCATAAAAAGGCTCGCCTCCATGGGACATGCAAACTTCACTATGAAAAAGAAATTTTACAAGAGGAGACCTCACCCTCAACTCTTGTACACCCAATTCTCTCTCACTAGAAGTTTTCCACACAAAAGCTCTCTCTCTCTTGAAAAACCCTCTGAACCCCTGAAGTGCCTGGCGACCGCTGTCCAAGAGCCTTCTGCTCTTCTCTCAGCGCTTCCGCCTCTCTCTGGGTTCCGTACGGCGCAAAAAACCGATCCACCGCCTCTCTTTTCGTCACAGGCCCCTTTTAAAGGGTTAAACGAGTTTAAACCTAATTAGATTAGGTTTAGGAGTCTTTAATCAAACCAAATCAAGCTCCTAAACCGTCGGATCGTCATCGAAAACTCTCTGACCGTTCGATCGCGATCGGTCCATGGAATAGTACCGTGGACCGCGTGAAACGCATGGGAAATGCCCATGCGGTCCACAGACCCAGCCGTGGACCGCCCGGTCCACGGTGGACCAGGGCAAAGGGCCAGCAGGTTGCCTGGGCCTAGGCCGGTCCATGCGCGCAGGCCTGGTATGCGCTCGCGCGCGGGCTGGGCCCCGCGCCCGCCTGGGCCACGCGCCCGGCTGGGCCGCCCGCCCGCTTGGGCCGCGGGCCTGGGTCGCGCGTCCCGCGCGTCGCCGCCTGTGGCCGCACCGCTGCCGCCCGCCGTCGGTCGCCGGTGGTCCTCCACCGCCTCGAATCTCGTGCCGACTTCAAAATCTCGTATCTCCTCCATCCGAGCTCCGTTTCAAGTGATCTTGATCTCGTTGGACTCTATTTTTCACCGCGAACCTTGTTGTGGGATCAATGTGGATTGAATCTCGAGATGTCAAATCCTAACAATCTCCATCTCAACTCGATATTTGGCCTCCTCCAAACTTCGAGAGCTTCTGGATCTCCTCGCCCCCATGCCCTGGGGCAATCGCCTGCTGATCATGGATGGGCAAACATGGGAGCCGAGCCAGACTGCTCGATCCCATCTTCGTTGTATGCTGTGCTCCTCCTGACCTAAGACCTACTCGGGGCATCATCCTGCGGCAATAGGAGTCTCACCTTGCAACGTCGCCTCTCGTCCTCTCGAGTCACTTGTCTCGTGCCCGTTGTACCTCCTGGATCTCCATCTTGCTCTGAGCTCCGCCTGGCTCCCGAAGCTCCACCTCGCATGGGCTCCCCGTCAGGTAATAATGTCCTCTGCTCCCCTTCTTCTCCTCCAGCATAATCCTATCGCCACGTAGCATCCTCAAGATTCCTCCACTAGCTACCGTCCTGTAGCCTCTCGAATCCAGTCTGCTAAATGAGATAAGATTCTGTCTGAAATTGGGTATGTATCGGACCTCCCCCAATCTCCTCACTGCACCATCATGTGTCCTCCAGTTGACCGTCCCAATGCCTCTGATCGCACAGCTCGATCCATCCGGCAGATATACAGTGCCTTCACTGTTCTCCAGGGAGTCAAACTGCTCCTCTCTGCAACATACATGATAAGGCATGTAGAATCTAATATCTACTGCTGGAAAAAAGTAGATACCTCGTCAGATATCTCCAGGACATCTCCATCTGAATCGCTGCCGGCTGTCGCTACAGCAGCCACTGTCTGATTTTTGAGTTGAGGATAATCTCTGGCTAGATGCCCTAACTCCTCACACCGGTAACACCTGATTTTGCTCAAGTCCCTCCTGGACTTGGACCGCCCGAATTGCGATCTCCTGTCACTCTGTCTACCACCTCCTACTCCTCTAGAAGCCACCAAAGCTAAGCTACCACCACCTGAGCTCGAAGCTGGGTTCTCCCTCCTGAGAACCTCGTTCTGGAGTATCACCGCGGTGACCTCATCCATCTTGATAGTGCTCTTCCCCACTAGAAGAGCAGTCACCAAGGACTCGTACGAAGGGGGAAGAGACGTCAGCAAAACCAGTGTCCTGATCTTCTCCTCAACGTTCTCGCCAACGCTGAGGAGGTCGGTGAGGATCTTCTGGAAGTGGCTCAGATGCTCCTGCACGCTCTGTCCCTCAGTCATCCGCAGTTGGTAGAACTGCCTCCAGAGAAAAAGTATGTTGGTGAGAGACTTCGCCATGTACAACTCCTCGAGCTTCAATCACAGCACCATCGAAACAGTCTCGCTCAGCACATGGATCACCACCTCATCCGCTAGGTACATGCGGATGGTATTCACTGCCTGCATCTGTAGTCATTTCTAATCCCGCACCTCCATGGTGGTCGGCTTCTCATCGCACAAGAGAGCATCAATCAATCCCTGTTGAATGAGCACGTTCTTCACCCTTGCCTGCCACAAGGAGAAATTGCTCTTACCATCGAACTTGTTGATCTCCATCTTGATTGTTCCTATCTTCTCTATCTTCAGTCTTGCTCACCACCACTGCAATCTGCGTCCTTATACCGTCTTGCTCTGATACCACTTGTTGGGTGGATGTCTGGCCTGGATATTACCTTCCAAGACCTTTTCAGTACCACGCGATGCAGCAGGAAGAAAGAAGAAACAAAACAAAAAAAAATAATCAAAATACGTGGATCAGCCACAAAAGGGCTCGCCTCCACGGGGCATGCAAACTTCACTATGAAAAAAAAAATTTATAAGAGGAGACCTCATTCTCAACCCTTGTACACCCAATTCTCTCTCACTAGAAGTTCCCCTCACAAAAGCTCTCTCTCTCTTGAAAAATCCCCTGAACCCCTGAAGTGCTTGACGACCACTGTCCAGGAGCATTCTGCTCCTTCTCTCTTAGTGCTTCCGCCTCTCTCTGGGTTTCGTACGGCTTTGTACAGTGCAAAAAATCGATCCACCGCCTCTCTGTTCGTCACAGGCCCCTTTTAAAGGGTTAAATGGGTTTAAACCTAATTAGATTATGTTTAGGAGTCTTTAATCAAACCAAATCAAGCTCCTGAACCATCGGATCATCACCGAAAACTTCCTGGGCCATTCGATCGTGATTGGTCCACGAAATAGTGCCGTGAACTGCGTGAAATACGTGCGAAATGCCCATGCGGTCCACAGACCCAGCCGTGGACCGCCCGGTCCACAGTGGACCGAGGCAAAGGGCCAGCAGGCCGCCCGAGCCTGCGTCGGCCCACGCGCGGGCTGGGCCAAGCGCCCACCTGGGCCGCGCACCCGGCTAGGCAGCCCGCCCACCTGAGCCGCGGGCCTGGGTCGCGCATCCCGCGTGCCTAGGTCGTGCATCCCGCGCGCCGCAGCCTGCGGCCGCGCCGCTGCCGCCCGCCGCCGGTCGCCGGTGGGCCTCCGCCGCCTCGAATCTCTTGCCGACTTCAAAAGCTCGTATCTCTTCCATCCGAGCTCTGTTTCATATGATCTTGATCTCGTTGGACTCCGTTTTTCGCCGTGAACCTCGCTGTGGGCTCAATATGGGCTGAATCTCGAGGCGTCAAATCCTAACAGGTTATTCTTGATATGCTATAAAGTTAGCTCTATCTCAAAGCTTTGCTCAATCTATGAGCCCACAAGCTTGTCATCTTTTACACTACTTGAGTTTTCTTTATTATTCTTTGTCATTATTGTATAATAAATCAAATAGTATAAAATTATCCCGTTGAGATGTTTGGGAAGAACATTTTGAGGTTAAACAAGTATGGTGGTTTTCGAGATCAATATTCTGACTATGAATTTATTGATTAAGAATAAAATTTGATGTTAATGCAACCTTGAAAAATTGTAGCCAATTAACATGCAAAAATTTGGTGTTAATGAAGCTGATCAAATGTCTCTGCCAGTGGTTGTCCAGCAGTTTCAATACCACAACAAAGTAGGTAGATTTGCCTCCTTTTTCTGTCAAGATAAGAAAATGTGAGAGGCTCAATTAGAACTAACTTTTGATTCGTTGAGAATCCATGTATGAAAAAATGATTCCACAATGGACAGTAAAAACTAGTAGAAGGGGTTAATATCTTAGTTGGCTAAAAATTCAACAGCTTTTGGATCAGCTAGGGTTCTACCAGTTAAGTCCATTCCCTTGGACAATTTTGTCCCCATCAACCCCCAAGCTCCTTCATGAAAATATGCTAGAAAAAAACGAAATTTTCCTATTGGCAATTCTTAAGCAGCTCATGTCTATACAGAGCCTGCTTCATTATTTTGGGCCAAGATAATGATATTGTCGTCTTTCCTGATAGATGTGTAGAGAAATAATGTTGTAATGGTGAATCTCCGAAATTCTGGGAAAAATTCAGCACTTCATGGGGATCTTAGCCAGCTGAAGCACAAAACATCATCCCATTTTTTCAGCACTTCACAACTGCAGGGGTTGTGAAACAATGTTAACAAAAATTGCATGCTATGAAAAAGGAGAAGTAAAAGAGTGGAAGTTGGGCTGGGTCTTATCTATTTATATGGTAAAGCTTCACAAGGACAATGCTCATGATGGATTTAATCCTGTACTAAAATTTCTGTGCTTGTGTCCAGAAAATAGCATTATCCCAGACGTGCACTAGACCAAGTATTGGCTTTCTCCATTTTTTTAAAAAAGCTAAAACACATCAATTATTTGGCTAATTATATTTGTTTGCGTAATGTTGCTTGTTTGACAAATATAGTTGTGTTGAGATTGCCTGTTTTGATATCAAAAAATGAGGGACGGGAAATGATGTTAAGTTTAAAAAAAAAAAAGTAGAGGAAAGATGTATACTTGTATTTAGATTGCCCGTTTTAATCCGATATTTGATTAAATTTATTGGGTTGGGTTCTGCATACTATTATGTTGTTCAAATCAGATATGTCATAGTAGATTGTTACCTCTTTTTATGGCTTAGATCTAACACAGAGTGTCATCCACTTTAAAAATATAATTTGCAATAGAATAAGGCCTTTTTTTCACATTGAAGTCTTGACACAGTCTTTTTTTTTTTTTTTTTTTTTTATGTAGGTTGTTGTCGCAAAATAAGTCAGTGTGGTTGAGGTCCATCTCCTACTGACCTGAGATCTAGTGACGGACTAGAGCACCTTCATCTCAGAGATTTGAAAAGAAAATCCACAGTCATCGAAGATTTTCTGACGAGGGACCTCCGATGCTTAAATTAGTCAAAGCTTGAAAATAATAGAAAATGAGAAAGGGAGAGAGGAAGGACTTCTTTTCTTTAGAGAATATACTTATTTAAAGGTTCTCTTTCTTCCCCTTTATATAGAGGGGGAGTAGTCGACTGTTACTGTTGAATCCAGTAAGGGAACCAAAGAATCTGCACCCACTTAACTGAAAATTGTGGATATCTTCACATGCACTAAAGACAGGTGCATGATGATGGACGTCGATTATGCACGTTATCTGCATGCATTACACATGATAATCTAGCCCACATATGTGTAGTTGAAGGAAACTATCTCAAGATTTTGGTGTGATGCTGAGGTGGGATCTTGGTGAAATCCAAGATCAGTCGAATGTGCTTTCATCTAGGTCAATCAAATGTGCTCAGGATCATCCATCTCAAGACTCGTCTCAAGATCAATTTATACCCAATATCAAGAGGCTAGTTTGACAAAAAAACTATCTAGTCATTTAGAGTCTTCCATGCATGGGCTACTAACTAGGGCCTCCAATGTCCATAAAAGCTTCCTCGATTATGGCAACTCCTCTTATCCTTCTTTAACAACCTAATGTTGAGCTCCTTAGCTACTTGTGGGATGAGTATGTAGAAGTAGTAAGACATCTCTTGTCTATTGGCCAAGCCGAGCTGGATGAGAAAATGGTTCGCTCTTCTAATATAGGTAGATCTTGAGACAATCTTTAAGAATGCTTTTCTTTTTTCTTAGCTTCACAATGGAGCTAACATTACCCATCAATTTGCATAACGTTTGATTTAAATTTATTGATGGTTTGGTCCGCAACACCATCCAAGGAATGCAACCGCCTGCCAAGTGTCTTTGTATGCTCAAGGAAACTACAGCTTAAATTGAATTTGCAAGCTTCCAATATCATGTAGAATTAACAACTGAACAACACTATTTTGAGAATCTGTAGAAATGAGGAATCAGTAAACATGATAGCATTGGGTTATGTTAAGTTGGGCTCTTTGCCAACCTCATCAAATTTTGGATATTTTCAAGTTGTTTCGGACTTTTCTTTCCTTACGATGCTTGTGTCTTGTTAATGACGAGACATGCAAGGCAGGATTTTGTCCCATGCTAACTTCTAACGATGCTTTTGTCTTGTTAATGAGGAGACATGCAAGGCTGGATTTTGTCCCACGCTAACTTCTAAGCCTACACGTGCTACTTGTGGGTATAAAAGCATTTGCATCTTGTAATGCCACGAGTAATTTTTGCTTTTTTTTTTCTTTTTCACAAAGTTCAACTCATTTCTTTTTGTACGATAATAGGTAAGAGAATGATAGTGCATCTGGGATTGAGAAAGAGTTGGACGGGTAGTATTGGAAAGATTGGCAAAGGTGTGCTCAAATATTATTTAAATATTTAAATCTAATTTTTTTTCTAATATTTGCAAAGGTGTGCAAAAATAGCATTTAAATCTTATTTTATTTTTAATTTGAAAAAAAAATAAAAAAACTAGATCATTACAGCTTAATAGATCACTACTAAAAAAAAACTACTTAACAACGGATAAAATTCATTGCTAATTCATTATTAAACTATTTAATAATAAATTAGCAATGAATTTACCTCTGCTGTTAAATTTTTTTGTAGCTAATTAGCAACGAAACTCATATTCATTATTATTTTATTATTAAATTTTTTTAACAACAGAATAGCAACAGAATTATGCCATTGACGGTACGACAAGTAGAAAGACAAAAAAGTAAACTAGGCAATTACCTTCTATCATAATAAGTAGGCACCAGTTCTAGTAGTGGTTACTGTAAAACTGCAACCGTTTTCTTGCTTAGTTTATACCGTAACTCTTTGATTGGCTTGATCTTATCTATACAAGGAAGACCATATATCTTTCTTGATTGGCTTATCGATATGCTTTCATTTTTGAATAACGAGTTTGCGAACTAAATAATTTTTGTGGCTCTTTCATTGCAAATCAGTTGCTAATACATTATTAAATTTTTATTGTTAATCCATTGATATTCCGTTGTAAAACTATTGCTATTATTTTAATATTCCATTGCAAATCCATTTCTATTCAGTTATTAAAATTTTAGTATTTCGTTGCAACTCCATTTCTATTCCGTTGTTAAAGTTATAATATTTTGTTGCAATATCGTTTCTAAACCGTTGCATAAATTTCAAATGTTCATTGCTAATATATTGTAAATCCATTGCTATTTCATGGATTCTAAATTCTTTTTTCGTTGCTAATCTATTGCTAAATTACTATTTTTTATAATTTTTTAATTATATATTTTTTAAATTTAATATTTATATATACCTGCTGTACATCCAATAACAATCATAATCATTTCAAGCCATCCAACAACAATACCGATTCTTCATTCAATAACACCAAAAAATCAAAAAAATACATATATTATAAAATACGCATAATATATCAAAATGCACATAAAGAACATATAGTATCAAGATAAATAATAAATATATAAAGTGTGTATCATACGCATATGTAAAGTATATATGCTCAACAATGTTCTCATACATAAAACAAAAGATACTAAGAAATGATGACTATGGAGTTTCTAGATGCATATCGCCGCCATTGGTGTTTTGTTCATTTCTATCGCCCCCCGATGCATGACGTCCTGAAATAGATGCCTAACATCATACATTAAGAAATAAAAAAATGATAAAAAAAATATAAGTAAAGAAATGGTAAGAACCTGCATCTTTAGCCATAAGAATAGCATCTTCTTCAGTTTTAAAATGCAGGAGTGGTGCAACTGGACCGAATACCTCTTCCCTGTAACCATATTAATTGTTGGTTGATAAAAAGGAAATCACAGAACAAAATCAAATAATGCTTATAGAATAAGCTTCTGAAGGATCACAGAAATCAGATAACTGTATGGTACTTACAATTTGTTAACATTTTATGAAACTTCTGAAGGATCACGGAAATCAGATAGCTGTAGGATCCTTATGAAATGTTAGGATTGGTAATATAAGATTCATGAGGATGAACGCAAGAAATAATCATATAACCACAATGAAAGGTTAAATTTCTCAAAGGATACTATGCTGTCAGTGCAAGCTTTTCCAAATCAAAATTAAAGCCATTCACAGACTAGAGTAACAATAACCAACATCACAAAGTAACATAGTAGCCAAGGCATGTCATCATGAATGTTATAAGAGGTTTTGGAGTTTCACCTGGATACGAGCATTTCATCATTAACATTCCCAAGTACGGTAGGCTCATAAAATGTCATGCCCAGACAGTCTCTCTTTCCCCCAAGTATAACGTTTGCTCCCTGTTAAAAGATAATAAATAGGGATTTAATGATTATGTAGAATCATAATCAAATGCACATTTATGCTACTAGGAGTCAGATAACTCAAGTGAAGGAAGCCCATCGTCATGCCTCAGATGACATAATTATTTCACATCCAGATTATTTGAAAAAAAAAGAAAAATGCAATAAATAAAACATCACATTATGTCCTACTACAAAAGGCAGGCAGATGCCTTCTCTGACAAACATTCTTTCCCAACACAGGAGTTTTGATACATATGTACCAGTGTCTACACTATGATGTGATGCGACAATCAATTCTCTACCAATATCCTCAAGAGCCAGTATCCATTAATATCACTGTAGCATCCTTATACGTTTAGTAGCTATTTGTTGAGCTGCTGAGGGACTGACCTCACAGAATGATAGAATAAATTACTCACCATTACCTGTTTATGGGGACTAATGTAGTCTGCTAAGTCCTAACCCTGATATTATATCAGGATGCTGGGAAAGGCATAGCATTTACTACAAAACTGACCTGCTAGCTAGAGACAGCATAATGCAAATATACAGTTGGGGAGAAGATGAGTCTCCCATATATGCCATTTAGGGATTTTTCTCTTTTCGGGGCAGGGGCAGGGGCAGGGCAGGGGCAGGGGGTGATATCATAATCAACAATATCAACTTAAACTAATGTGTTATTGTATTTATTATACAAGTGGCGGCTTTTGTGCTATATTTTTTGTATGCACTTGATGCATGGTAAATGACCTCCGAAATAGTGATTGTTTATTTCCAATAACAGAGAAATCAATATGTCATGTCAAGAGCAATAATCACCTTTTCTACAGCAGCTTTGTCGATTAATGGGCCCTGTATAAAGAAAACCAAAAAACTTCATGATTAAGTATTTAAAATAATCATGTAGATCAAACAAATATTACAAATAAAGTTCACTTTAGAAAAGAAAAATTCAGCTAAAGCACAATCAAATGCTTCTACAACACAATAAACAAGAAGATGCCGTATTATGCATGGATGGAAATAAACTATTTGTTCCATAAAATCAGTTAACAAAATTGGCTATTGAAGATAGACTAATTTCTAAGTGTTAAAATAGATAGTTTTCCTAAGATGACAAGAAGGGTCATCAAGGCAGGCCAAAACGACTCCAGTTTCGAGCTTCAGGAAGATAGAGAACCAAATGAAAGAAATTAGTACTGAGCTATGCCTTCCAGAAGGCCATTGCCAACCTGCAAATCCTGAACAGCCTTTGCAAAAGCATTTGCAAACTTTTCATAAAGCAAGAGGGACTGGGAGGCCAGGAGCGGCCGAAGAGGGACCAGGGGAGGAGGTCCGGCTGCCCACCAGCCGCCGAGCGAGAGAGAGAGAGAGAGAGAGAGAGAGAGAGAGAGAGAGAGGGTGGGAGGCCAGAGGGGTGCGGGGGCCGGCGTGGGTTTACCCCGTCGGGAGGATGGGTGCCTGGGTGGGGGGGTGTTGCATGGAGCCGGGGGGTGGGGGGCGTGGGGTGGGGGCACCGCCGCCAGGGAGGGGAGGAGGCTCCCGTGGAGCTGCGAGGGGCGCGGGTTGCATAATTGCCCTAGGATTTGAAGGCAGCATAATTTACTTAACCGCATGCATTGGAGGCAAGCGAGCTGAGCTCCCCACCCCGTTTGTTCTTCTCTGCCCAAACCTGTTGAATCCCTCCTCGTCGTCGTAGTCTTGTCCCGGATCAAACACCACCAGACTCCCTCGCCTCCTTCTTTCTTGAATCATCCAGATCCGATCCGATCTAGGGGTCAGGGTTAGGGTTTCACGTTGTAATTAAGCAAAGAAAAGAAAAGAGAAGAAAAGAAATCGGAGGATGGCGGAGCACCTGGCGTCGATCTTCGGGACGGAGAAGGACCGGGTGAACTGCCCGTTCTACTTCAAGATCGAGGCGTGTGTTGGCACGGGGATCGTTGCTCCCGGCTACACACCCGGCCTAGCATCAGCCCCACCCTCCTCTCCAACATGTACCAGCAGCCTGACATGCTCGCCCCATCGGAGAGGCAGTGGAGGAGTGGTGGAGGGGCGGCCGTGCTGCCTCCGCCGATGAGGAGTCGCTTCCAGCACTGGGCCACGAGCGGGAGATGAAGCGATGACGACAAAAGGGTGAGAAATTGGGCGGAGGAGGAGGGAGATCGTCAGCGATTAGGCCGGAGGAGGAAGAGTAGGTGGAGAAGAAATAGGGCTTCAAATGGACGTGGAGAGGGGGTTTAAAATGGAGATGAGGTGGAGAGTTTCTGTTCGGGGACGGAAGCACGGGATCTGGGAGTCCGGAGAGGTGGTGGAGAGAAATAGGGCTAGGTTTCGGCTTTGAGGGAAAGGGAGAGAGGAAAAATCATACCAACGGGGAGTTAGTGATTTTAATTTTGTTTAAATTAACAACTGACTGAAATTTCATCATAATTCAGATGCAAAACTACAAAACTACTTCCTGATGAATTTTTTTATTTTTTAAACTAATAACAGATTAAAATTTTATTATAATTTTATTAAAAAACCGCTTCTTAACAAGTATTTTTATTTTTATATTAGAAACGATGATTCCATTTCATTTCCATTATAAATGTTTTTATTTCAAAATTAACAACAGAATAGTTTCGATTGTAAAATTGTTATAAATTAATCAAAAAAATTTATAATTTTTTTGACCAATTATTAACAATAAAAATTAAATTTATTGTAAATCTGTTGTAATATTCTGTTGTTAATTTATTACAATTCTGTTGTCAATAATATACGAAAATCTTTCATAAAATTTAATAATTAATTTTAAATCTATTTTTATTCTGAATCTATTGCAAGGCTGCTATAAATTTATTTTTTTAAATTAATTATAAAATTAAATATTTTATTATAAATTAGTTGCCGATTAACAACGGATCAGAAATAGATTTTTTTCGTTGCAATTTTTTTTTGTTAAATTACATATTTTTATAGTACATGAGTTTGAAGTTTAAAGTGAAGAATATATTGGAGCATGTGCGCATGCAATATTCAGCAAAATAGATGAATTAATGGAACTTGTCGGGCTCCAGAGAAGTCAAAGTAAGAAATAAATGAATTTGTAGAAAAAGACTGCTGCAATGGGATTAAGCAATTAAAAGATAAGTTCGTTTTTGATGCGAAGAATGTCAACTTTGAAGATAAAAAATAAGTATTGATACCAAACAGTTTATACAGCTCAGGAGGATATGTGGATGGATTATAGATAATTGGATAGGAATTTTAACACAATAGAAAAAAGATATAAGATTTTAATATGGACGATAGCACGAAAAGTTTAACAGAGATAAGAAGGTACGTGATCTATTCGAATGCAGTTTTTTGTAAGAGAGAATAATGTGGGAGAGACTGAATTGTGAGAGAATTCTATTGAAAAAATTGTGTGGAAAAAATTTAATATAGTTGTATAGATTCTTAGTGTTTTATTGTGAAAAAAAAAATATAGATATTATGCTACTTTATTCACAACTTCGCTTACAATGTTTGATTGTAATATCAAAATATTATTATATAAGCTACTTATTTTCTAATCTTTGATATCACTTATTGTCTATTTTTATTGATTTATGATATTTTAATAATTTATAATTGATTTTTTAAGTTTTATGTAATTAAATGAGGATAGAACAACGCTTGAATAAGTTCTCTTATTATTCTATCTAAAACTAAGATGGATTCAATAGAAGTAACTAAGCAAAAGAAAATGAGACAGAATATCCTTGTCAAAAAAAAAAAGATAAAATATTTTTTGCAACAAAGAATGCAAAAGCCATCAGAAATGAAGGACCATTCGTTCAATGGGATTAGAAAACAAACATCAGTTCATGTATATATAATCCTACTTGCTTTATTGTTTGGCCTTGCCTTCATCTCGCACCATAAGAAAAACTCACTTTTGTATCTAGATACCATCCAGATCTAGGTATAATTACTTTTTTTTTTCTTTTATTCAACTTCACTGTATCGCACAAGTTATTTTCTATTGTCACATGGTGGTGGAAACGTGTGCAAAACTGGCATGAATACCATACGAGGATTATTAAATCTAAATAACGTGGAGAACTAGCTAATCCCTCGCTACCAAACCCTTCGTGGATATTGTTACACCTAAATGATCAAAGATTTGATATGACTCAAGTTATGAGGGTAAACTTCTTTTGAATTGCAAATGATTTAGGTTAAATCGAATCATAATCTTTCTAATTTTTTAATTGATCAATCACACGAATATGCATTTATTGCATAAGATTAGCCTCAATTAAGTACCTGTTGGGGATACTCACCGACCGACCGACCGACTATCGGAGGGCCCGACTGGCTGGCGGCCCGACCGACTATCGGAGGGCCAGACCGGCTGGCGGCCCGACCGACCGACCGACCACCGGAGGACCCGACCGGCTGGCAGCCCGACCGACTAGCCAACGGCCCGACGGACGACTCTGACTGGCCGATCGTAGGTCGGGCGACAGGCCGACGGACGCCATCAGCGGCTAACTACGGTCGGGCGACAGGCCGACGGACGCCATCAGCGGCTAACTGCGGCCATTCCACGGTCCGTTCCCGACCGACTAAACCCAGAGGTCCGGTAGCCGACCCACACGAAGCTCGCCGACCGACGGAGGAGTCCGACGCCACTCTGCTGGCCACCGACCTTGGGTCGGCCGACTCCACCAACCACCGTACGGCCGCCAGACGTTGTCAGCTCTGACACGGACATGCGGCACAGTTACCTAGGGGCATTGTCCCGCCGAGAGCCGGGTCAACCCTGGTGATTAGACGGATACACGGCGACATGACATTTTCACGGCGGCTCCGACAGCCTACAGTGAGTTGACAGTTCCTCACTTGTCCGCGCCATTAATGACGGCGCCATACCGTGCTCCACTATATATACCGGGGAAGGCAACGGTGCAAAGGGTCGATCCGCCCGTCTGTCCCACATACGCAGGCTCGCTCCTCTCTCTCTCTCCCTCTCTCTTCCTCAGAGCTCTCTGTCTGCATTTCACTGTTGCCCAGTCACCTCTCTGACTTGACCGTCGGAGGGTCCCCGCCGGAGCCGCCTCCGGTCAGTGCGGACTTCCTTTTGCAGGTGCACGCTCGTTCCCGGCGACCAGGCGACGAGGGGATTGGCCGCAACAGATTGGCACGCCAGGTAGGGGTCAGCATGACAAAGACAAGAGCTCAACGATCGAGAATCACTGGGTCGGCAAGGCGCTCTTCCCGCCGGGAAGAAGCCTCCCCGCCCCCACCGGCGGCGGAGCCTAGCTCTCCGCGCCCTGCAGTGACCACGGAGGCCCAGATTGCGGCCATCGTACGGCAGATGACCGTACTGACCGACGCAGTCAAAAGCCTCCAGCAACAACCGGCGGCCCGACCTATGCCTTCCAGGAGCAGCCGTCGACGGCCGCGCCGACCCCTGTCGCCTCCATGCGAGCGCTCTCAACAGCGCTCCCACGGAGAGGAGGAGGGGCGACCACGGCGCGACGACCGACGGTCTCAGCGGCCCTCTCCTTCCCCGTTGGAACGGGCGAGGAAGGAAAAGCGGCCGCGCACACCGTCGGCCTCTCTTTCAGAATCCTCCGGAGGCTCCACCCCTGGGGTCTCCCAGCATCGACGAGCGGACGACTACGAGCGACGGTTCGAGGAGATCGACCGCCGGCTCGCCCAACTGCAGATGGACGGCCAGAAGTCTTCGAACGACGTCGACTTCCAGACCGCCCAGCCTCTCTCTCGACTGGTCCTTGATGAGCCGATTCCCAGTCGGTTCAAAATGCCGAACGTGGAGCCATACGACGGCTCCACCGACCCAGTCGACCACCTCGAGAGCTATAAAGCTCTCATGACGATTCAAGGGGCAACCGACGCTCTTTTTTGCATCGGCTTCCCCGCCACACTTCGCAAGGCTGCCAGGGCTTGGTACTCCGGTCTTCGATCGGGCAGTATCCATTCCTTCGCGCAGCTCGAGCACTCGTTCGTGGCCCATTTCAGCACCAGCCGAAAGCCGCCGCGAACGTCGGATAGCCTTTTCTCCCTCAAGCAGGGGGAAAACGAGACGCTCCGACACTTCGTGGCGCGATTCAACGCGGCCACGCTCGAGGTCCGGGACCTCAACGAAGACATGGCGGTTTCAGCCATGAAGCGGGGCCTGAGGTCGTCCCGGTTTACTTATTCTCTGGACAAGACCCTCCCCCGAACATACGCCGAGCTACTGGAGCGCGCATACAAGTATATGCGCGCGGACGAAGGAGCGTCCGACCGACGCTTGGTCGAGCCCAGGGGTCCGAAGGAGAAGCGAAGAAAGGGTCGGGAGCCCGCCGAACCAAGCAGGCCCCCGGCCAATAGTCGGCTTTCTCCACCCCGACAGATCCAAAAATCGCCTCGCCGACAGACTCCGAGGCCGGTGCGTTCCAGGTATGACTCCTACACTCCTCTCTCCGCTCTCCGTGCGCAGATCTTGATGGAGATCGAAGGGGAAGAATACCTGCGACGGCCTCAGCCTTTGAAGGCAAAGGGCCTCGACCATCGGAAGTACTGTCGGTTCCATCGGAGCCACGGCCACGACACCGAGCGATGCATCCAGTTGAAGGATGAGATCGAAAATCTCATCCGCCGGGGGTATCTCGGCAAATTTCGAAAGGGTCCGCCGACCCGACCGACTGCCGATCGACGCCCCCAGCCGACTGAAGAGGCGCCGACTAACCAGCCGACGGCTGGAGTCATCAATATGATCTCCAAGCGGCTGGGATCGGGGACGTCTACAGGGGGGGAGCCGACGAAAAAGCCGCGCCCGGACGACGTGATTACCTTCTCAGAAGACGACGTTCGGGGCATCCAGACTCCCCACGACGACGCTGTTGTTGTGTCGGCGACAATAGCCAATTATGATGTAAAACGAATTTTTGTTGATAATGGAAGTTCGACAAATATTTTGTTTTACTCGACCTTCTCCCGAATGCGACTACCGACTGATCAACTTAGTGGAGTCTCCACGCCCTTGATCGGCTTTGCCGGAGACACCGTCACGACGGAAGGAGAAATCACCCTGCCCGTGACGGTCGGTACCGAACCACGGCAAAGAACGGTCTCCCTCATTTTCGCGGTCGTCCGAGTTCCTTCGGCCTACAACGCCATACTCGGGCGACCCGGACTGAACGCCCTCAGGGCGATCGTCTCGACGTACCATCTCCTTGTTCGATTTCCGACCAAAAACGGAGTCGGGGAGATGCGCGGAGATCAACAGCTCGCCCGACGATGCTTCCAAATCTCTGCCCAAAGCGACGAGACAAAGGATCCCCTGACAATCGACAAACTGGATCAACGGGAGGAGGAAGAGCGGGGTTCGCCGGCCGAGCAGCTCGAGGCGATCCCGATGGGAGAAAATCCCGAAAGAAAAATTTGGGTCGGGTCTCAATTGCCCGACACCGAACGCTACCGACTGGCAGAGCTGCTGACGGCCAACGCCGACATATTCGCATGGTCGGCAGCAGATATGTCGGGCATCCCTCCAGAAACAATTACTCACCGACTCAACATCGACCCGACAATGAAGCCGGTGAGGCAGAAGAAAAGGTCCTTCGCCCCGGAACGGCAGAAGGCCATTGACGAAGAAGTGGACAAGCTGCTCGAAGCAGGCTTCATTCGGGAATCCACGTATCCCGATTGGCTCGCCAATGTCGTCATGGTCAAGAAAGCCAACGGGAAATGGAGGATCTGCATCGACTATACCGACCTCAACCGAGCATGCCCGAAGGATAGCTTTCCACTCCCGAAGATCGACCAGCTGGTGGATGCGACGTCCGGATTTCGACTGCTCAGCTTCATGGACGCCTTCGTCGGGTACAATCAGATCTGGATGGCACCTGAAGACGAGGAGCACACCGCGTTCGTGACCCCCAAGGGCCTCTACTGTTATCGGGTGATGCCCTTTGGATTGAAGAATGCCGGTGCCACCTACCAGCGACTCGTCAACAAGGTCTTCAAAGACCAGATCGGGCGTAACATGGAGGTGTACGTGGACGACATGCTGGTAAAGAGCACGCAGATCCCGGACCATGTTCAGGATCTCGAGGAGACCTTCCGCACCCTTCGACGACACCGAATGAAGCTCAACCCGACCAAATGCGCCTTCGGGGTGACCTCGGGGAAGTTCCTCGGATTCCTCGTTTCTCAGAGAGGGATCGAGGCCAACCCTGAGAAGATAGAGGCGATCCTCGACATGCGTCATCCGAGCACCAAGAGGGAGGTCCAACAGCTGAACGGAAGAATCGTCGCTCTTAGCCGATTCATTTCCCGATCAGCTGAAAGGTGCCTCCCGTTCTTCAAGACCCTGCGCCAGGCGAATGGTTTCTCTTGGTCGAATGAGTGCGAATAGGCCTTTGAAGACCTGAAAAGGTACCTGGCTTCCCCGCCGCTGCTCGTAAAGCCGCAGGTCGGGGAGACCTTGTATCTCTACTTGGCCACATCTTCTGAGGCGATCAGTTCGGTGCTCGTTCGGGAAAACGAGTGCCGAACCCATCAGCCCATCTACTACACCAGCAAAGTGCTCCACGGCGCCGAAGCCAGATACTCGGAGACGGAAAAGATGGTTTTCGCCCTGACCGTCTCCGCGCAACAGCTCCGACCATACTTCCAGGCCCACGCCATCGTGGTACTCACCAACCAGCCCCTGAGGGCCGTACTGCGCCGACCCGACACATCCGGACGACTCGCTAAGTGGGCGATGAAGCTTAGCGAGTTCGACATTCAGTACCGACCGAGGCCTGCCTTGAAGGCTCAGGTCTTGGCCGACTTCATCGCTGAATGCCCGACGACCGACCGAAGGTCGGGAGCTGAAGGCTCGGGACGAGATTCGGTCTCTGAGCCAGACCCGATCTCCACCTGGGTACTTCACATCGACGGAGCCTCCAACGCTCAGGGAAGCGGGGCCGGGCTCCTGCTCACGAACTCGGATGGGGTAGTCACCGAATACGCCCTCCGGTTCGACTTCAAGGCCTCCAACAATCAAGCTGAATACGAGGCACTCCTCGCGGGCTTGAGGATGGCGAAGGAATGGGCGTCGACAGCCTCCGGGCATTCTCCGACTCTCAGCTGATCGTGGGGCAGGTCAAGGGCGACTTCGAGGCGCGAGATCCGACCATGATCAAGTATCTTCAGAAGGTAAAGGATCTCGTGGCCCCCTCGAGCATTTCGAGATCTCCCACATCCCCAGGACGGAGAACGCCCGTGCCGATGCTCTCTCCAGATTGGCAACGTCGGACTATGATTCTTTGGGTCGGACGTTTGTCGAAAACCTCCAACAGCCGAGCATCGATCGGGTCGAAGAAGTACAGCAGCTGACGTCTGAACCGAGTGGGATGGACCCGATCGTCCGGTACCTGTCCGACGGGACCAGTCCCGAAGATCCCGCGGAGGCCAAGCGACTCCGATGGTCGGCGTCGCAATATGTGATCATGGACGGCCGACTCTACAAGAGGTCGTTCTCCCTCCCTCTGCTCAGGTGCTTGGGACCGACCGACGCTGACTACGCCCTCCGAGAGGTTCACGAAGGAATTTGTGGGAATCACTTGGGGGGCAAGTCCTTAGCCTTCAAGGTCTTACGACAGGGCTACTACTGGCCGACCATGAGGAAGGATGCGGCGGAGTTGGTCCGAAGGTGCGAGCCATGCCAGAAGTATGCCAATATTCAGCACCAACCGGCCAGCCAAATCACTCCCATTGTCGCTCCATGGCCCTTCGCTCAGTGGGGAGTCGATATTCTCGGCCCCTTCCCACCGGCGTCAGGCCAGAGGAAGTTCATCGTTGTCGCCATCGACTACTTTACGAAGTGGGTCGAGGCCGAGCCCTTGGCGCAGATCACCGAGCGGAAGATGGAGGACTTCGTCCAAAAGTCCATCATCTTCAGGTTCGGGTTGCCGCACACCATCATCACCGACAACGGACGGCAATTCGACAACCAAGACTTCAAAGACTTCTGCGCCAGGTTCCACATCCGTCATCGACTAACTTCAGTCGGGCACCCACAGTCCAATGGCGAGGTTGAGGTGACGAACCGATCCCTGCTCCATGGACTCAAGACCCGACTGAACGAAGCCAAAGGTCTTTGGGTCGACGAGCTGGGCTCCGTCCTGTGGGCTTACCGAATGACCCCCCGCGTCCCGACCGGAGAGTCGCCGTTCAGTTTGGCCTACGGGACAGAAGCTATGGTCCCGCTCGAGATTGGCCTGCCATCTTCAAGGGTCGAGCAGTACCGCGAGCCGGACAACTCCGAAAGCCGGAGGGCCGACCTAGACCTTCTCCCCGAACTGCGAAATGAGGCTCAAATCCGAATGGCCTCATACCGACAGAGGGTCGCCCGGTACTACAACGCCAAGGTCAGACCAAAGCTCTTCAGGCCTGGCGACCTAGTCTTGAGGAAGGCGGAGGTGTCGAAGCCCTTGGACCAAGGGAAGTTGGCTCCCAACTGGGAAGGACCCTACAAGGTTGCTGACACCTTCGGGCCGAGGGCCCACCGGCTGGAGACCCTTGAGGGGAAGCCCATTCCCCGGACTTGGAACGCCGACAACTTGAAGCTGTATTACCAGTGAATTCTGTAATTCAATCGTCGGAATACAAGTTCAGTTTGAAAAATCGGAGTTCTAACTCTTTGACTACTGATCGGCGCTCAGCCCCGACGCATCGACGCGGATCTGGCACCGACGACACATCGGCCCCTTACACGGACCGATGCATCTACGATGACGGGAGTTTATACTCCTTCTACGATCGAATTTTGGGCAGAATCCATCGGCCGACTGGCCGATCGGGCCCCGACCGAAGAAAGGCTAAAAGCCCACGCGGCTATTGCCGCGACTTCCGACCAGGCTACGGCCGGTCGAGGGATATTCGGCTTACCACCGTCTATCACATGATGCGACCTTAGTCGCACCCACTACTCGCCGACCGACCTACGGCCGGCTGAACGACACTCGGCTTGCCACCGTCTGTCAAAGGACATGAAAACCGACGCAAGAGCATGGGGACCCGACTTACTATCGCGCCCCCGACACTGCGCCGGACGATGATCGACTAAGTGCATCTACGGAGGTCCGGCTGTCGAACCTTGGCAGGTTCGGTCGGCTTCCGGCTCAACAGATGGACCCGACTGGCAACTTCGACTACCCGAAGCCGACCTGAAGTCGGGACCCATTCCGCTTTCAGGGCTATGCAAGTTGTCGGAGTCCTACCGACTCACGTGAGTTAGTGGCTTACTTAAGTTAGCAACTAAAGTTCGACATCGCAGCAATGGTCGGCATTACAAACAAGAAGGAAAAGAAGAAAATTTCATTCGTTGATAAAAAGAAATTACAGAGCCGGGACGAAGCCCGATTACATGTATTTTCGAAAAAGACAAAAATAAAGATGGTCGGCAGGGCCGATCACCCGTCCTGATCGATCTCTTCGACCGACGGAGGATCGGGGATGATCGGCGTCTCGGCCATAAGCGACGATTGATCGGCCGCCAAGGGATGGGCTTCGGTCGACAAAGGAACTTCGGTCGGCACCTGCTCCGGGACGGCTCCCTCCACCACGATGACGCCTCCCGACGGCTGGTCGGCCATTTCTTCCGTTCCTTCTTCTTCGGCTCCTTCCTCGGCGAACGGCGGGACGACGCAGCTGACGTCCACCTCTGGGTACAAGGCATGGACGGCGTCCCGACCATCCTCGAACCCAACCCGGTATGAGGCGAAGCCCGATTCGAGCATCTCCTCCCGGTATCGGTCGGAGGACCGGAAGTCCTCCACCGCCCGTACGGCCGACTCTCTCGCCGACACTGCCTCATCCTCAGCTCGGGCGAGCTCCTCCCTCGCCTACTCCGCCTCGGCCTTTGCCATTTCGGCGTCGATCTGGGTGATGGACAGCTCCTCTTCGGCTTCCGCGAGCTTCTCCAGGCTGGCCCGGAGTTGCTCGCGTTCCCCTTTGAGCTCGGCGGTTGCACCATCCCGTTCGCGTCGAAGGCGGCGTACGGCCCGACCTTTGTGCCTGGCCTCCTTTTTGGCCGACTGCAGTTCGGACCCAAGCCGGGAGACCTCGTCGACTAACTTGGCCTCCCGGTCGGCCGACTGCAGGAGTTGTTCGGCCAACATCGCCCTCTCTGCTTCGGCCGCCGCCGACCTCTCCTTGAAGGCTGCCCGAACGTCGCCGAACCTTCGGTATCCGGCCTCCAACTCGGACATGGTGAAGATCAGCTGCCGACGGAAAAAAGCTTTGTCAGAATTATGCGGCAAGCAAAAATTCTTCTAAGGAAAAAGGTGACGCGAAGCTTACCTCCACCATTGTCGGGTAGAACCGCGACAGCATCTCGGTCACCTGCCGAGACCGTAACGACTGAACGTCGGTAGGGAGGAGGATCCCCTGGCACAACCTCCTCGCAAGGTTGTGGTCGGCCAAGGCCGATGCACCCTCGGGGTAGTATGCGCTGGGGGCATTGATCTCTCCTCCTCCGAGGGCTCCATCGGGGCTTTCCCCCGATCAGCTGCCCCGACCGACGGGGCTGGCAGCGACGGGACGCTGGAGTTCGACCCGGCGCCCCCCGTTGCGCCAGCGGACGCCTCCGGACGATGTTCGGCTTCCCGAACGACATCCGGCTCCACCCGCGGCGGCGAAACCGCCGACACTCCTTCGGCCACTTCCTCGGTCGGCCTCTCCTCGACTCGGACAGTCGGAGCCACGAGGGCTATGATCGGCTCCGACCCCTCGGTCGCCGACGCTTCCACGGTCGGCGGGACTGGGGCTGGTCTCTTGGAAGGGCGTGAAGGGCCAGCCCCCGACGCTGGCCTCTTCCTCGCGGTGGCAAACTGACGAATCTCGGCATTGGTCGGCCTCATCCTCGGCGGTGTCCCTGCAAAACCGACCAATGTCAAAGGCCGGACCAGAACTACCCTAAAGCCGAACAAAAAGAAAAGCTGGGGGATCGGGCGATACCTATTCGGGGGACCAGACTCAGGCCGGCATCATAGAGAGCTTGCTCGGTAACAAGCTCCCTCTGCTTCGGGACCGACATGTCTTTGAGTCGGTGGAAGTCCTCCCGGTCGTCCACGTCGACCCGACTGTTGTCGTTGGCCTCAGTTCGGGGTACACCCCAGCGAGAAGGAAAGCCCCAAGAGGAGGAAGAGGAAACAAAGAAAAACTGGTTCTTCCATCCATGAATGGACGATGGAAGACCGGTTATGAAGGCAAGACCCTTCCGGGGGTTGAAGAGCCACCACCCTCGGGCTTTAGGGTGGGGTCGGAGCACAAAGAAGGCCCGGAAGAGGGAAACGCGGGGGTCGGTCGGCAAGAGCTGACACAACAGCGCGAAAGAAATGATTAGCCGGACAGAGTTCGGCGCCAGTTGCGCCGGACAGAGTCCGTAGTAATCAAGCAGATTCCGGACGAACTCCGGAATCGGGAGCCGAAGACCCGCGCGAAGGTCTTCGACATACAGCGCCAGGTCGCCAGGCGGAGGGTTGTTGACCCGACCGCCGGCCCCTGGAGCAGAGAGCCGAAACTGCTCCGGGATGCGATAGTGCTCCCGAAGCTGATCGACGTTCGGCCCCGAAAGCGAGGAGGCCTCATCTTCCGGAGCCGATCGGGTGTCATCGGTCGGGTTCCCCGACCGAGCTCCCTGAGTCGGTTTCCTGGTCATTGTGCAGGGACCGAAAGAGGAGAAAGAGAAGAAAGGAAGGAAGAAGGGGAAGGAGGACCACGAACCCGATGGACCCTTCGGAAGTAGAGAAGAGCTCTGCCCGCAACGACCGAGAAATCGCCCGGACAGAGTTTCCCCCAGCAAATGGCAAATGTGGGTCAGGGTCCGGGAGGTCCTATATATATAGGGCCGACCGACGGCCGAGATGCTCCCGCGCCGACCAAAGACCTCCAGATGCGCGACGCGTGGCGCCCGCCGGTTGGCTGAGGATTCGGCGCGCTTCGTCCCGAGACGCCCGCACCGCCCTCATTAAATGCCGGAGCGGACGCCGGCCAACCACCATGACACGCGGCGCGCGGGGGTTGGCTCCGCAGTCGGCCGCCCGCGTCGGTCCGCGTTCCCGATGGGACGCCTCACCCGCGATCGGCGCCGAATATCCGATCGACTGACGCCGTATCGTCCGGCACCCGATCTTCTGACACCGACGTGACGACTGACGACTGACGACGACAAGACGCGGCGTCTGACACCGGACGCCGGCGCGACTTCTGGCATCGACTAGACGTTCGGATCCCTTGGGATTCGTGATTCGTGAGGCGTCTGACAACGGATCAGCCGGCGGTACGGTCGGATCTGCATATGCGACAAATCCACTCCCAGTCGTCCGGTCTTGCTACCCGAATGAAGGCATCGGCCAGCTCTCCACCCGACTTAGGAGTGGAGGGGGGCAACTGTTGGGGGATACTCACCGACCGACCGACCGACTATCGGAGGGTCCGACCGGCTGGCGGCCCGACCGACCGACCGACTATCGGAGGGCCCGACCGGCTGGCGGCCCGACCGACCGACCGACCACCGGAGGACCCGACCGGCTGGCAGCCCGACCGACTAGCCAACGGCCCGACGGACGACTCTGACTGGCCGATCGTAGGTCGGGCGACAGGCCGACGGACGCCATCAGCGGCTAACTGCGGCCATTCTACGGTCCGTTCCCGACCGACTAAACCCAGAGGTCCGGTAGCCGACCCACACGAAGCTCGCCGACCGACGGAGGAGTCCGACGCCACTCTGCTGGCCACCGACCTTGGGTCGGCCGACTCCACCAACCACCGTACGGCCGCCAGACGTTGTCAGCTCTGACACGGACATGCGGCACAGTTACCTAGGGGCATTGTCCCGCCGAGAGCCGGGTCAACCCTGGTGATTAGACGGATACACGGCGATATGACATTTTCACGGTGGCTCCGACAGCCTACAGTGAGTTGACAGTTCCTCACTTGTCTGCGCCATTAATGACGGCGCCATACCGTGCTCCACTATATATACCGGGGAAGGCAACGGTGCAAAGGGTCGATCCGCCCGTCTGTCCCACATACGCAGGCTCGCTCCTCTCTCTCTCTCCCTCTCTCTTCCTCAGAGCTCTCTGTCTGCATTTCACTGTTGCCCAGTCACCTCTCTGACTTGACCGTCGGAGGGTCCCCGCCGGAGCCGCCTCCAGTCAGTGCGGACTTCCTTTTGCAGGTGCACGCTTCCCGGCGATCGGGCGACGAGGCGATTG
>NC_025996.2:41987504-42103377 GCF_000442705.2 Elaeis guineensis
GTCTGTTTTGAAGGGAGACTCTGGAGCAACCATCTGATTTTTTTCTCTGAATAAGAACTTCTCGCATACCTATGACGAGATGCTTGATCGGTGCATAAGTATGCCCAGATCGAGGAGGAGGCTATCTTAAAGTAGACGAAGAAGGATAAAAATAGAAAAAAATGATCGAGGAAGAATGATGAGCAGACTAAAAATTCAAATTGACTTTGAAAAAATCCAAGATCAAGAAACCCATCTCGATGATTTAATTCTTATGCCCTCTGTCCTCTCTCCGATCTCAGATTCTAATGAAAATTGAAGGGGAGAGATATCTTCGAAGGCCTAATCCCTTGAAGGCCCCTCCAGAGGACCATATTTTATGACTTTTGCTAAAATAAACTAACCAATGAAAACGTGCCAGTTGATATATCGGATGCACTAGATGATGTCAGAAGAATCCAAGGTGAACCGTAGAAAAGCTTGAAGCCATTCCTTTAAGAGATGATTAGGAAAAATGATCCAAATGGTGTAAACTTCAAGTCTAGTTTAGGAGAGAGAATGATCAAGTTTTTACGAAAAAATACTGATGTCTTTGCTTGATCGGCTTCTGATATGCCTGGCATCCCACTGATGTGATTATTCATCAACTCATTGTGGATCCAAATTTCAAGTCGGTTCAGCAGAAGAAAAGAAGTTTTACCTCAGAAAGACAAAAAGCCATCGATGAGGAAGTTGACAAGCTTTTAAAAGTAAGATTCATTAAAAAGCTCATTACCTAAAATGGATAGCCAATATTGTTATGGTCAAGAAGGCCAACGACAAATGGAGGATATGCATTGACTATAAAGATCTCAGTAAAGTTTGTCTGAAGATAGTTTTTTTCTATCAAGAATTGATCAACTCGTAAATACTACCTTCGATCATAAGCTCTTCAGCTTTATTGATGATTTCTCAGACTATAATCAGATCCAAATAGCTCCAGAAGATGAAGAAAATACTAGCTTTACACTAAAAGAGATTGTATTATTACAAAATGATGTCTTTTGATCTTAAAAATGCAGATGCTGCATTCCAACATCTCGTCAATAAAGTTTTTCAGCAATAAATTGGCCGAATATGGAGGTCTATGTTGATGACATGATAGTAAAGAGTACTAGAAAGATCAACATATTATCGATCTGAAGGAAGTATTTGGAGAACTTAGAAGGTACTAAATGAAGCTCAATCCTAACAAATATGCCTTCGAAGTTGACTCAGATAAGTTTCTTGATTTTCTTATTAATCAAAGAGAAATAGAAGCTAATCCTGAAAAGATTAAAGCATTATTGGAAATGAAGTGCCCGACCTCTATCAAAGAAATCCAATAGCTCATCGGACGAGTGGCAATCCTTAGTCGATTTGTTTTCAGGTCAGCTAAAAAATGCTTTTCTTTCTTCAAAATATTAAGAAATATCAAAAATTTTAGCTGGACAGAAGAATGTCAGACTGCTTTTGAGAATCTTAAGAAGTATCTTGACTCTCGCCTCTTCTTTCTAAGCCAGTCGAAGGTGAAGAACTGTATATCTATATTTCTATTTCACCTTATGCAGTCAACTCAGTTTTATCTGAAAAGAAATGGACATTCAAAGATCTATCTACTACACCAGCAAATTACTGCGAGATGCAGAAACTCGATATAAGAAGGCCAAAAAGATGATATATGCTTTGATCATGGCAATCCAGAGACTCAAGCCTTACTTCCAAGCTCATATTATTATAGTATTAACAGATCAGCCGCTCAGATCAATATTACAAAGAGTTGATACTTCAGGTTGGATCGCCAAATAGGCCATTGAAGTCAGTAAATTTGATATCCACTACCGACCTCAAACTGCATTTAAAGGTCAAGTACTAGCTGATTTTGTTACAGAATGCACTATCCTAGATGATAGGTCAATCCCGCAAGTCCTAAAAGTGATGTTTTATTTTGGATTCTACATATAGATAGAGCCTCAAATTCCTAAGAAAGTGGCACCGATTTGATCTTGGTTAGTCCTGAAGGGTTCGTGATGAGCAGTCCCTGAGATTCAATTTCAACACTTTCAATAATGTGCTGAATATGAAGTCTTAACAGCGGATCTCAGAATGACAAAAGAGCTCGGAGTCAAAAAATTAAAGGCTTTTACAATTTATAACTCATCATTGGCCAAGTCCGAGGTCAATTTGAAGCCAAAGATTCCATGATGGCCCGTTACTTGCAGAATGTCAAAAAATATCCAAAAATTTTGAAGAGCTTGAAGTGCTCCAGATTTTTAGATCGAAAAATATCCAGACTGATGCTCTATCCCACCTCATCATTTCGAATTTTTCTGAATTGAATCAGAAGGTACTAATTGAATAGTTGGATAGGCCTAGTATTGACGTGCTCTCTGTATTTCAGATCAATCATGAGCCGAGTTGGATTGATCCCCTCATAGATTATATATCTAAAGAAGTTCTGCCCAATGATCCAACCAAAGTCAGAAGTATTAGAAAACAAGCTTCATGGTATGTTCTTCAAAACAGCTGCTTATATAAAAAAATTATTCTCTTTCTCTATTTTGATGCTTGACATCATATGAAGCTGACTGCAAACCTCTAGAAGTACATGAGGAGATATGTGGAAACTATCTGAGGGACAGATCACTTGCTTATAAGGTAATACGATAAGTTACTACTGGCCGACTATTCAAAAAGATGCAGCAAATCTCATCAACAAGTGCGACCTATGCCAGAGGTATGTAATATCCAACATCAATCTGCTCCGAGCTTATTTCTATTCCGCTTTTGGCCCTTTGCAATTTGGGGGATGGATATATTAGGACCTTTCCCAGTAGCGACAGGCCAAAAAATTTTTTGATGATAGCCATTGATTATTTCACAAAATAGATAAGGCAAACCTTTAGCTCAGATCACAGAGAAGAAGATGCAAGATTTTATCTGAAAATCTATAATACGCTGATTTGGTTTACCTCGGATCATCATCACTGATAATGGTTGATAGTTTGACAACCCTAAGTTCAATGAATTCTGTTTCAAGTTTTATATTGATCATCGACTCACTTCTGTTGGACATCCACAGTCAAATGGCGAGGCTGAAGTAACTAATAGAACTATTCTTCAAGGTTTGAAAATAAGGCTCACTGATGTAAAAAGGTTGTGGGTTGAAAAGCTATAGAGTGTATATGGGCATACCGAACCACATATCGAATTTCGATAGGAGAGAGTCCTTTCAGGCTCACCTATGAGACTGAAGCGGTGATTTTCATTGAGATTTACCTATTATTTGATAGAGTCAGATATTTTCATGAGGCAACCAATTCTGATCGGTTGAGATCGATCTGAATCTTCTTGATGGAGTAAGAGAACAAGTCCATATCAGAATAGCGACCTATAAGTAGAGAATTGCCAAATATCATAATGCTATGTAAAATGAAGTCATTTCAGAAGGATGACCTCATCCTGAGACGAGCTGAAATCTCAAAGCCTATCGAACAAGGAAAACTAGCTCTCACTGATGTAGTTCGCTCAGAAGCTTATAGAATTAAGAATTTAGATGAATTTATTATTCTCTGCACTTGAAATTTTGAAAATCTCAAAAAATATTAACAATGAAAATGCTCTAACAAGCTCTTTCTCATATGTCATGTTTTTTCTTTGATCGATATCCAGATTCCAATCTGGTAAATCCTCAAAGGGCATACATATTAATCCAGATTTCAGTCCGATAAAATCTCAAAGGCATACATATTAATCCGAAATTCAATCTGGTGAAGCTCTGAAGGGCATACATATTAATTCAGATTTCAATCCGATAAAGTTCTGAAGGGCATATATATTAATCTGAATTTCAGTCTGATGAAGCTTCGAAGGCATACATGTTAATCCGGATTCTAATCCGATGAAGTCTCGAAGGGCATACATATTAATCTAGATTTAGTCCAGTAAAGCTTCGAAGGGCATACATGTTAATCTGAATTTCAGTCCGATAAAATCTCAAAGGGCATACATATTAATCTGGATTCTAATTCGATAAAGCTCTGAAGGACATACATATTAATCCAAATTTCAGTTCGATAAAGCTCCAAAGGGCATACATGCTAATCTAGATCTTGATCTAGTAAAGCTCTGAAGGACTTGATTCTCCTATCAATCGGCAAGTCTTATTTCGAATACAAAATTGAGAGGATCTTACGTTAGCTTCAAACTGATGTGATACTATATTGATCTCTAGAGTAAGACTGCCTTTAGATTCTCTTAAAAATATCGATCTCTGAATCGAATCTAAACTTGATCCATTCAAGATCATACAAATAAAGGTACGTCCCAACCTTGATTTTCAATTAATTGATGATGAGTGAATTTAAAGTTACTAATTTTCAATTCTGTCGAATTATAAAGATATGTGTGGTTATTTTATCCTGGCAAGCAATGGAATTTACTAGAATATACGGATTAAATCATGACATTTGGAAAAATATTTCTTGCATTAATATGAAAAGACAATACAGAAGCGGAAACCCGCATCAGGTTTACATGTTCCAAAAAGGAAGAAAAAAGAAAAAAAAAAGAGGAGACCTGTATCAGGTTAGTACATTTCGAGAAGAAAAAAAAATTATTAGATGATCATCGGTGCATTAGAGCTCTCCTTGGTCTGTTTTTTTTGGCTTGCTCCAACTTTCCAATAATATCGATGGCAGTAGGCTCTGTGGTTGGGGTGGACTCCAGCTTCTTACCGGCCTCGAGCACTTTGATCTCTACTAGAGGCACCATATATATAGGCTCTACGATGATGGCTTTAGTTATGTTCACCCCGATAGGAGACCGACCAAAGGCTCCTCTGCCGCTTCAGAGGGCGACTCAAGATCCTCCTTTACGTCCATCTCGATGGCCACCTTTGGAGTGACCTTGGAGATTCTACCTCGGGATATAATTTTTTGATCAGATTGCGGTACTGACTGAAGGCGTAATCATATGCATCTTTGGAGCTCTCGGATACTTCATCCTTGAACTCCTCAGAGGCTTTGTATAGCTCTACCGTCTTAGCCACCATGTCCTGCTCTTTTTTGATTTGCCTCTTCAAGGCCTCTATGGCCTTCTTATGAGCCTCATTAGCCTTCTCCGCCTCTCTAAGCCTTGACTCTAGTTTCTTATTCTTCTTAATGATAGTATACAAATCAAAAATCTTTTTCTCTTATTCATTGACCTTTCATTGAAGATCCAGTAGGTTTTGATTCTTCTCCTTCAGTACCTTCAACATCTCCTAAAGTTGATATTTGAGTCCCGCAATGAGCTTGCACTCCTTTTTTTTTCCCTCCTGGAGAATGATCAAATTGGTGTTGATAAGATCTCCTGATCGGTGAACGATCGAGCCAAAATTTGAATGCAAAGATATGATCTCCTGATTGGTAAAGATCGGATCAAAAATTCAAGCATGGAGATAAGATCTTCTAGTCAGTAAATGATCGAGCTAAAATTCAAGTGTGGAGATAAGATCTCCTGATCGATGAAGATCTGATCGAAAATTTAAGCATGAAGATAAGTTCTCTTGATCGATGAACGATCGAGCCAAAATTCAAATATGGAGATAAGATCTGATCAGTGAAAATCAGATCGAAAATTCAAATATGGAGATAAGATCTCTTGGTCGGTGAATGATCGAACCAAAATTTAAATATGGAGATAAGATCTTTTGATCAATGAAGATCGAATCAAAAATTCAAGCATGGAGATAAGATCTCCTAATCGATGAACGATCGAGCCAAAATTCAAGTATGGAGATAAGATCTCTTGATCGATAAAGATCGGATCGAAAATTCAAGCATGAAGATAAGATCTCCTGATCGGTGAATAACTGAGCCAAAATTCAAATGTAGAGATAAGATCTCCTGATCGATGAAGACTAGAACAAAAATTTAAGCATAGAGATAACAATTTTTGATCAGTGAACGATCAAGCCAAAATTCAAGTATGGAGATAAGATTTTCTGATCGGTGAAGATCGGATCGAAAATTTAAGCATGGAGATAAGATCTTCTAGTTGGTAAACGACTAAGCCAAAATTTAAGTATAAAAATAAAATCTCCTGATCGATAAAAATTGGATCGAAAATTCAACTACAGAGATAGGATATCCTGATCGATAGAAAATTAGATCAAAAATTTTAATTCAGGAATAAGATATCTTGACCGATAAAATTCGATTTCTATGACAAATGCCTCCTAAATTGACGAGAACCCGACTTTATAAAAATACTTCTACTTTCTAGTTCGATCAAAGAATTATCACCTAGGACATAAGAAGTAAGAAGCCAAATGTTTGTGCATTAAACCAGCCTCAAGACACGTGGCATCATTATACAAGATCAAAGGGATGTCAATCTAAAAGCATTAGATCCCAACACACTAATTTACCAATTCATAGTTTCAGCTCGGTATTTTGCCAACCTGAATAAGGAACACCCTGGTGTTCTGATCGGATGATGTTTTAGCTAACAAAAAAATATTCAGGTTGTGTATTTACCGACCTAAATCCTGATACCTTTTTGTTCGGAAGAAATTAGAACATCTCTATTTCACTCCGGTCATCTACTGAGGTGAACTATTATGCTGATGGACTCGATCGTTTTGCGAACGCTCGCGATGGTTTCTTCAATCAAGTCACAACTGACCACGATCTCATGTCTAGCTCATATGTATGGCTATAAGCCAACTCACTTACAGATGTCCTTCTAATCACCTAAAAGACTCCTCTAACGATCTAACAAACTCTGGAACGGCTTTCTCAATCCCTCTATAAATAGAGGATTAGGGATCCTCCATCAGTAAGTTTTGCTCTTTGAAATTAGGAGAGACTCTGTCGGTAGAAAATTAGGTCGGACTCTTGGCTTCCACCCAGTTCTCCTCGAATTCCACTTAATCTCTTTTACTTTTATAACTTTTTTCACTCATGTTCTCCAGGCTCGAACTGACTTAACATCGGAGGGTCAAGAACCGGAGGATCCTCATCCGATTCTTGATTGATTTTACAGATTGAAGGAGTTTTCATCAGGTTGCAAGGATCGCTCCAGTCCAATCTCATCCAAGTCGATCCACTCTACTTCAGATTTCGAACCCTAGAGCAACATATTTAAACAACATGATCTTCATTTATGACGTCAATCAAAAAGTTTCAGTCTCAAGCTCCCAGCAATTTTGTTAACATCTCTCATACTAAAGGTAACAACTTCACATACCTTGTATAATACATGCAGAATACATAGAGAGAATAGAAACCTACATAAGGAGGAAGGAAGCGGTTTTAAAAAGAAAATAAATATCATAAGATTGTCGACAGTGGTTGTCTCACTCAAGAAAATGTTTCAAGTCTTTTGTTATTTTTTATCCTCATTAGCTGAGTCTTCACTATATATATATATATTTTTCCAAACTTCCCTATCCCATCCTACGATCCTTACCCTTACAAGTCTTAGTTCATCTTTCTACACTACATTCATTAACAAAATGCATCGCTCGCATCACTAGGGCCGGCAAAAGCACCTTCAAGATCACTTCATCTAATCCTAATTCTCCATTAAAAATGACCAAATTTTGACAATTTAGGTGTAGAAGTTGACTGACTTGCGAGCTACCACCACCCGAGGGTAATTTCGCCACTCTTGCGGTGAATTGATGTCAAGGTTACAGCCCAATTCCGTACATGGCGAGCGTCACGGGTCCAACAAGTGCGCGGCGGGGACGGGGTTGCATCTTGCGTACCAAAGAAGGTTTCAACTACCTTTGCGTGAATCCACAATTGGATCTCTGTCTGAATCCACAATTGGATCGTCACTTCAAGATCTATGCAGCTAATGAATGGAGAAAACATAAATCAGTTTTTTGCACAACAGATACAATTGGAGGCCGTGCCATGCTGCCGATTTCATTAGACCAAGAAAGGGTAGTAGCATCAAAAGACGACAACCCGAGCAATATGCTTTTCCTCATAGGCCTCATTGCAATTAGCAATATAGATATAATTTAGGTGTTATTAAAAGGTGGGTCGTAGTCGAATCCTTTTGGAAGATTAATATGGTAATAGCACTGATGCAGTGGCGTCACTCATGTAGCTGCATTTCACACTCGATATAGAAAAGGTTTCAACCTTACCTAAAGATAGGGGTTGGTTGAGAATGGTCCCCTGAGAATCTTGTGATATATTCTTTGTGGTGAATACTAATATGTGGAGGAAAAATGGTCTAACCTTGATAGAATTGTCATGTTGGGTGGATGTCTGGCCAGGACACCACCTCCCAAGATCTTTTCAGTACCACGCGATGCAGCAGGAAGAAAGAAGAAACAAAATAAAAAGAAAAACAATCAAAATACGTGGATCAGCCACAAAAGGGCTCGCCTCCACGGGGCATGCAAACTTCACTATGAAAAAGAAATTTTACAAGAGGAGACCTCACCCTCAACCCTTGTACACCCAATTCTCTCTCACCTGAAGTTCCCCTCACAAAAGCTTCCTCTCTCTTGGAGACCCCCTGAACCTCTGAAGAGCCTGGCGACCGCTGTCCAGGAGCCTCCTGCTCCTTCTCTCACAGCGCTCTCGCCTCTTTCTCTTCAATCGGGTTCGTACGGCGCTGTACGGCAAGAAATCCGAACCGCTGCCTCTCTGTTCGTCACAGGAACCTTAATCACTACTTAGATCATGATTAGGACTCCTTAATCAACCCAAATCACATCCCAGACCGTCGGATCAAGATCGGGAGCCACCCATGCCGTCGGATCGTGCTCCGATCCATAGAATAGTACCGTGGACCACGAGAAACGTGTGGGAAACGCCCACGCGGTCCACAGGCCCCGTCGTGGACCGTCCGGTCCACGGTGGATCGGGGCAAAGGGGCCAACAAGGCCGGCTGGGCTGGGCCGGCCCGCTCCCGTGCGCGGGCCTGCGCGCGCCTGGGCGCGCGCCTGGCTGGGCCACGCGCCAGGCTGGGCCGCGCGCCCGCCTGGGCCACGGGCCTGGGTCGCGCGTCCCGCGCACCGCCGCTTGCGGCCGCACCGCTGCCACCCACCGTCGGTCACCGACGATTCTCCACCGCCTCAAACCTCGTGCCGACTTTAAAAGCTTGTATCTCCTCCATTCGAGCTTCGTTTCGGGTGATCTTGATCTCGTTGGACTCTGTTTTTTGCCGCAAACCTCGCTGTGGGCTCAATATAGGCTGAATCTCGAGGTATCAAATCCTAACAATCTCCACCTCGACTCGATATTCGGTCTCCTCCAAACTCCGAGACCTTCTAGATCTCCTCGCCCCCATGCCCTGGGGCAATTGCCTGCTGATCATGGATGGGAAAACATGAGAGTTGAGCCAGGCTGCTCGATCCCATCTCCGTCATATGCTATGCTCCTCCTGACCTGAGACCTGCTCGGGGCATCGTCCTGCGGTAATAGGAATCTCACCTTGCGACGTCGCCTCTCGTCCTCCCGAGTCTCCTGTCTCGTGCTCGATCCGCCTCCTGGAGCTCCACCTCGCTCTAGGCTCCGCCCGGCTCCCGAAGCTCCACCTCGCACTGGGCTCCCTGCCAAGTAATAATATCCTCTGCTCCCCTTCTTCCCCTCCAGCACAATCCTATTGCCGCGTAGCACCCTTAGGATTCCTCCACCAGCTACCATCCTGTAGCCTCTCGAATCCAGTCTACTAAGTGAGATAAGATTTCGCCTGAAATCGGATATGTATTGGACCTCCCCCAATCTCTTCACTGCACCGTCATGTGTCCTCCAGCTGACCGTCCCAATGCCTCTGATCGCACAGCTCGATCCATCCAGCAGATATACAGTGCCCTCACTGTTCTCTAGGGAGTCAAACTGCTCCTCTCTGCAACATACATGATAAGGGCATGCAGAATCTAATATCCACTGCTGGGAAGAAGTAGATACCTCGTCAGATATCTCTAGGACATCTCCATCTAAATCGCTGTCGGCCGTCGCTACAGCAGCCACCGTCCGATTTTTAAGTTGAGGGCAATCTCTGGCTAGATGCCCCAACTCCTCACACAGGTAACACCTGATTTTGCTCAAGTCCCTCCTGGACTTGGACCACCCTCGTTGCGATCTTCTGTCGCTCCGTCTACCACCTCCTGCTCCTCCAGAAGCCACCAAAACTGAGCTACCGCCACCTGAGCTCGAAGCTGGGTTCTCCCTCCTGAGAACCTCGTTCTGGAGTATCGCCGCAGTGACCTCGTCCATCTTGATAGTGCTCTTCTCCACTAGAAGAGCAGTCACCAAAGACTCGTACGAAGGGGGAAGCGATGCCAGCAAAACCAGCGCCCTGGTCTTCTCCTCAACGTTCTCGCCAATGCTGAGAAGGTCGGTGAGGATCTTCTGGAAGTGGCTCAGATGCTCCTGCATGCTCTGTCCCTCAGTCATCCGCAGTTGGTAAAACTACCTCCAGAGGAAAAGAGTGTTGGTGAGAGACTTCGCCATGTATAACTCCTCGAGCTTCGACCACAGCACCATCGGAGAAGTCTCGCTCAGCACATGAATCACCACCTCATCCGCCAGGTACATGCGGATGGTACTCACCACCTGCATTTGTAGCCGTTTCCAATCCCGCACTTCCATGGTGGTCGGCTTCTCATCGCACAAGAGAGTATCGATCAACCCCTGTTGGATGAGCACGTCCTTCACCCTTGCCTGCCACAAGGAGAAATTGCTCCTACCATCGAACTTGTTGATCTCCATCTTGATTGTTCCTGTCTTCTCCATCTTCAGTCTTGCTCACCACCACTGCAATCTGCATCCTTGTACCGCCTTGCTCTGATACCACTTGTGAGATGGTGTTCTGACCAGACATCCATCCAACATGTCGGCATTCAGCAATGCTATTATTAATTATTTTATTTATTTTTTTCTTTGCTGATATGTGTACATGCAATGCATATGACTTTTCTATTTGTTTCGTTAAAAGATGTTATTCTTTGAAATCATAATTTTATAATTAAATAAATATATTTAATTAATGTAAGTGACTTGAGAAATTGGCGACCACATTGCCACCATTCCATGACACGAATAACATGGTACCAAAAAATAAATAAATAAATAAATAAATAAAGGCCTCCCTAAAAGGAACAGGAGCATTCTGCTGTATTCTGGCCTATTAGCCCTTCCAAGGATCCATGCACGTCCCGCCCGAGTCTGTTTAGTTTTTGTCACTTGTGCAGGAATTTGAAAAAAAAAAAAAAAGAAAAAAGAAAAAAAAGACTCAGGACTCGTTTGCTTCATGGGAATTGGAAGGGGGAAAGTATAATCCCTAGAAAGTAAAGGAAATCTCTATTACTTGGTTGTAGTTTTCAAAACGAAAAGATTGGAAAAAAATATTTCTATGAGGATACAATTCTCAATTTTAATGGAAAAGAAAAATTTATGGGGGAGATGAATTTCCAGAATTTTCATGGGATAGAAATTGGAGATCTTTTTTTTTAAATATCTTTACAATATTATCATTTTAATATAATATAATATTAAATTATATTCATACTATACTAACAAATATTATATTAAAATATTAATATTATATTAATATATATTAGTATTGTATTAATATAATATTCATACATATTAATATTATATTAATATAATAAATTATTATGAACTAATGTTATATTATATTATATTAATATGGAGCAAAAAATTATGACCTTATATCTACTAAAGGTATAATATATATTTTACAAAATTTTTCTAAAAAAATAGATACTCAATCAAATACAAATCATCCCATAATAGATCATTTTCTAATGGTCAATCAAGCATGCTAAAATCATTTTTTTAGATATCATATTTCCACAAATCAATTTTTCAGAAATAATATTTAATTTTTTTTTTTTTTTGCGTGCCAAATGAGTCCTCAAGGTATTTTCTATTACTTCCATAAGGTTCCAGGAAGAAGAGTGTGAGGTTAATACATGTCACATCCAAATGGGTTGCTCAATCCATAAATCCAACAGAAAATTCAATCCAGTTTTATCAGATTACTAAAACAACCCTTATTAGAGAGAGAAAAAAACATCCTCTTCCCTCACGCACTGATCCACATGGTCCCTCTATCAGGCATTTCATCAAACAGGTGGAGAAACACACATTTACATAAGGCTCCTTTGAACATCACTGGAGGCCCGGACCTTCCGGAGTCATGGTTTTTATGGAGCCTTCCTCACCATTGTTCTTCACTACTCTCCCTTCACCAAGCTTGGGGTCAGCCCCATGTCTAGCCCCCCCTCCTTGGCATCTCTCTCGCGACTACACAACTCCACCGCCACTACTACCTTCTACTCCACCGCTCTCCACCTCAGCATCGAGCAAGCAGATCTCAACGAGCTGCTTCTCCAATCAAGCCCATCACCACATTGTAGAGGATGGAGGGTCCCCTCCCCCTGTCGCTCCACCGCCACTGCCTCCCCTCAATGGTTTAATTCATCCAAGCATTTCATCAAACAAGTGCCTCCTGATCCCATCACTTAACCAGAGAGTAGGCTGTTGCTGCAACATAATGGAGATGAAATAACTTGCACTTCATGACAAATCCAATCTAGATTTCAATTTACTGCACCTTGATGCCATTAACAGCCCACCTTGACATTTGTACACACGTGGGACATCTTAGAAACAAGTTTAGTTTGAGTTATGGTCTAATGGTGGCAAAATATTGAGCTTGAATAAAACCAACATGACTCAGCTCAGAGATAACCCAATAACTGGATCAAAATGGTTTTTGTATAAGAAATTTTGTGTTACTAAAGCATTTCTCATAAAAGGACAAGTTGTCATTATTCCTTCATGTAGAGGAGATTGTTCTCATGCTCCATAGATGATGGCTTGGATCAGATGGTTGGTGAAAGATGGGCAGACTTCAAACTTCCTAGTAACCCGTAGCTCTCTGATCTTCTATTAAGCCGATAGCCGACTTTTGGGAGTACTGAAGTAGGAGAGTTCATGCGGATCTATGATCTATTCTGACATAAAGGTAGGGGCTGGAGTCCTACAATAGTGGCTCAAATTTTCAGTAATAGATTGGTTGAGAGGGTGTTCTCCCTAGTGATTTCCGTCCATGGAACCCTTAATGTGAGGTTGTGGAGATTTTTTTGTGAGTCGAGAGTGGTAGCTAGGGACCTATATGACGTGTACAGGAGGGAGCTGGCTAGACAATTAGATGGTACTTGGATCTAGAGGTTTGGAGTTTACTCAAGAGTTAGCTTGTTCGTATGAAAAATTACGTGGGGTCATTTTCCCACCAAATCCATATTAAATATAGAAGTATGGATCTCACGGCTATCTATCTGTGCTGTAAGTTAGGAGAGGAGATAATGGGGCATGTTCTGCTCTCATACTCGAGAGCTAGGCAGATATGGAGGCTAATCGGGCCCCTCGGTGGTTGTCTAGTCAAGAACACCTATTTAGATTTTTAATGAGTTCATGAGGCCTAGTACTGGTTCTAAGGCAGTTAGGTTCTTAGGTCTCTAGGCTGCATATATTACATATCATATTTGGTTATCCAGGAACAGCCTGATGCTTGAGTTGAAGAGGTCTTTTGTGAGGTTTGTCTTAAAGAAAATGTTGGCTCGAGATATTGAGATTATTCACCTATTATTGACTAGAATGATATTGAGAATTCTGGATTCATGAGATTCCCTTTCAGCTCATGGAGTGACTAGTAGGGTGTTTATCATATGGGAACCCCCACACTCGATCTTTCTTAAGGTTAACTTAAATGGTAATGCAACTAATAGCAGAGGAGGAGCTAGGTTTGTGATGTACAGACTGGACCCAAGGCTAGTAGCCATGAGCTAGGAGCCATCTATTTGTGACTATGATACTCGGTGCGGAGTTGTGGGCTGCCTAATTTGGGCATCACCTATGCAAGACTCACCTTGGTGGTTGACTGTGTCATCATTGAGGGTGATGCATCGACAATAGTGGGATGGATTTAGTTGCCTACCAGGTCGAGTGCAGCCTATTCACTATTGTGTTAATTTGTTCAAGTTGTTGTGAGGGGCCACCTCTCTGTATATCAGGCATATCTATAAAGAGATGAACTATGCTGCGGACTGGGCACTTCTTTCGTTACAGAGCACATGGGGACTACACCGAGTGCGTTTTGTGATATTTTGCTTTTTGATCTTTTTGATTGTATTCGTATTAGAATTGTATGAGTGCTCTGTCTCATCATTAAAAAAAAATTCTCATACAATACAAAGTTTTAGCTTTTATTTATAGTGATTGAATCACTCATCTTACTAATTTTAAGCTAATACAACATAAGTTGGTTTCAGTTCCATACGTTCTAGCTTATTTGGGGTTTATGTCAACCATTCTAACATAGTTATCTCAAAATATTATCTTGGTTCATTTTAAGGTTTTATTATATTGATTGTCTATCAATATTTTCTTTTTTTTTGTGATAATCTATATGAATAGGGAAGATGCTTTTGTACATACTGCCACTATTCTGCAAATATATGCAATGCATGTGCAAAAATTATAAAATGACAGAAACAATCAGTTATCAAAATATTGAAAAATATTCCAAAATAATAAATATTTACTCGAATATAATTAGATAAAATATATAGTGTTGACATCTTACAAGATAATATTTTCATAATTAAATAAATGATGCACATAAAAAATCAAGACCGTAATTTGAAAATAGTGCTAAGCTAAAAAGATATATTAACACAAAGTAGATGGGGAAAAAAAAACCAGTAAAGGAAAGAAGTATTTTCAATTTTAAAAAGAGAAATTCTTCTCACAAACATAAAAAGAGAAAATGTGGTGAATATGAAAGCAAATAAGATACCAAACAGCAAAAGCTTTCTCCTAATGTCCATTTGAAATTAATGTAATTAAAGAAACAAAATGATTAAAATCAAGTGACATACTTGTAGTTACAAATTTTACATAGTTAAATTTAAATTATAGTATGTTACTATTATATAGTAGTAAGTGAGAAACAAAAGATACGTATTGCATCATGCTCTGTGAGCCATCTTCTTGGTAAAGTTCTTATATATGAAAAGTAATAGTTAACTTGCTGGGTAAGATGGTAGAACTTATCCCAAAACTGGACGTCAACCATTGCAAGATGGCTTTGCGAGTCCTCATCACTCCCCTAATCTTCCCCTTAAGTAGAACTTAGCATTTGGATATTGATTAGGAAGAAAAAGGACTACACATTGTGCAGGGAGAATAGGACCAAAATGATAGTTTAACATGCATACGCACATTTATTTATTTGATCATATGGTTCAACTTAATTGTTGATGCATCTCGCAATGTCCAAGATGCAAAATCAGTGGCTTTGGGGCCAAATAGTTTTTATTTTTACGTATTTTTGATTGGCTTTTCTGAGTTATCGTAGCATTGCTCGTTACATTTTGATGTCCTGTTGGCAGTTTGATCACTCAGTGCTGGTGATGTTATTTTGAAGTGTCATGATAAAATAATATCCTTTGCGACTGGATTGACAATATGCTTAGTCTGCTGATACCATTAATTATCAAACAGATCATCAAAGAGCATCACCCTTATATGAAAATCCAAATGAGCAGCATATGTCGCCTGAGAGTTCTGAAATGTACGTTGAGAAAGGATGGGATGTAGTAATAATTAAACCTAATGCACTTTTTATTCTCTGTACTTATGCCTTCAATCAAATATCACAAAGTGACTTATCCCGTGGAATAGCCAATCCTTTCTGCAATATTGTCTCTCAAGATGTAGGTGGCTTTGTGGTCCTAAACTATTCTTATTGGCTAGAAATGCCTCCACATCCACTCACACCACTCTTTCAAACCAAACAACCTCTACCCGACTTCACCTACGACATCATTTCCTCACCTTCATGCGAAAGAAACCTCTATTCGACCTCACCTTCTACGACTTCACCTACCACCAGTCGTACCATCATCACCCTCTTCCAAGTTTTGCCTCCATGCTTGATGGGCCGTCTGGCAGGCGATGCAGGCGATGTTTCTCTGGTGTCATCACTGCCAAGGAAGGCAATGGACGAAGGTTGCTAATGGGCTGAGACAGGCGCATGCCTGCTGCATCCGAGCTCATTGGAATGGACCATGGGCTGAGTTTTTGGGTCCAAAAAAGTTTTTTTGCTTGATGCGAGCTAGTCTTCTTGGCCTGGTCCATGGCCCGTAAGGCTATTTGAGATCGAGTCTAGAACCTTTTCCTTTTCCTCCACTCTTATGGACGTTAATGGCGAGTAGGATGGGACGAGCCGACGTAAGTGGTGGAGCGTACGGTAGGATGGGTGGTAGAGGGAAGTATGGGCATAAGGGGACAAGCCGTGGCGGTAAGAAGTGTGGATGAGGCTAGGCAAGGGCATGGTTATCTTGGGCCTGGTTTGGGCCGTGTTCTAAAGATTTGGGATCAGAACGGGCGGTGGCTGAAGCCCAGTCCATTATCAGTCATCTGTCTGTGGACCAGTATCAACACCATCCAGCCAATGCAGGTTGTTGTTTCACGTCTGAACACGGTTATTCCTCTTTTAGTTCTATTAGAGATTAGAATGGTGAAGCAAGGCATCTGGATAGTCTGGGCGCAATAAAAACTTATACTTTACTGGGTACATCATGCAAAACAGAGATAGCGAGTTTTATCATAAAATCCAATCGTGGCACATTATCCATGTTTATCGTGCTCCAACAGCAGCTTAACACATCCTCAATTTTTATGTATGTGATGGACGATGATGCACCAATTTTTAATAGCTTGCACTTTTGTAGAGTCAAAAAGATCGAAATGTCACACCTTGCAAATGATCTCCATGTTAGGATTTCAGGCTCTGGAAATCAGTGAATATATAACAATATTTTCCCATGCTTCTTTGGACATGTTTTTCCATCACTGATGCCAATCCAATTTCAAACAAGAATTTGATTGAAAAAAAAAAGGCTAATTTTAGATAACATATAGGGTTCGGTTTGCATTTTTGGATGAAAGAATGGTCGACCTTTTTATATGATATTGATAATTGAATCATACTTTATATAAATTTCAAAGCATTTCAAATTTTTTATTCATCATTTGCACAGATTTCAAAATAGCTATAGTACAATCTAATGGTACAAGATAAATCTTTTTTTTTACACGTGGAAGATACAGTTCGAGTCAAATATAACATAACCTCTCAAATATACGCTATCATTGTGTAACTCAAACTAAATTTGGAATCTGAGCTGACATAAAGTTGATAATTTTTTTTTCTTGTTTTTCATGGCGCACGTATGATAGCTTAAAAAAAAAAAGAGGAACTAGAGGCACGTTTTTATACTCGGAAAAAAAGACCCCATGACCAAATGTCTAGGGTCAAAGCGAGATCCGTGTAAGGTATCTACTGGTCGTCCTCTTGATTATTCAGCTGCGACTGTTGGTTCCTTTTTCACGCTACTTTTTGTCATACGTTCAGATCAGTGCACAACACAATGGGACATCTCTTTTAGAAATATTACAGTTAGGAAAGAGAAGATTTCTCTCCGTCCAAGCAAAAGAGAAAACGAAAGCCGAGAAAATAACACGGTAACAACCCCCCAAAGCCATAAGAAAACAAGAAGCTGGCTACTCCCCAAAGCTACCTGTTGCTTTGCTTTGTGGGTTTGTGTTGTTTAATTTATTATAGGATTTATATCTTCTATTTCAACATTCTTACTCTTCTTTTTTTTTTCTTTTGTTCCAGCTGTATGTCATGACGGCAGATGCATATTATCTTGCTTTGACAAAATTATGTTATTTTGGTTAAATAATTGTTACATATATTTTTTTTTGCTGATTGTAAGAAGATGAGGATGACATGTTGTAAGATTGATACTATTGATTATTTTTTTCATAGAATGTTGTAAGATTGATATTATTGATGATCATTTCATTGAAATTATGTTCGAAGATCAAACATTTTGGAACTCATGAGGAGAGACATTAAAGTTTTATGAATGCAAATTCAAATTTAAATCTATATAGGAGGATGAATATATAAGTCATCTGTTGTTATTTTGAAACTATGTAGACAGATGAATATCAAGATCGTCTATGGTTGCTTTGAGATAAGTACATACAAATGAATATTTAGATTATCTACGATTGCTTAAAGATATATGCAGATGAATGAATGTCCGAATCATCCATATTTGCTTTTAAATCTATACAGATGGATGCATAATCCTGATCATCCATTGATTATTTTGAGATCTACGTAGAAGAATAAATAATCTGGATCATTCACATGGATGCTTTGAGATTTGTACTGTGGCTGAATAATCTAGATCATCTATTAATCGCTTTGAGATCCATATAGATGGATGGATTGTTGTTTTAATTTGAATTCATAAATTTAAATATGTAAAATGCACAAAATTAAAGAGTAAATAATAATAGCATAACTAAGTGATGTTTGCACTAAGTAATGAGATAAACATGGTGTTACATTTCATAACCTAAATTAAAGTTCAATAGTGTGCAAATTTATAAGGTGTTTCAAATTTTGAATTCAACTATGAATTATTTGCACATTTTGAATCTTCAATATGAAATTTTAGAAAAGATTTATATATTTCTCCTTTTTTAACTGAAGAATTAAAAAAATTCTGCATGATTATCAGAATATTAGAAAAGATTTATATTTTTATTTTATATATTTCTCCACTATTTTAAAGCAGCAAAAAAGAAATTTTTGTTTTAATTTAATGTAATAATTTCTATATGAATTTTTGAGCAATAACTAATGAGATTTTATGCTGGAAATCTAAATAAAAGTTTTATATGGTTTTCAAAGCAGCAATTATTAGAATTTTAGTTTTAAAAATGAACTAATTATCTACATAGTTTCTAGAGCAGTAATTTTTTGGATTTTATTTTTAAATTCTCAGTTAATTTTTTTTTATAGTCTTTAAAATTGCAGAAAATAAGATTTATATTGTGAAGTTAATTAAATTTCTGTGCAGATTTTAGAGTAGAAAGCATAGGTTTTTTTATTTTTTAAAGACTTTTAATTTATTTTCTGCATAGATTTTGAAGTACAGATCAAAGATTTTGTTTTTAAGAACTTAGATTTTGAAATAGCAACCGAAAGGATTTTAGTTTGTGCACATATTGTAAAGCTGCAAATAGAATGATTCTTTTTAGCATATTTTTCAGAGCAACAAAATTTTCTTTGAAAGCTGATTTTTTTTCAAAGAATTCAACTTTTTTATAATAGAGATAAGGCTTTTTGATGCTACACAATTAAAGCATATTTAATATGATACTCAAATAAGCAACTAGTAGCAATTCCTAGTTTAACCATGAATTTCGTTTTTAGTTGGTTAATGATGTGGTGCCTACAAATTGCTAATATTAAAAAAATTAAATTTTTTAAATTTTTATGATAATTTTTTTTAGATCAAAAAATGGAACGCTCCTAAAAATGAAATTAGTCTAACTCATGTATGTCTATAACAATATCGTTTCCAAGATATAGCAACCCAACCCAATTTGATCCTGATCTGATGAGTATGATCACAAGTGAAGTTTGATCCAATCAATGCTTTTAATTGTCCAATTGAAAGATTATAAATATTGAAAAAAGAATGGATGAAAAATAATTAAGATGTGTAGGAAAAAAAAATAGTGGAGTTTTCTCTATTTCGGACTAAATAGCAGCACAAGGCCACAATAGACTTGGAACCAATGATGCCAAGCCCCTTCATCTACACTCTTTTTATAGGTTCTATTCAGATAACTACTAAAGAGGCCTATAAAGGCCTCAATATCTTTCATATTGCTAGCACCTCATAAAGGCTCGCCAGCACATACATCTAATATATATATATAAATGGAGACCTCTCAATGGAGAAGCCTCCATTTGATACGTGGTTTATTAAGGAGAGAAAGAGAGAGACACATGGTTTATCAAGAAAAAGCAGCGCCCATGTGTGCGATGATCGAAGCTCTACGAGACAAGAATGGTGATGCCGTCGGTGAGATCGAAGGTGCCGGTGGCGAGACCGCCGGTGGAAAAAATAGTCTTCAGGGCCGTCGCAGCATCTGTGACGACGGTGGAGAACGTGGACGTGATCTCATACAGAACCCTGACACAGGATCAGCAGGATGGGGTTGTTGCCGTGGCTGGCAAGAGAGAGCAAGAGGAGGATGGTGGGAGAGCCAGAGGAGGGAGCCGGAGGAGTCGGCGACGGGCCGTCGGGGTCAGTGAGGAGGGCGGAGGGCGAGTCAATGCTTTGTTGGCGGGATGGTCGAAGCTCTGGCAGATGGGGGCATCGCCAGGGGAGAGGAGGAGGTTGCCGGAGTCGAGGAGATAGACAGAGGAGGCGGGGCAAGGGTTATCGGAGAGCCAGAGGAGGGAGTCAGAGGAGTCAACGATGGCAAGGAAGAATCAGAGGGAAAAAGGAAGACAGAGGGAGAGAGATTGCTATCGATGTTGATGTCGTTACCCTTGCAATCATCGTTCCTCCTCCACTTTTCTTTGCGATGGGCTCCTTCAAAACCCCACACCGCAGAACTTAGCTTGCACCTCCTTCTCCATCTACGTCACCTCCACCGATGGCGACTTCCCCGGCCATGGTTTCTCTGCCACAGCCACTACCACCACCACCCGATAAAGACCCACGCCCTCATCCCCCACTCGGGCCCTACCGCTGCTGCCATCCTGCTTGGGGCCACACCGCCCCTCCTTCGGCTTCTTGATCATGACCTATTCTTTTTTGTTATTTTTTTGTATTTCTGGTGTAGATTAATTGGGATAATGGTGGAGATCAGGAGGTTCCGCTTCCACAACCACCAGCGGTGGCTGTGCTTTGTTGGCTTCTTGATCACGAGTCAATGCTTTGTTGGCGGGATGGTCGAAGCTCTGCTAAACAAAGGCACCGTCAGGGCAGAGGAGGAGGAGGTTGCCGGAGTCGAGGAGGCAGACGAAGGAGGCGGGGCAGGGGTTGTCGGAGAGCCAGAGGAGGGAGTCAGAGGAGTCGGCGATGGCAAGGAAGAATCAGAGGGAAAAAGGAAGACAGAGGGAGAGAGATTGCTATCGATGTTGATGCCATTACCCTTGCAGTCACCGTTCCTTCTCCACTTTCCTTTGCGATGGGCTCCTTCAAAACCCCACACCACAAAACTTAGCTTGCACCTCCTTCTCTATCTACATCACCTTCGCCAGCAGTGACTTCACCGGCCATACTTCCTCTATTACAACCATTGCCACCACCACTCGATAAAGACCCATGCCCTCATCCCCCACCCGGGCCATGCCGCTGTGCCATCCTGCTTGGGGCCACACCACCCCTCCTTTGGCTTCTTGATCACGACCTATTTTTTTTGTTGGTTTTGTGTGTTTCTGGTGTGGATTGATTGGGATAACGGTGGAGATCGGGAGGTTCTCCTTCCACAACCACCGATGGTGGCTGTTGGGGTTCATCTCGACCCACAAGATCCTCTTTTTGGTGGTCTGGGTCGTGGGGTTCACGATGGTGTTCCTGTGGTAGAGCAACTCCATCGACGGGCTCCTGTTCTTCCGACGAGCTCTGTCGGACAAGGCGGCACCGAGGCTCACAGACTTTCGTGGGGTTGGCGATGGAGTGACGCTGAATACTGAGGCATTTGAGCTGCTTCTAGTGGAGGCACGCAGCGTTATGAATGGGATGACGAGGTGGGAAAGGGTCTTTACCTTTAGGGCCCGTTTTTTTGTAGGTAAAAAATTTACCCATGAAACTATATTTTTCTGGATAAGTATTTCTCAGGTAATATTTAGACAGAAAAATAACTTACCTATGTTCTTTTATATATGGAAAAGTGGCTTTGAAATCTGTTATCCATGTTCTTTTGCATTATTACTTTTCCGAGTAAGTTGCTAAACTTTATTCATATTTTCCATAATACCCTTTATGCTTCTTGAGTCAAATTTGATGATTTATTTATAAAGCTTAATTTTTTTTGTACCAAACTAAGTAATTTTTTTTGTACCAAACTAAGCTTTTAGTCTATACCAAATTATCCTAACATAATAAAATTATCAACTTCTAATAAAGATATATTTTATTAGTCTGAGTTATTAGGCATTAACAATAGAGGCATCGAAAATGAGAAAAAGGATATTTTAGAAATAAAATTAAGAGATCACTTTACCGATTGATGGAAAAATCATTTAGCCATCCCCTAGATGGGTAAAATTTTTCTCCTATTTCATGGGTAAATGCCACCCATGGAAAATAATTTATCCATCTTGAAATCTGTGAGAACATGGGTAAGTTGGTCAATAGGAAAGTTGACCAACTTTCCCATGATATTTACCCACAAAAGAACGAGCCCTTAATTTTTTCTATTTTTCCATTGCTTTCGTTGATTTTTCCTCTATTTTTCTCTAATTTTTTTTGTGTTTTTTCATCCTCGAGAGCCTTGTTTGGGTGGGAGACCTTGAGGTCGAGCAGCTCAATACGGCACCCAGGGTGGAGGAGGTCGATGGCCCAGGGGCCGAGGAGCTCGGATGTCCACAGAAGAAGAGAAGAAGAATAGGGAAGGAAGAAAAGAATAAAAAAAAAGAAAAAAAAAAGAAAAAAAAGATAAAAAAATATTTTTTTAAAAAAAATAAAAATAAAGATCCTTTATTATTGTGAACTTTATTATTGAGACTTCTTGATTTTTTTTTATTTGAACTTATCTATAGTTAAATAAAGAATCCAAGAGCAATAATTGAGATTTAAAAGATAGTTATCTAATATATGATTAATTATAAATTATTTTTTAGATAGTATTAATTAATAATAAATTTTTAATTATTTTTTATATTCAAAAAATAGATACTGATCATCTGACATTTCGTAGATTGGATACATCAATCTTAGGGAGAGGATCAAAACAGTAAAAAAAGAGATGGAAAAAAAATTAATGTTTAAATTTTTAATTTTTTTAAATTTTTTTTATAAGTTAGATCTCCAAAATTTTAATATTATTTTTTTTTAATTTTTAAAATTTAAATATCTCACAACTCATTAATTGGAGGTACACTTACCAAGATTCTAATTGATATCTCACAAAACTATCATTTATCATTATATTGCTATATTTTTACTTCATCTCCAGCTCGAAGATGCTGCGGTCATTGATGGTAGTGGTGGCCGACATTCCATATTGCCAATTTTACTATTGAAAGAGTTGGGAGGTGTGTGAGAAGAGGATTGAAAGAAAAAGAGAATGAGAGATAGAAAGGTTTAAAAAATAATTAAAAATAAAAATAATAAAAATTATGAATTTATGGAGGAACTTTATGGAATCAAAGTCGTTGATTATCACAAAATTTATCTGAGAAAAAATTAAATAAATATCAAAGTTAGTGTAACATTATGAAATTCTATATAGAGCTAAACTTGATCCGCAGTACTTATGTTACATATTGAAATCAAATTTAAATCTAAAATTTAAATTCAAATTTTAAATTTAATTTGAGATGTGGTAAAACATGCTACCGTCCGTGCACATATGTGCTGTTCATGCCACGCACATGGTACAATTGGCCAAGCCAAGCCAGCCCAGCCCACCATCCTTAAAGTCTAACTTAGACATGGAAAAACAAGCAATGTATAAATTCAAGAGCACAGAAGTCATGCATGAGAACCGGGATCTCTCCAACGTGCAGTTGAATGAGGACTAAATATGTGCCTCATGTGGAAGTACTCAGCTACTCTAGCCCTTGCAGGATTTGAACTGGCTTCGGTTCGATTTGTCAAAGTATTTACCCAATGACCAAGCACACAGAAGGAGTCATATGTGGCATAGAAAAGGAGAGGTTTTCCGAGTACCGCTGATGATCCATTTGGTTAGAATATATCTGATTATAGAATAATTTGATAATTTATAAAAAATATTTATTAAAAAATAATTATAAAAAAATATTTTTTATTATGTTTGGTTGATAAAAAAATATTTTGAAAAATGATATTGAAAAAAGATTACTATATTTGATTGGACGTAAATCTATATAGAAAATTATCAAATTTATAAATATAATATGTAATAAATTTTTTATAAAAGCTTTTTATTGAATGAATTTGAAAAGACATCAAAATAAATTTCATGATTATATATGCAATTTTATTGAAGATATTATTGTTAAATATGGATTACCATCATTCAAAAATTTATTCAATATCAATCTCCCATGATATTTGTTTTATCTTCACTCTTTGAAAAATAAATATAGGATCCATCATTTTTTTAATATATTTTTTTATTTTTTATATCAATTATGATAATCTGATATAAAATTTATTTTTTTTATGACAGATTATCTCCGAACAAAAAGATTTCTAGAGTTTTGCTCTGCTTAGAAATTTTAATCTTCCATTCTAAGATGGAATTCAGACAGAGGCCAATTTAGTTGCCGGTCATGGAAGGTTTCTCGAGAAAGAATTTTGTACCACTGTAATGATAAAAAATTTTCAAAAATTTTCCTCTTAAAAAAATAACCATCATAAAAAAAAATAATAAATAGACAAAAGGTCAAGTTAACGTGATCAGCTCCTATGTTCAACTTTTTTTGGTTATACTAGACATAAGAAAAATTATATTATTTTTTTTGTTAAATTTTTATACTAAATATGATAGATAATGAGGCATGGAATTTATTTTCCATACCAGAGTACCCCAAAAACGCGCCTTAAAGAAGTCTAAATAAAACCTGGTTCTATTTGTTCGCCCTTTTTATAATTTCTCCCATCTCTCATTCAATGCAGTACTGGATTATCACACCTCTGCCACCTGCACAGACTTGGACCGAGCTTACACGGTTCCTCTCATTAGATGGAGAAGCATTGCACCTATTCGACCCCTTCCATGACTTCAGATTGGTTTTGGAACGACTTGTCCGGTTTTGGACCACAGACTAGCACGCACAAATCACGTGTGGTGTGGAAAGAACTCTACATAAATATCCCTCGAACTTTTGACTACAATTAAGTCATGCGTGGTGTGGAAAGAGGTCTTCATAAATATATCATCTATTTTTTTTTGATAAAAAAAAGCTCGATCGTATTGGAAGTAGGACTGACAAAATATGATCCGATCCATTAATATGACCTATATTTGACCCTGCAATAAACAGATTTGAATTTATATTAAATGGATTTGAGTCATAATAGATCGATCCATTTAATCCATTTGATAATTGGATCGGATATGGGTTTTAGATATCTGACCCATTTAACTTGTTTAATATTTAGATTGGATTGAGTCAGATAACCTATTTAACCTGTTTAACCTATTTCACCTATTTCTGACCCATTTAACCCGACTTGTTTAATCTATTTAACCCATTTAAGATCCATTTAATCTGTTTAAAATATTTTTAACCTGTTTCTGACTCATTTAACTCGACTTGTTTAATTTATTTCTGATCTATTTAACTTAACCTGTTTAACCTATTTAACCTATTTAATAAATGGGTTAAATGGATCGAATCGGGTTACCTGTTTAATAAACAGGTCAGGTTCAGATTTGAATTTTTGACTTGTTTAATAAACATATCGGGTTTGGGTTGACTATTTTCTGACCCGATCCATTTATGATCCATCCATTTATGATCCAACCTGATCCGATTGCCTCCCTAGTTGGGAGGCTCCAACCTTACGTTCGAAGATAAAATATTCAGAGACAATTTATTGGCTGGTCATGGACGGCATTGAAGGATACTCTTCGTCTTGCTAATATAAAGAGATCCTTCTATTTCATCTCACAGCAACACATAAATTCATGGATTTTTTTACCAAAAAAAATAAATTCATGGATCTCAAAGAAATCGAACTTCTATTTTTGTGGGGTCATATCATCTTAGCCAATGTCCTCGGAACTCAGAAACTCTCATATCGATATGAGCCTTGATCGCTAATCTCATTAGAAGGCCGACATCTGACACGTGACATCATTAGAAGACATCAACCTCATATCGATCTACATGTCAAGTATCTCTCGCCATCACTATACTAAACCAAATAGTTAATTACGACTTGGTGCTATAATAGACGACCTACTCAGTTTATATTAGTGGGACATCAATTTTAGTTGATCTATTACTCAGCCAACAAGGCTTCAAGTCAGTTATCTTTCAGTTATATTATAGTTGTATTACGACTATGACACGGTTATTTTCTAACTTAAGAGAGCTTACAACTTTCCTACAACTAGCTATTCTGTTATAACAAATTTTAGATTATTATTCGTAACCATCTAACAGACTCATAATTGCCTAACAAACTTCCGTAACCATCTAATAAACTCATAATGGCCTAACAAACTATTCTAATGCTTGAACAGGCTCTCTTCATATAAAGAAGGGTGCGATATTTTGGGAGATAAGTCATAAGTCATAGAGCCTAGATTCTACTGAACTCTTTCTAATTTCTTCACTGAAAAAAATCTGAGTTCTCTCCATTTAATTTACACTCCTTACTCTCTATTTCTTTATTTTTTACTATTTATTTTTAAGATCCCGATTGATTTAAGCATTGAATGATCTTAAATCGGAAGGTACCTTATTGATTTTAGAACTTCTTTTGTAAGATTATTTGTGGTCTTCTTTGATTTGACTCTTAATAGCTCTCTAACTCGATTCAAGAGCGTCTTGTCATCTCTTCTCCGAAGCCAGCAATAATGCTAAGCCTCTAAATCTGCAGCCTTTTCATGGACTCAATCCGGGTAACTACTAAAAGGGCTACAAAGGCCTTCATGGCTTTGATGTTGCTAGCTCATGATGCATGTTAATTATCAAAGTTAACGTAACATTATGAAATTCAATATAGAACTAAACTTCATCCATAATGTTTTGTACATATTGAAATCAAATTTAGAAGCTTAAATTTAAATTCAAATTCAAATTCAAATTCAAAATATTACTTGAGGTGTGGCAGAACATACTACCGCCCATGCACATATATACTATGCATGCCACAAACATGATACGATCGACCAAGTCGAGCCGAGTGCATGTAGGTGTGTGTGGTTGCCGGCCCACCATCTTTAAAGTCCAACTTAGATTTGAAAGAACTAGCCATGTATAAATGCAAGAGCACTGGCATTTATAATTTTAATATAGGCCTATTTAAAATCATATTTTAAAACTTCAAATCTTCTAATATAGGAAAAAAATAAAATTTTATTTTTAAAAATTTTGAATTTTTGATAATATAAAATTCAAAATTTTTTATAAAATTGATTTTGGTACCATCTGTCATGCATAAGTACCAAGACCCTTCATTAATTGAGCAAGGATTATATATACACCTCATGTGGAAGTACTCGGCTATTCTAGCCCTTGCAGAATTTGAGCTGGCTTCGGTACGATTTGGCAAAGTATTTAACCAATGACCAAGTAGACAGAAGAAGTCATATGTGGCGTAGAAAAAAGAGGTTTTGTAAGTACCGCTTGGGAGTCTCCTTGCTTGGAAGCTTCTAATCTTACATTTCCAAGATGGAATTCAAACAGAGGCCAATTTAGTTCCCGGTCCATGGAAGGTTTCAAAGAAAGGATTTTGTATCACTACAATGATAAAAATCTTATCCAACAATCAACATATCCAAAATTTTCCTCTTAAGAAACGAACCATCTTAAAGAAAATAATAAATAGACAAGAAGGTCAAGTTAACATAATCAGCTCCTACGTTCAATTTTTTTGATTAATTATACCAAACACAAGAAAATTTATATTATTTTCTTTTTTGTTAATTTTTTATAATAATTAGACATTGAATTTGTTTTCAATGGTAGAGTACCCCAAAAACACGCCTTAAAGAAGACTAAACAAAACCTAGTTCTATTTGTTCTCCCTTTTTTTAATTTCTCCCATCTCTCATTCCACGCAGCACTGCATTACTACACACACTGTTAGGATTTGATGTTCAGATTCAGCCATATTGAGCATACAGCAGGTTCGCGGTAAAAAATGGAGTCCAACGAGACCAAGATCACCTGAAACGGAGCTCGGATGGAGGAGATACGAGCTTTTGAAGTTGGCACGAGACTCGAGATGGTGGAGGACTGCCGGCGGGGGCGGCAGCGGCGCGGCCGCAGGCAGCAGCGCGCGGGACGTGCGACCCAGGCCCGCGGGATGCGCGACCCACGCGGGCGGGCGGCCCAGCCCGCGCGCAGGCCCGCACGCGTGGGCCGGCCAGGCCTGCCTGCTTTTGCCCCGGTCCACCGTGGACCGGGCGGTCCACGGCTGGGCTGTGGACTCGTGGGGTTTCCCAGCGTTTTCACGGTCCACGGCACTATTTCGTGGACCGGAGCACAATCTGCGGCATGGGTGGCTCCCGGTCTTGATCCGACGGTCCAGGGGTTTTTTTTGGCTTTTTTAGGACTCCTAATCCATCTCTAATCAAGTTTAAGCCTCTGTTTAAGCCTTTAAAAAGGCAACAGAGTGTGGGGGTTTGGATTTTCTCACCGTTCAAAGCCCGTACGAACCCAAGAGAAGAGAGAGGTTGAAGCGCTAAGAGAGAAGGAGCAGGTGGCTCCTGGACAGCGGTCGCTAGGTACTTCAGGGGTTCAGGGGGTCTTCCAAGAAAATAGAGCTTTTGTGAGGGGAACTTCTAGTGAAAAAGAAGTGGGTGTACAAGGGTTGAGGGTGAGGTCTCCTCTTGTAAAATTTTTTTTCATAGTGAAGTTTGCATGCCCCATGGAGGCGAGCCCTTTTGTGCGGATCTACGTATTTTGATATTTTTTCTTTTTATTTTATTTCTTCTTTCTTCCTGCTGCATCGTGTGGTACTAAAAAGAATCTTGGGAGGTGGTATCCTGGCCAAACATCCACCCAACAAGTGGTATCAGAGCAAGGCGGTACAAAGACGCAGATTGCAGCAGTGGTGAGCAAGACTGAAGATGGAGAAGACAGGAACAATCAAGATGGAGATCAACAAGTTCGATGGTAAGAGCAATTTCTCCTTGTGCAGGCAAGGGTGAAGGACATGCTCATCCAAAGGGTTGATCGATGCTCTCTTGTGCGATGAGAAGCCGACCACCATGGAGGTGTGGGATTGGAAACGGCTACAGATGCAGGCGGTGAGTACCATCTGCATGTACTGGCGGATGAGGTGGTGATCCATGTGCTGAGTGAGACTTCCCGACGGTGCTGTGGTCGAACTCGAGGAGTTTACATGGCGAAGTCTCTCACCAACACTATTTTCCTCTGGAGGCAGTTCTACCAACTGCGGATGACTGAGGGACAAAGTGTGCAGGAGTATCTAAGCCACTTCCAGAAGATCCTCACCGACCTCCTCAGCGTTGGCGAGAATGTTGAGGAGAAGACCAGGACACTGGTTTTGCTGGCGTCACTTTTCCTTCGTACGAGTCCTTGGTGACTGCTCTTCTAGTGGGAAGAGCACTATCAAGATGGATGAGGTCACCGCGGCGATACTCCAGAACGAGGTTCTCAGGAGGGAGAACCCAGCTTCGAGCTTAGGTGGTGGTAGCTCAGCTTTGGAGACTTCTGGAGGAGCAAGAGGCGGTAGATGGAGCAACAGGAGATTGCAACGAGGGCGGTCCAAGCCAGGAGGGACTTGAGCAAAATCAGGTGTTACCGGTGTGAGGAGTTAGGGCATCTAGCTAGAGATTGCCCACAACTGAAAAATCGGACGGTGGCTGCTGTAGCGACGGCCGGCAGTGATTCAGATGGAGATGTCTTGGAGATATCTGATGAGGTATCTACTTCTTCCCAGCAGTGGATATTAGATTCTGCATGCCCCTATCATGTATGTTGCAGAGAGAAGCAGCTTGACTCTTGGAGAACAGTGAGGGCACTGTATATCTATCGGATGGATCGAGCTGTGCGATCAGAGGCATCGGGATGGTCAGTTGGAGGACACATGATGGTGCAGTGAGGAGATTAGGAGAGGTCCGATACATATCCGATTTCAGGCGGAATCTTATCTCACTTAGTAGACTGGATTCGAGAGGCTATAGGACGGTAGCTAGTGGAGGAATCCTGAGGGTGTTACGCGGCAATAGGATTGTGCTGGAGGGGAAGAAGGGAGCAGAGGATATTATTACCTGACGGGGAGCCCAGTGCGAGGTGGAGCTTCGGGAGCCAAGTGGAGCCCAGAGCGAGGTGGAGCTCTAGGAGGCGGATCGGGCACGAGACAGGAGATTCGGGAGGATGAGAGGCGATGTCGCAAGGTGAGATTCCTATTGCCGCAGGACGATGCCCCGAGCAGGTCTCAGGTTAGGAGGAGCACAGCATACGATGGAGATGGGATCGAGCAGCCTGGCTCGACTTTCATGTTTGCCCATCCATGATCAGCAGGCGATTGCCCAGGACATGGGGGCGAGGAGATCCAGAAGATCTCAGAGTTTGAAGGAGATCGAATATCGAATCGAGATGGAGATTGTTAAGATTTGATGCCTCAAGATTCAGTCAATATTGAGCCTACAACGAGGTTCGCGACGAAAAATGGAGTCCAACGAGACCAAGATCACCTGAAACGAAGCTCGGATGGAGGAGATACGAACTTTTGAAGTCGGCACGAGACTCGAGGTGGTGGAGGACTGCCAGTGGTCGATGGCGGGCGGCAGCGGTGCGGCCGCAGGCGGCGGCGCTCGGGACGCGAGACCCAGGCCCGCGTGGGACGTGCACCCACAGGCGGGCGGCGCAGCTGAGCTGCGTCCAGCGGGCGCGGCCAGGCGGGCACGGCCCAGCCGCGTGCAGCCCGCGCGCGGCCGGCCCAGGCCTGCCTGGCCTTTGCCCCGATCCATTATGGATTGGGCGGTCCACGGTTAGGCCTGTGGACCGTGTGGGCATTTCCCACACGTTTCTCGCGGTCCACGGCACTATTCCATGGATCGGAGCATGATCTGACGGCATGGGTGGCTCCCGATCTTGATCCGACGATCCAGGGGTTTTTTTGGCTTTGTTTAGGACTCCTAATCTATCTCTAATCAAGTTTAAGCCTCTATTTAAGTCTTTAAAAAGGCCTGTGCATGAAACAGAGTGTGGGGGTTGGGTTTTCTCGCCGTACGAAGCCCATACGGAATCCAAGAGAAGAGAGAGGCTGAAGCACTGAGAGAGAAGGAGTAGGTGGCTCCTGGACAGCGATCGCCAGGCACTTCAGGGTTCAGGGGTCTTCCAAGAGAAAGAGAGATTTTGTGAGGGGAACTTCTAGTGAAAAAGAATTGGGTGTACAAGGTTGAGGGTGATGTCTCTCTTGTAAAATTTTTTTTCATAGTAAATTTGCATGTCCCGTGGAGGCGAGCTCTTTTGTGGCTGATCTTATATTTTGATTATTTTTTTTTTTTTATTTTTTCTTTCTTCCTGCTGCATCGCGTGGTATGAAAAGGATCTTGAAAGATGTGTTCTGACAGACATCACCAACACATACGACATCACCTCTACCACCTACACAGACTTGGACCAAACTTACATGATTCCTCTCATTCGACATAGAAGCATGGCACCTGTTATATTCCTTCCATGACCTCAGATTGGTTTTGGTACGACTTGTCGAGTTTTGGACCACTAGACTAGCACGCACAAGTCACGTGTGGTGTGGAAAGAACTCTACATAAATATCCCCCGGACTTTTGACTATAATTAAGTCATGTGTGGTGTGGAAGGAAGCTCGACCGCGTTGGGAAGCTCCTACCTTACACTTCAAGATAGAATATTCAGAGACCAATTTATTGGCTGGTCATGGACGCCATTGAAAGATACTTTCTGCCTTGCTAATATAAAGAGATCATTCTACTTCATCTCACAGCAACTAATAAATTCATGGATCTTAGAGGAACCCAACTTCTACTTTTGTTCTTTGCTTTTCTGGTGCTCAAGTAAGAAAACTCAATGGAGATTCAATCCCGACTGCATACCCATCGAAAGGAATGCAAGTTCAAATTAAATCTATACTGGAGGATGAATATTTAAATCATCTATTATTGTTTTGAAACTATGTAGATGGATAAATATCTAAATTGTCTGTATTTGCTTTAAGATATGTACACTATAAGAATTTTGAATATTAGCGACATATTAGCGACGAAAAAAAAAATCGTAGCTAATAATAGTCCTTTATCATCAAAAAATGATCCAAAAAATTAGCCATCACTAATACTATTAGTGACAGAATACTGACTATTAGTGACGGCAAAAGTCATTGCTAATAAATTTAAAATTTTAAAAAAAATTGATTATAATTATAATTAAATTAATTAATTATCGACTGCTATTAGCAATGAAAGATTTATCGTCGCTAATAATTTTGAAAAAAAATTATTTAAAAATTATGAAAAATATTTTTTTTCTAATAAAAGTATTAGTAAGGGCGATTAATTTTTAGAGATGAAAAATTATCATCGCTAATACTATTACCAACGGTATTAGTGACGGCACTTGTGCCATCGCTAATAGTCCACCAAAAGTACCCCACCAGCTCACGCGAGAAAAAAATTTTTTCGCTTCCACGCCTCATCCCCTTTTCTTCCTGTGATTCCCCCTCGCTGGTGCCTCCTCCTTCCTGGCTTCCCCCCCTCATTGATGCCTCCTTCCAGAGGTCCCCTCTGGGTGCCTCTTCTCAGCGGTCCCCCTCTCCCTGCGCTCCGACATCCCGCAGCCCCAAGCCCGCATGGCTTTTTCCCCCTCGTCGATGTCTCCTTCCCGATGGCTCCCCTTGACCCGCACGGCAATGACCCATCTACTTAGTCCCTCCTTGACCTTGAGGGATGACTTAGGGTCATCGAAGAGGTGAGTATGAGCTGGCTCATAGGATTCGACCACATCTTCGACCCTTTAGTAGCTTGATACTTTTCGACGTCCTCACAGATCTCGATGTTCCAGACTTGAAGTGATGCATACGTAGAGAAGGTCATGTAGAGGCTTTTGAGCCAGTGACCTCAGAGCTTCTGAGATACCGTCTGCGATACGATCGTGGAGATTCTCCAGGATCCACAGCTGTGCGATCAGCTGATCTCATTGTCCTAACCATCACATCAGATAATTCTATTAGTAAACTCTTTTACTTGTTTTAAGTTTTCATATTTAGAAGGTTCACATATTTAGGCTTGAGTTGGAGAAGGGGATCTATGGTTAAAAATTCAATCTAATAATCCAATTGATGGGTCGAAGATGTCTATAGCTTCGTATCATCGAATGAAATATATAGGAATAATCTATTCAGAATCGGAGAAGTGTATTGAAAGATACGACTCCATATCGAAAGATATACCTCCATATCAAAATTTATTAATAATATTTTATTTTTCTTTGTTTCAGAATGTTGGAACATCCGGCTCTTATCTACTAGCTGCTGGAGAGGAGTAGGAGGACAAGAAGGAGGATTAGACTTGATTTTCTTTTATTTTGATATATTATATTTTTTTTGATACTACTTGTAAAATTATATAATTTATATTTTTAATATAATATAATTAATTTTTTATTTATTATTATCATATTATTTTTGGATTTTAATTATAACAGGTGTTAAAATCATAATTGATTATAATTAATTAAAATAAATTTTAAAAAATATTATTATAATTTTTTTAAAAAATAAAATTAACTATTACTGATGGTATTAGCGATGACCTAAGCCATCGCTAATACTTATTAATGATAGCATTAGCGACAAAATAGCCGTCATTAATTTTTTTTAATTTTTTAAAATTTGATTTAAAAATAAAAAATAAATAATGATGAAAATTAGTCATCTCAAATATTAGCGATGGCTAAAAAACTCATCGCTAATAGATGCAATTAGCGACTGAGATTGTTCCGACCAACAATTAACGATGGATGCTGTTGCTAATAGTATTAGCGATGGCAAAACGACTATTAGTGATGGCAATTAGCCGTCAGTAATAGTCAGATTTCTTATAGTGGTATATACAGATGAATATCTAGATTATCTACGATTGCTTTGAGATCTATGTAGATGAATGAATATTTGAATCATCCATATTTGCTTTTAGATCTATACAGGTGGACGCATAACCTTGATCATCCACTGATTGTTTTGAGACCTATGTAGAAGAATGGATAATCTGGATTATTCACATGGATGCTTTGATATTTGTGCCATGGATGAATAATATAGATCATCTACTAGCTGCTTTGAGATCTGTATAGGTGGATGAATCATTGTTGTAATCTGAATTTATAAATTTAAAAATATAAAATGCACAAAATTAAACAGTAAACAATAACAGCACAACTAAGTGATGTTTGCATTAAGTAATGAGATAAACATAATGCATATTTCAAAGCCTAAATCAAAGTTCGATAGTGTGCAAGTTTATAAGGTATTTCAAATTTTGAATTCAACTATGAATTATTTTCAAATTAATTTTGAATTTTAAATCTAAAATTTGGGAAAGATTTATATATTTCTCCTTTCTCAATGAAGAATTAAAAAAAAATTCTACATGGTTATCAAAACATTAGAAAAGATTTATTTTGGATTTATATTGCCATTTTATACATTTCTCCACTATTTTTAAAGCAGCAAAAAAAGAATTTTTATTTTAATTTAATGTAATAATTTCTATATGAATTTTTGAGCAATAACTAACGAGTTTTTACGCTAGAAATCTAAACAAAAGTTTTATATGGTTTTCAAAGCAGAAATTATTAGATTTTTAGTTTTAAAAATGGACTAATTATCTACATAGTTTTTAGAGCAATAATTTTTTGGATTTTATTTTAAATTCTTAGTTATTTTTTTCATAGTTTTTAAATTGCTGGTAATAAGATTTATATTGTGAAGTAAATTAAATTTCTGTGCAAATTTTAAAGTAGAAAGCATAGGTTTTTTTTTTAAGACTTTCAATTTATTTTTTGCACAGATTTTGAAGTACAGATCAAAGATTTTGTTTTTAAGAACTTAGATTTTGAAATAGCAACCAAAAGGATTTTAGTTTGTTCACATATTGTAAAGCTGCAAATAAATGATTTTTTTTTCATATTTTTCAGAGTAATAAATTTTTTTAAAAGCTAATTTTTTTGAAAAAAGAATTCAACTTTTTTATAATGGAGATAAAACTTTCTGATGCTGCACAATTAAAGCATATTTAATATAATACTTAAATAAGCAACTAGTAGCAATTCCTAGTTTAATCATGAATTTCGTTTTTAGTTGGTTAATGATTGTGGTGCCTACAAATTGCTAATATTGAAAAAATTAGTATTTTTAAATTTTTATAACAATTTTTTTTAGATCAAAAGATTGAATGCTTGCTTGGATCAAGGTTTTGAGGAACACTATCCTAGAAATGAAATTAGTCTAATTCATGTATATCTATTATGTCTATGGCGAGATCGTTTCTAAGATATAACAACCCAACTCAATTCGATCATCCTCTGGTGTGATCGCAGGTGAGGTTTGATCCAATCAATACTTTCAATTGTCCAAACAAAAGATTATAAATATTAAAAAGAGAATGGATGAAAAATAAATTAAAATGTGTAGGAAGAAAATTTAATGGAGCTTTCTCTATTTCAGACTAAGCAGCAGCACAAGGCCACAATAGACTTAGAACCAATGATGCTAAGCCTCTGAATCTACATTTTTTTTATAGGTTCGATCTGAATAACCACCGAACAGGCCTATAAAGGCACCAATAACTTTGATATTGCTAGCACCTCATGAAGGCTTGCCAGCACATGCATGTTAAATGGATATGGAAGTTAGAGTAATATTAAGAAATTCAATATAGAACTAAACTTTATCCACAACCTTATGTTATATATTGAAATCAAATTTAAATCTTAAATTTAAATTTTAAATTTAACTTGAGGTGTGGTAAAACATGCTACCGTCCATGCATATAAGCGCTGTGTATGCCACGCACAGGGTACAATTGATCGAGTCAAGCTGAGTGCACGCGGGTGTGTGGCCGTCAGCCCATTATCCTTAAAATCCAACTTGGACTTGGAAAAACAAGCCATTTAAACACAGAAGTCATGTATGAGTATCAGGATCTCCCAACGTGTAGTTGAATGAGGACTAAATAATATATGCCTCATGTGGAAGTACTCAGCTATTCTAGCCCTTGCAGGATTTGAACTGGCTTCGGTATGATTTGGCAAAGTATTTAACCAATGACCAAGCACGCAGGAGAAGTCGTATGTGGCATGGAAAAGAAGAGGTTTTGTAAGTAGTGCTTAGGATCTATTTAGTTGGAATATATCATATCATGAAATAATTTAATAATTTTTAAAAATTTTTTATCAAAAAAATAATTATAAAAAAATATTTTTTATTATATTTGATTGGTGCAAAAAGTTATTCTAAAAAATAATACTGAAAAAAGATTACTACATTTGATTGGAGATAAATCTATATATGAATATGATTAAATTTATAGATATATCCTTCAGCATAAAATAATTTTTTAATACTATAATAGTATTATCATTTCTAATTAATTTTATATAATGATTATAATCAAATAGCCTTTTGTATAATGCCATCTTCATCTTAATTTTTTTGCCAAAGTTTTTTATTGAATAAATTTAGAAAGATATCAAAACAAATTCAATGATTACATATGCAGTTTTATTGGAGATATTTTTATTAAGTATGGATTATCATCACTCAAAAATTTAATAAATATCAACCTCTATATATTTATTTTACATTCTCTCTTCGAAAAATAAACATGGAGCCCATCATTTTTTTTTTACTCTCTCTCTTTCATTTTTCATATCAAATATGAGAATCTGAGATATAATTTATTTTTTTATGTCAGATTATCCCCAACGAAAATGGACTTTTATAGTTTTGCCTTGTTTGGAAGCTTCTAATCTTACATTTCAAGATGGAATTCAGACTAAGACTACAAATGAGTTGAGCTGCTCGTGAGCTACTCGAGTTCGATTTGAGTCTAAGCTCGACCCAACTCAATTATTATCGAGCTCGAGTAGTCGAGTCGAGGTTGAGTAGCTTTTCGAGTCAAGTGCGAGTAGCATAATACTCAGCTCGAAAGCTAATGAACCTACTCGAATTTACATATATATTTAATAATATTATTTTTATTTATAATATATATATTAATATATATTATTAGCAGGTTAAAGCTTAAATTCGAACTCGAGTATGGCTTGGTTGATATTCGAGTTGAATCAAGTCGATCTCAAATTTTACTTATTTTTTATCGAGCCAAGCTCGAGCTTAAGATATTAAGGCTCGATCGATCTTGAGCCAAGTTTTGAGATCAAATATTTTCAGTCGAATAAAATTCAAACTTCCAACTACTTCACTCGGCTCGACTCGATTGCACTCCTAATTCAGACAGAGGCCAATTTAGTTGTAGGTCATGGAAGGTTTCCCAAGAAAGGATTTTTGTATCACTGCAATGACAAAAATCTTCTCCAACGTATCAAAGATTTTCCTCTTAAAAGACAACCATCTTAAAGAAAATAATAAATAGACAAGAAGGTTAAGTTAACATGATCAACTCCTACGTTCAAATTTTTTGATTATACCAGACGTAAGAAAATTTATATTATTTGCTTTTTTGTTAGATTTTTTTGCTAAATATGACAATTAGACATGGAATTTGTTTTCGATACTAGAGTACACCCAAAAACGCGCCTTAAAGAAGTCTAAATAAAACCTGGTTCTATTTGTTCTCCCTTTTTTTAATTTCTCCCATCTCTCATTCGACGCAGCACTGCATTATTGCATGCACACGACATCACCTCTGCCCCCTACACAGACCTGGACCACTAGACTAGCGCAACTCATGTGTGGTCTGGAAAGAAGTCTTCATAACCATCCCGAGGACTTTTGACAACAATTGAGTCATGTGTGGTGTGGCAAGAGATCTTCATAAATATCCCATGGACTCTTGACTGCTAACAAGTCATGTGTGGTGTGGAAGGATGCTCGACCTTACATTCCAAGGTGGAATATTCAGAGACCAATTCATTGGTTGGTCATGGACGGCAATGGAAGACGCTTTCTGTCCTGCTAATAATTAATATAAAGAGATCATTCTACTTCATCTCACAGCAACTAATAAATTCATGGATCTTAAAAGAACCCAACTTCTACTTTTGTTCTTTGCTTTCTGTGTGCTCGAGTGAGAAAACTCAACGGAGATTCCATCCCGAGATGCATACCCATCGAAAGGAATGCTCTTCTTGGGTTCAAAGAAGGCCTCAAAGATCCCACCAACAGGCTATCTTCTTGGGTGGGTGATGACTGCTGCACATGGGAAGGCGTGGCTTGTGACAACCGTACCGGCCATGTTGTCAAGCTAGACCTCCGCAACCCATCATGCTTCGAATACTATCCTCCAAACAACAAGTGGTCCTTGGGAGGTGAGTTGAGGCCTTCCTTACTTGGTCTGAAATACCTGAATTATCTTGATCTGAGCATGAACAACTTTGGAGGAATTCGTATCCCAGAATTCATGGGCTCATTCCGTCAGCTCAAATATCTTAACCTCTCCTGTGCTAATTTGGGCGGACTGGTCCCACACCAGCTTGGGAATCTATCAAGTCTCCAATATCTCGATCTCAGTCATTATTATTATTATTATTATTATTTTTATGGCGATATTGATGACAATCCATCTGGATTTCTCATCATTGATAATGCCATCTGGATTTCTCGGCTTTCTTCTCTGCGATATCTCAATATGACGGGTGTGAAATTCAAAGAAGGTGTTCACTGGCTGCAAGCACTAAACATACTCCCTTCTGTTATTGAGATACACTTATCTGATTGTGGCATCAACACCACTTCGCTCTCTCTTCCACATATGAATTTTACTTCACTTTCTGTTCTTGATCTTTCTGAAAATTCCATTAATTCGATGATACCTGGTTGGTTGTTCAACATAAGCAGCCTCGAGTACCTTGATCTCGGCTTTAATATTTTTCTGGGCATCATTCCTCCTGCAATTAAGAATCTAGCTTCGCTCAAGGCCCTTGATCTATCTGGTAATTATTTTCTTGAAGGCAAAATTTCGGTTGAACTTGGGGAGCTGTGTACGCTACAGTATTTGGGATTGCAATACATTAATATCAGCAAAAATTTGCATGAATTTGATGACGTGTTTACCGGATGCATCAAAAATAGTTTAGAAACTCTGTACATGCGGAAAACCCAGCTTGGCGGTTATTTGCCGGATTGGTTGGGAGACTTCAGAAAGCTCAAAATTCTCGATTTGAGTGGCAACTCAATTTCTGGTCCTATTCCTGCATCACTTGGAAGACTTGCAGAGTTAGTTGAGTTATTCCTCGAAGAGAACTTTTTGAAGGGTGTGATGTCTGAAGAGCAGTTTGCCAATTTCACCAAACTGCAATATCTAGATTTATCACAAAATCAATTAATTCTGAATCTGACATCTGATTGGATTCCCCCTTTTCAGCTTCAAAGGTTATATGTTGGTTCTTGCAAGCTGGGACCACGATTCCCAGCATGGCTCCTGATGCTAAAAAACATTACCAATTTAGACATGTCTAGCACAGAAATTTCAGACGCTATACCAGATTGGTTTTGGAGGTCATTTTCCCAGATATGGGACTTAGATATCTCCAGCAATGGGATCACTGGCAGTGTACCTGATCTTACAGACTTCAACAACCTTTATTATTTTAATTTGAGTTCTAACCACTTTGAGGGACCTTTGCCAAAATTTAATTCTTCAATATTGTGGTTACTAGACCTATCAAACAATTCATTTTCAGGAGCGGTTCATCTTGACATTGGCAAAAGTATGCCTGATTTGGAATATCTCTCTCTTTCCACAAATAATTTAAATGGTAAAATTCCCTTGTCCTCTGTCATTTTCGATATGACGCTCTTGATCTTTCAAAAAATTTATTGTTGGGTGAGCTCCCTGATTGCTGGAACCACTCTTCCCTTATCATTGTCATGGATTTTTCAAGCAACAATCTATCTGGAAGTGTTCCTCCATCAATCTGTTCATTACTTTTTCTTGAATCATTGCATTTGAGTAATAATAATCTTTCAGGAGAACTCCCTTCATCCTTGAAGAGTTGTGCGAGATTAAATACTCTTGATCTTGGACAAAATAGATTCACTGGTAAAATACCTACTTGGATAGGAGAAAGTTTGTTGTCTTTGAAGATCCTTCGCTTACGATCAAACAAGCTTGTTGGAAATATTCCTCCTAATCTATCAAGACTAGGGCTCTTCAAATCCTGGATCTGGCTAGTAACAATTTATCGGGAACCATCCCTTCTAGCTTTGGGAATTTTACTGCCATGAAAGTGTCGGGGGAGATGAATGGAACAATTTTAAAAAATTATACTCTTTACAATGAAAACATGCAAGTGATTGTAAAAGGAATATACATTGAGTATGCCACATTGCTTCCACTTGTGATCATTATAGACCTTTCAAATAATAAATTATCTGGAACAATACCAGAAGAACTAACCAGCCTTTTTGGACTCGTGAGCTTAAACTTGTCTGGAAATCATCTGATAGGAGAGATCACAGAAAAGATTGGTGCATTGCAACAATTGGAGTCACTTGACTTATCAAGAAACAATCTTTTCGGTAGAATTCCTTCAAGCATGATTGGTCTAACTTTTTTGAGTTACTTGAACTTGTCATATAACAACTTCTCAGGAAGAGTTCCATTAGGTAATCAACTTCAAACCTTCACTGACTTATCTATCTATGCCGGCAATCCTGGTCTTTGCGGGTTCCCATTAACTCAAAAGTGCAAAGATGATGGGACAAACCAAGGTCCAAATGCTGTTGGAGGGGATGAACAAAATGATGATTCCATGGATAAAGAAAGATTTAAAATGAAGTGGAATATGAGCACTGGAGCAGGATTCGCTATAGGTTTTTGGGTTGTTTTTGGCCCGTTATTATTCAACAACAAATGGAGAGAAGCCTATTTTCAACTTATAGATCAAGCATATGATACCGTTTATGTGGTCCTGGCAGTGATTTTTACTAGGTTTAGAGAACATAATGTTAGAGCATGACTTCTTGTTACCTTGAATGGTGTTTGCAAGACTTTTTTTTTTCTTTTTTGTTTAAGTGTATGCAGAAATTTTTAGAATGGATTATCCATATTCACACTCTAGTTTTGCATGTGGAACCTTGTACTTGTACTACTCTAATAAAATAACCAGTTTCATGCTAATTCATTTTGTTTATCAATAGAGAATTGCTGATTTCGTTTTGAGGGTTAAGTCATATTATATATCATCATGCTTATATTATTTGACCTTAGATAACTAAACTTATGTGAATAAGCTAAGAAGACTAAGCTTGAACTTATCTGAATTTAGAATGGTTAGAGCTCAGAAAATTGCACTCATATGCGCGGGAGACTATGCATAATTTACTTAATCACAAATTTAAGGAATTAGAATTTTACTTATTCTTGATTTGTCATACACTTGGCTTTATTTCAAAGCTTTGCTCAATCTATAAGCTCACAAGCTTTTTCATCTTTTGCGCTAAATGGTTGTCACATATGATAAGGCATCTCGCAAAAAGACAATAAAAAAGACAGGTTGTCTCAATGATTTGGCATATCGAATGAAGCAAACTTCTGAGAAATTTCGCTTTTCTTTCTCCATTTAAATCAAATAGTATAAAATCATCCCATTGAGATTTTTGAAACAACCTGTTGTGGTTCAATAAATCTGGAAGCTTTCAGTATCAATATTCTAATAATTAATTTATTAATTTAAGAATAAAATTTGGTGCTAATCCAATCTTAAAATTGTATCCAAGAAGCATATGTATGAAAAGAGGGACAACTCTACATTTACAGCAGTATAGGAAAAGCTGATCCGGTGTCTCTTGTTGCAGAAAAGTAGGTGGATTTGCACTCCATTTCTGTCAAGATGAGAAAAATATGAGAGGCTCGATCATAATTGACTTTTAATTTGTTGAGAATTCATGTATGAAAAAAGAATTCCACAACGCACAGTAAAATACTTCTGGGCTAAAAACTAATTAAATATCTTTGGGTCAACTAGGATTCAAATAGTTGAGTCCACTCCCTTGGGACTCCCGCTATTTTGTTCTAATTCCTTACCTGACAACCTATCGTATCACAGTTAATAGTCATGTTCCTTCGTGTAACCCTCAAAGTGTGTTAGTATTTATAGAATTCATAATGCCCTTGTGCAAGGAATAATAACATGCAGTAAGCTTAAAATGCAGTGAACATGAATGCACTCTCGATTTGGGAGAGTAAGCCATCGTACTTGATTCTTGAAGAGTTGGGCATGTGACATAGCAAGTAAATTGGATTGCGATAAAAGTACTCAGGAGCATAATATAGTACGTTCAAGAGTAAGGTTGATAAGTGACCTACAATGTGGTGCAATTGCATGAGAAGGGCACATGGCAAGTGCACTAAAAGTGTGCTGAAAAAATACAGGAGCATATGATGTTGCATTTGGATGAGAAGGGGATTAGGTAGCGATATGGGTAGTGCACGTAAGAGGGAGATTATCGGGAAGCATGTGTGAAAATATAGTCTCACATTGGATGGTAAAAGAAAGTTGAAATGGTTGCTATACTACTTTCACCCAAAACTTAATGACTCTGAGCTTTTTTTTTTTTGTTTAGCTTGCATCCGCCTATCTATCCGCATATTTGCTGAACTAAATGCTTTTAAACCATGTAGAGTGTACCTATCTTGTACCCAAAAAGCACGGCATTTGTGACAATTATTTTGTAGTTATCCTTAAGAGACTCTAAATTATATTATTAAGAAGAAATAATATTTTGATAAAAAAAAGAAATAATATTTTGATAACAAGAAGAAAGATATAATTGAAATCAAAGTTGTCTTTGACAAGGATCAAATTGGAATTTATAAGCAAAGTTCATTGTCGTACCTTATTATGGTTAATAAGCAAGACAAGATATTCGTTCTATGAACCAATTTTGTGGAAAACTCTCACCCTGTGATAAGATTTAAATTAAAATACTGAGTTATTTTGGGGATGATGATGCATTATTACTAGTTAATGAGTTAGGATACTAGTTGCTCTACAAAATCAAGTTTGAGGACAGTCAAACGCTAATAAGTATGAAACAAAAATATTATGAGTTACTTTGGAGATTCATCATCCATAAGTAAGGCATGTCATAGGTAAGAGTGTGGGATTACAAATCTACCTTTGGTTTTTATCCTTTAGTAATACTTTATTTTGAAGAATTTTGCTACGGTATTCCAAAATCCTTTTTAGTCTTTTTTATTATTAATCTATTTCTGACCATTTGATTCAGGATAAATGGCACTGATTTATCCATTCACAATCAGTTTTAACCAGTCAAGTGCGCGGCTGGTGTGGTGAATAATTTAAATTATGAAGATAATTTGAAAATTAAAAGTTGACTGATCCCGTAAATAATTAGAAATTTAGAAATATTTTTATAAATTGATTATTTTGAAAATTCTGTCTCCTTCTTTCTTTCCCCTCCCTTCTCCATTTTTTTCTCCTTTGCCTCTGACCACCGTGGCCTCCTCTCCCCTCACTGGCTTAACTGCCACCGATTAAGCCCTGCCCCTTCCACGCCACCTTAATCATCTCCTTTTCGATATCTGGCTGGCCGATCAAGCCCCACCCACCTCCACTCCTTTCGATCGCTATGGCTGCTTCTTCCCTGCCACCTCCTTCTCGATCTCCGGCCGCCGATCAAGCCCCACCCATACATTTCACTTCTTCGTTGGTCAATGTGATCAAGCCCCGTTTGACCCTCTTCTTTTCTCATTCACCTCCAATTGCCACCGTCACCTCTCCCCTCGCCACCTTTACTACCTCCGATCAAGCCCCACTGCCTCAACCCTATAGCTGCAGCTACCTCTTTCTCTAGATCCAACCGCCCTATCCTCCAGTTCTGATTCCAACGGCCTGAAGCGGCCCGAATGGAGATATGGGTGGAGAAGGAGGGGGGCGATGGCGGGGAACGTGTCACGCCCCGAACCCAACACCCGGGTCGGATACGTGATGGCCGCACACTCCTTAGAGCAAGCCCTAAAGAATATGCAAGGCCAAATTAAATCATTACAATCTTATCAACCATAATATTTAATTTCAACAATAATTCATAAAACTTGCATAATTACAATTAACATTCCTTCAATCCTCTGATCAAGTATCAACGGTACTCTATCTATGCATCCGCTCACTCACAAATCCATACCATAGCCAACCATGGACATCTTGTAACTCTGAGAAGAAAAAGAAAGATGAAGGGGTGTGAGCTTTACAGCCCAGTAAGAATTCCCATATCACACTGATATAGTAATATAGTCTGAAAATAAGGATCAGCAATAAAATATAAAATCTCATGTTCAATGTCCAGAATAATGCAAACATTCATAAATTTTCTGTTTTGTCAAAATAGATGCATCATCATATGTTAACAGGTGAAACACTTTTGTTCAACAATTGTTTCATGCCTTATCTTTCATTTCTCTTTTCATAATCACATGACTTTTAACATTTTCTTTCTGGCTCTGGACTATCCAAGTCTATACCTCAGTCATCATCCGGATCGAATCCACTTTAAAAAGTCTTTCAAGACTGTCCCAGGATGAGCTCCTGGCCGGCTGTCCCACGTACCAAAGCCCGTGAGAGGCTGTCCCAGGCATAAGCTCCTGGCGGGCTGTCCCAGGCATGAGCTCCTGGCCGGCTGATCCACCTGTAAGCCAGTGGGGGCTGTCCCAGGCATAAGCTCCTGGCGGGCTGTCCCAGGCATAAGCTCCTGGCCGGCTGTTCCACATGACAAGGCTAGTCCATACCATATATCTCTTTCTTTTCATTTAATCATTATGTGTTAATTTCATCAATCAATTCTGTCTTGCATTATGATCAATTCAGATATGTCATATCCATATAATCATGCCATCAATCTCTGATACATATATATTGACATAACATACTCATGCTCAAAATCAAATAACAGTATCTCAGGTATAATAAATTCATCGATCTCAAATCCGATAACGCAAAACCAATAATGCAAGACCAACAGTAAAATAGCATATATAATAGTGATCATGTACAGGGATTCTTACCTTTATCGATGACTGATCCAAACACAGAAATCAATGTTCTTCTTTGATTTATGAATTTCTTTAACAAAATATTTCACTCGATATCATTTGCAGACAATCATCTCTTCATAACCCTGATCAAATATAAAAATCATATATAGAGAAAATTATCGATAATCGATCCTAATACACAAATCGAGGACCTCTCTTAGGATTAACCAAAATTAGGACTTGTCTATGTATCTGGATCCTCCACTGATCCATAAGACTTCTAGAGAGAAAAAATCCATGAAGAGAGAGAAAATTCTAGAGAGAGAAAGTAGAGAGAGAAAGTGGAGAGAGAAATCTTCATATCCTTCCGATGAGGCACTCATGATCGAGATCATCAGAGGTCCTATCAGGGTAACTCAATATGAATCAAGTGTTACAAATTTCGAATAGGATCGAACTGGGATCAGATCTACTGCACGAATTTCGGAGCAACCTAAGATCATCTTATTTTCATCTTCAAGTTTATTCTAGGATTCATGATGCAATCAGAGAGGAAGAAAGATCCTAGAGAGACAAAATCCGTAAAGAGAGAGAAAGATCTAGAGAGAGAAAATAGAGAGAGAATCTAGAGAGAGAAATTGGAGAGAGAAGGTAGAGAGAGGAGAGAGAAAAGAGAGAGAAAGAAGAGAGAAAGGAGAGAGAGGAAAATTCTCTCCTTCTTCTTCTTATTTTATTTTATTTTTATTTTTATTTTTCTCTTTTTCTTTTCTTTTCTTTTTCTTTTTTCCTTTTTTTTTCTTTTCTTTTTCTTTTTTTCCTTTTTCTTTTCTTTTTCTTTTTTTCTTCTTCTTCCTTTCTTCTTTTCTTCCCGCGGGTTCCGTTGGGCCAAAACAGGGGAGGAAAAAGAGCGTGGCTCGGGCTCCGACGACTTGGCCGGAGATCCGGCAACGACGGCCGAGCATGCAAGCTGGCCGACGGCAGGGTCACCCTCCTTGTTGCCGGCGGCAGAGAAGGAAGAAAATCATAAAAACAGGGTATCCCTGTTTGAGCCCGAACCGGAAGTCCGAACCGGCACCTCGCCGGCTTCCAAAAACACCAGTGACCGGAGAATAACAAGGAGAAGAGGAAATACCTTGTTCCGGCGGCCAAAACAGCTCCGGCGACCTCTTTTCTTCCGATCAACCACCACGGAAATCTCTGAGAAAAATCCCTCAAATCCCCTTGATTTACTTCGAAATTTTTGTTGTAAATTCCTAAAGGAAGGTTGGAGGATCTTATAGTGGAGGTTTCCTACCCTAGCCGGACTCTTTGAGTCCGATTTTGCCGGAAATCGTGAAGGAAGAAGACTCCGGCTAGGAGTCTTCCTCCTTCTCTATTCTATTTTTTTTTTTTTTTTTTTTTGTGTTGTTGGGCCATCTGGGCTACAGGCCCAAGTATACGGGTTGCTACAATCTCCCCCCCTTAAAAAAATTTCGTCCTCGAAATTAGATTATGTCGTTTGAGATATCTATTTCAAAGTATACATTCTTCATGTCATTCTCAAGCTTACGATAATATCATATATATTATTTATTTCTCATGATCTTGTTATAACAAAATTATTTAAAATTTCAAACTCATCCCTTCTTATTGATTTCTCAATTTTTTGAAGAACTGTAACATTTTAAACTTGTATTAATATACCACCGTTATTTGTCTAATACATTTCACTCGAAATTCATAATTATCTCATACTACCCCTGATAATTAAAGATCAAACATCGAGCACTCTTTACCATCATCGATTTCTTTCTTCACTTGATTTTCTAATAAATTTTATATGTAGACTCTCATCTTAAGAAAAATCTCAATCTTCTATATCAGTTCGAGTAACAATATTAAATTTAAAAAAAATATGAGATCTATGTCAGGACATTCTAAATTTGAACTAATATCAGAACTATCAAGCTATTAATAAACTTGAGATATCTAGACTTTCTTGGCATTATCTATAATGAAGCAACCTACTAACAAAAATTATCCGACTATGATCAGATAAAAAAATTATTTTTTATTAACAACTAATGTATTCCATAATATCTTCAGAATCAAAGAATTAATATTTCTAATCAATTTAACCCACCATGCTTTTGCTGCGCACTTTGATCTTAATTTATCAATTTATATAATTATATCAAAGATAAAAATATCTTTATATGTTAGATCAATCCAGAATAGATCCAACCTTCAAATTTCATATAAGACTTAGGGCAAAATTTTAAGTTTCTTTATCTTTACTACCTTTGAGTATAGCATATAAAAATTAAATCTTGATCCACTTTCTATGTTTGAAATCATTGCATAAGTTTCATCACTCTTCAAGAATCCAACATATCTAGAATCAGTTGGAGTTAACCTTAGATTTATCTTACAATCATTTAGATAATTTTTAAATCAATCTTCCTTTTTAAAAGAATTAATTCTAACTTGACAAACTAGAAGAACTCAAGCCAGCATCCTTAAGTAGAATCAACTTGATTATTTCTTATAGAACTTCCTTCATCACAACCCTTAATATTAATCAATAAATCTATACAAAATCTTGTCCCTTGTATAAGTCATTCAAAATTTAATATTAGCAAGATGTCTTAATTTAATTTAAAAATTTGAACTTTGACTTGAATAATTAATACACTTCACCATCTTCAATAATCATAAAAAAAAAAATCTAATCCAAAGATAGTAATATGAATTATTAAGGATTTTATCATAACCTGTATATCATACTCTGACAAAATAAATTTTCTTCTTTAATTTAACAACAATATCAAAATACTTTTGATCTACTTAGAAAAATAAACTTTTGACTTGAAATTCAATGCAACTTGAAAGATCAAGGAATCATATTCAGAATATGATATTTTGAGTAACCAAAGATTTCACCAAGATGTGTATCTCATATTCTCATAATAAAATTGAAATATATTTTTCTTTTTCATCTAAGATTGAGTTTCATATATGATTCTCTTATAGGTTCAGTATTCAAAAATATTTCTCTCTCATATGATGTAATTTCTTCTTAGACCATATCTTTAATGATCAAAATCTTAAACTCTGATATTATCAATCATACTTTAGTGATTATAATCCCAAAATTTTGATATCACTTATATGACAATCCCTAGTGACCTTAAACTTGGCTCTAGTACTATTCTGTCATATCCTAATCACTTATATCATTGTCTTCAAATGAACGTAACCTAAGCTCTAAGCTCAGATGCCACTCTGTCACATCCTACTGATCTTACATAAAGTTTTAATATCTCTTCATAATCTCTAGTGATCTCAAACCTAAGCTTTGATATTATTCTATCACATCCAAATCATTTATATTGTAATCTCCAATGATCATAACCTAAGCTCTAATATCACTCTGTAATATTCCAATCACTTATATCATAATCCCTAATGATCATAACCTATGCTCTGATACCATTCTGTCACGCCCCGAACCCAACACCCGGGTCGGATACGTGATGGCCGCACACTCCTTAGAGCAAGCCCTAAAGAATATGCAAGGCCAAATTAAATCATTACAATCTTATCAACCATAATATTTAATTTCAACAATAATTCATAAAACTTGCATAATTACAATTAACATTCCTTCAATCCTCTGATCAAGTATCAACGGTACTCTATCTATGCATCCGCTCACTCACAAATCCATACCATAGCCAACCATGGACATCTTGTAACTCTGAGAAGAAAAAGAAAGATGAAGGGGTGTGAGCTTTACAGCCCAGTAAGAATTCCCATATCACACTGATATAGTAATATAGTCTGAAAATAAGGATCAGCAATAAAATATAAAATCTCATGTTCAATGTCCAGAATAATGCAAACATTCATAAATTTTCTGTTTTGTCAAAATAGATGCATCATCATATGTTAACAGGTGAAACACTTTTGTTCAACAATTGTTTCATGCCTTATCTTTCATTTCTCTTTTCATAATCACATGACTTTTAACATTTTCTTTCTGGCTCTGGACTATCCAAGTCTATACCTCAGTCATCATCCGGATCGAATCCACTTTAAAAAGTCTTTCAAGACTGTCCCAGGATGAGCTCCTGGCCGGCTGTCCCACGTACCAAAGCCCGTGAGAGGCTGTCCCAGGCATAAGCTCCTGGCGGGCTGTCCCAGGCATGAGCTCCTGGCCGGCTGATCCACCTGTAAGCCAGTGGGGGCTGTCCCAGGCATAAGCTCCTGGCGGGCTGTCCCAGGCATAAGCTCCTGGCCGGCTGTTCCACATGACAAGGCTAGTCCATACCATATATCTCTTTCTTTTCATTTAATCATTATGTGTTAATTTCATCAATCAATTCTGTCTTGCATTATGATCAATTCAGATATGTCATATCCATATAATCATGCCATCAATCTCTGATACATATATATTGACATAACATACTCATACTCAAAATCAAATAACAGTATCTCAGGTATAATAAATTCATCGATCTCAAATCCGATAACGCAAAACCAATAATGCAAGACCAACAGTAAAATAGCATATATAATAGTGATCATGTACAGGGATTCTTACCTTTATCGATGACTGATCCAAACACAGAAATCAATGTTCTTCTTTGATTTATGAATTTCTTTAACAAAATATTTCACTCGATATCATTTGCAGACAATCATCTCTTCATAACCCTGATCAAAATAGAAAAATCATATATAGAGAAAATTATCGATAATCGATCCTAATACACAAATCGAGGACCTCTCTTAGGATTAACCAAAATTAGGACTTGTCTATGTATCTGGATCCTCCACTGATCCATAAGACTTCTAGAGAGAAAAAATCCATGAAGAGAGAGAAAATTCTAGAGAGAGAAAGTAGAGAGAGAAAGTGGAGAGAGAAATCTTCATATCCTTCCGATGAGGCACTCATGATCGAGATCATCAGAGGTCCTATCAGGGTAACTCAATATGAATCAAGTGTTACAAATTTCGAATAGGATCGAACTGGGATCAGATCTACTGCACGAATTTCGGAGCAACCTAAGATCATCTTATTTTCATCTTCAAGTTTATTCTAGGATTCATGATGCAATCAGAGAGGAAGAAAGATCCTAGAGAGACAAAATCCGTAAAGAGAGAGAAAGATCTAGAGAGAGAAAATAGAGAGAGAATCTAGAGAGAGAAATTGGAGAGAGAAGGTAGAGAGAGGAGAGAGAAAAGAGAGAGAAAGAAGAGAGAAAGGAGAGAGAGGAAAATTCTCTCCTTCTTCTTCTTATTTTATTTTATTTTTATTTTTATTTTTCTCTTTTTCTTTTCTTTTCTTTTTCTTTTTTCCTTTTTTTTTCTTTTCTTTTTCTTTTTTTCCTTTTTCTTTTCTTTTTCTTTTTTTCTTCTTCTTCCTTTCTTCTTTTCTTCCCGCGGGTTCCGTTGGGCCAAAACAGGGGAGGAAAAAGAGGGTGGCTCGGGCTCCGACGACTTGGCCGGAGATCCGGCAACGACGGCCGAGCATGCAAGCTGGCCGACGGCAGGGTCACCCTCCTTGTTGCCGGCGGCAGAGAAGGAAGAAAATCATAAAAACAGGGTATCCCTGTTTGAGCCCGAACCGGAAGTCCGAACCGGCACCTCGCCGGCTTCCAAAAACACCAGTGACCGGAGAATAACAAGGAGAAGAGGAAATACCTTGTTCCGGCGGCCAAAACAGCTCCGGCGACCTCTTTTCTTCCGATCAACCACCACGGAAATCTCTGAGAAAAATCCCTCAAATCCCCTTGATTTACTTCGAAATTTTTGTTGTAAATTCCTAAAGGAAGGTTGGAGGATCTTATAGTGGAGGTTTCCTACCCTAGCCGTACTCTTTGAGTCCGATTTTGCCGGAAATCGTGAAGGAAGAAGACTCCGGCTAGGAGTCTTCCTCCTTCTCTGTTCTATTTTTTTTTTTTTTTTTTTTGTGTTGTTGGGCCATCTGGGCTACAGGCCCAAGTATACGGGTTGCTACAGAACGTGAGTGGAAGAGGAGAAAGAAGAAGGCAACATGCGATGGCCGACTCAAGCAGCAATAGTAAAGCTACGAGAAGGTGAGCGGTGGAGACAGAGGAGGAAGGGGCAACGTGCTCAAGCGGTGGAGGTAGAGGAGGAAGGGGGGGCGATCTGAGCGGTGGAGGGGAAAGAGGGTGAGGAGGCAACCAGCGGTGGTGGGGAGTCGAGTGGCGGTGGGGCGGCGAGCGACTAGTTCGATTGACGGGGGGAGGCGGACGATGGCGGTGAGGCGATAAGAAGAAGAAGAGGAAGGGGGATTAAAAATAGTAAAATATTATTTTTTAAAAAATAAAAAAATACATAAAAAATTGTAGAGAAATATCTTAACCATCCTTCATAATAAAATATTATTAAAAAAGTACTGTAGCAAAACTGTATTTTGAATTGGAGTTAGGTATATATTTACTTTGATTGAACATATGATTTGTTTTAGAAATTTGAATAAGAATCTTGTGAAGATATTAATCAATATTTTATAAAATAAATATGAAGTGATTCTTCATTGCTGGAAACGTGCTCCTATATAAAAAACAAATATTTTAAAGATTTGAAAATTTTTAAGTTATATTCAACACTCTTCTATTGCTTTAATAGCTCAAGATTGGTCAAATCTAATTCATCTTCCCTCTAATTTAACAGTTGCATCCTTAACGAGCCAGCTTATGTCAATTGATACAGTTGACCTATTTTCCCTAATTTCATACCCTAATTCACCAATTCCGGTGCAATCCCTGGAGTCCAATTTCTTTTTGAATCTTGATGTCTCAGATTGTGGGGAGGGAGAAGGTAGGGAAGGAGTTTATGGGTTTTGGAAGATATGGGAACTACGCAAGGAAGCATGGGAGAGCAACTGTTGCTTTCCAACGGAGAGTAATTTGAAAGTAGAAGCCATGATGAGTGACACAATTCGAGTTTCTTCCATGGTGCAATATTTCAGTACCCCACCCCAGAAAGAATAATAACAATAATACTGGAATTATAAAGGACGAAGGGAAAGAACCCAGGGAGGAAAACTATGCTGTTGGAGAAAAGCGTTGTAGTTGAAACCAGAAAGAAGAGATATATAGCGCCGGCAAAATATGATCGGACCCATCAATCTGATCTATATTTGATACATCATAAATAAATTTGGATTTAGGCTTAACGGGTTTAGATTATATACAATTCGAGCCATTTAATCTATTTAATATTTAGATCAGATTTAGATTTTAGATATCTAACCCATTTAACCTATTTAATATTCAGGTTGGGTTGAGTCAAATAATTCATTTAATCCATTTAACTTGTTTAATCTCTTTAAAATCTGTTTAACCTATTTCTGACATATTTAAGATGAGATGTTTAATCCGTTTAATCCATTTAAGACCTGTTTAACTAATTTAAAACATATTTAATCTATGTCTGACCTATTTAACTTGACATGTTTAACCTATTTAATCTGTTTAATCTATTTAACTTAATTTGACCTGTCTAATAAATGAGTTAAATAGATCGAATCGGATTATCTATTTAATAAACATATTAGATTCAAATTTGAATTTTTGATCAATAAAAAGATCAGATTTGATTTGGCGATTTTTTTAATCTCATCCATATTTGTCATCCCCAAAGAAATATTTATTTGCTTCCATTAGCAGAGCACGAGTTTGTTAAATAGGCACCGGACACCTATTTAATAAATATGCTATTAAATATGCTATCCCAGCTTCTTCATGAAAATATGCAAGAAACAAAATGAAATTTTCGACCCTTATTAAGAAAGAGTTTGGCAATTCTTGAGCAGCTTATGTCTACAAATCCTCCTTCCTTATTTTGGGCCAAGATAATGGTTTTGTCATCTTTCCTGATAGATATGTAGAGAAATAATCTTGCAATATTGAATCTCCAAAATTCTAGAGAAAAATTCAGCACTTAATGGGGATCTTAGCCAGCTGAAGCACAAAACATCATCCCAATTTTTCAGCACTTCACAACTGCATTGGTTGTGAAACAATGTTAAAATAAAAATTGCATGCTATGAAAAAGGAGAAATAAAAGAGTGGAGTTTGAGTTGGGTCTTATTTATTGGCTAAATGTATAAAATTTAAGAGCTTGCTATGATCAGGTGGTTATTTTCCATTGTTTATCTAGTCCTGCACTTAAATTTATATGGTAGAGCTTCACATGGGCAATGCGCATGATGGATTTAGTCCTGTAGTAAAATTTGTGTGCTTGGGTCCAGAAAATAGCATTATCCCAGACCTGCACTAGACCAAGCATTGGCTTTCTCCATTTTTTTAAAAAAAAGCTAAAGCACATCTATGATTTGGCTAATTATATTTATTTGCGTAATGTTGCTTGTTTGACAAATATAGTTGTGTTGAGATTGCCGGCTTTGATGCCAGAAAATAAGGGACGGGAAATGATGTTAAGTTAAAAAAAATTAAAATTAGAAAAGAAGAAGAAGAAGAAGAAGAAGAAGAGGAAAGATGTATACTTATGTCGAGATTGCTTGCTTTAATTTGATTTTTGATTAAATTTTTTGGGTTGGGTCCTGTAGACCATTATGTTGTTCAAATCAGATATGTCACAGTAGGTTCTGTTGCCTCTTTTTATGGCTTAGATCTAAGATGGTGTTATCCATTTTAACAATATAATTTGCAATGGAACAAAGCCATTTTGTACATTGAACCCATGATACCAATCCTTTTTTCAATGTAGGTTGTTGCCGCAAAACTCTGAGTCAGTGTAGTTGAGGTCTATCTCCTACCGATTTGAGATCTAGTGATGAATTGGAGCACCTTCATCTCAGAGACCTAAAAAGAAAGTCCACACTCATTGAAGATTTTCTGATGAGGGACCTTCCGTACTTAAATTAGCCGAAGCTCAAAAATAGCAGAAAATGAGAAAGGGAGAGAGTAAGAATTTCTTTTCTCTAAAGAAAAGACTTACCCGAGGGCATTGATTACGTGCATCATCTGCAGGCATTACATGCGACAATCTAGCCCATATATGTATAGTTGAAGGAAACTATCTCGAGATTTTGGTGAGATGTTGAGGTGGGACTTTGGTGAAATCCGAGGTCAGTCGAATGTGTCCAGGATCATCTATCTCCAGGTCAGTTTACACCCAACATCAAGAGCTGGCTTGATAGAAGACTATCTAGTCATTTAGAGTCTTCCATGCATGGCCTACTAACTAGGATCTCCGATGTCCTTAAAAGCTTCCTTGGTTCCGGCAACTCCTCCAATTCTTCTTTAACAACCTAATGTTGAGCTACTTAGCTGCTTGTAGAATAAGTATGTAGAAATAGTGAGATACCTCTCGTCCATTGGCCGAGCCAGGCTAGGTGAGAAAATGGTTTACTCCTCCATAGGTAGATCTTGAGACAATCTTTGAGCATGCTTTTCTTTTTCCTTGGCTTCGCAATGGAGCTAACATTACCCATCAATTTGCATGATGTTTGATTTAAATTTATCGAGGATGGTTTGGTCTGCAACACCATCCAAGGTATACAGCCGCCTGCCAAATGTCTGTGTATGCTCAAGGAAACTATAGCTTAAATTGAATTCTCAAGCTTCCAATATCATGTAGAATAACTGAACAACACTATTTTGGGAATCTATAGAAATGAGGAATCAGTAAACATGATAGCAATGGGTTATGTTAAGTTGGGCCCTTTGCCAACCTCATCAAATTTTGGATATTTTTAAGTTGTTGTGGACTTTTCTTACCTTACGGTGCTTGTGTCTTGTTAATGGGAAGACATGCTTCCAGAGTTTGGGTCTCACTTGTCGACACTCTGAACCTACCACAGCTGCCAGAATCCATTGAACAATTGTGGGGAACTTGGCAACAAAATCTCCCAAAGGTGCATCCTCAAATGATACGGAATAGTTTCCTATCAGCAATGTGCTGGTGTCTTTGGAAGGAATGAAACAAGAGAATTTTTGAATTCAAAGCGAGAAGCTCTTCCTTGCTGAAACAGCAAAGCATAGCCCACATCAGATCCTGGATACATACAGGTCCTTCTAGGTGACTTCTGCAAATGGGCGATCATTTAGATAAATTAGAGATGTAGGAGTGTTGGGGACAACAACCTCAACTGACTTCTACTAATGTGGTAGAAACCTAAAAGAAATCTACTGCGGTCCTAGAATTACAGAAGAAAGACTAAGTTTACAGAGTCTCTTATAGTTCAACAAGTCTTTATCAGGCTTTCAGCATTGCAGTTGCACGGACCTTTCTCTGGCCTTCATCAGACCCTTAACTATTTCGCTGCCATTTCAGACTTCATAACAACCTGTAATGTCCCTGTTTTGTCGATAAATCATCGACTCTTTTTTGTAAGTTCCCCTGCTTGTTGAATTGCTTCCGATATCCCTCCCATATAAACTCCTTGTAATTAATCCATTCATCAATGACTTATGGATGGCAGCTTCTGCCTCCTATTCAATCAAAAAAAGAAAAAAAGAGGAGACATGCAAGGCTGGATTTTGTCCCATGCTAACTTCTAAGCCTACTCATGCTACTTGTGGGTATAAAAAGCATTTCTATCTTGTAATGCTATGAGTAATTTTTGCATTCCTTTTTTTTTTTTTTTTGTTTTCACAAAGTTCAACTCATTTCTTTTCGTTTGATAATAGGTAAGAGAACGATAGTGTCTCTGGTATTGAGAAAGAGTTGGGATGGTGATATTGGAAAGATTTGCAAAGGTGTATTCAAATATCATTTAAATATTTAAATTTAACTTTGTTTCTAATATTTGCAAAGGTGTGCAAAAAATATCATCTAAATCTCACTTTGTTTCTAAGTTGGGAAAAAAATATTGAAAAACTAGGTCATTGCAGCTTAATATATGGACTTTAAGTTCAAAATGAAGAATGTATCGGAGAATGTGTGCATACAATATTCAGCAAGGTAGATGAATTAATGGAAGTTACTGAGCTCTAAAGCGGTTGAAGTAAGAAAAAAACGAATTTGAAGAAAAAGACTGCTGCAATGGGATTAAGCAATTAAAAGATACGTTTGATTTTGATGTGAAGGTTGTCCACTTTGAAGATAAAAAATAAGTATCGATACCAAACAGTTTATACACCTCAGGAGGATATGTGGATGGATTATAGACAGTTGAATAGGAATTTTAACACACTTGAAAAAAGATATAAGATTTTAATGAGTATGGATAGTGGCATGAAAGGTTTAACCGGGACAAGAAGGTGATGTATTCGGATGCAGTCTTCGAAAGAATAATGTGGGAGAGAATGATTTGTGAGAGAATTCTATTGGAAAAATTGTGTGGAGAGAATGTAATGTAGTTGTATAGATTCTTGGTGTTTTATTGTGAAGAGGAATATATAGATATTATGCTACTTCATTCGCAACTTCGCTTGCAATGTTTGATTGTAATATTAGAATGTCATTATATAATGCTACTTATTTTCTAATCTTTGATATCAATTTTTGTCCATTTTTGTTGATTTATGATATTTTAATGATTTATAATTGATTTTTTAAGTTTTATGTAATTAAATGAGGATAGAACAACATGCACTTAAATAAGTTCTCTTATTATTCTATCTAAAACTAAGATGGATTCAATAGAAATAATTAAGCAAAAGAGAATGAGGCAGAATATCCTCATCAAAAAAAAAAGAAAAAAAAAAGAGGTGGAATATTCTTTTGCAACAAAGAATGCAAAAGCCATCAGAAATGAAGGATCATTCTACCAATGGGATTAGAAAACAAGCATCAGTTCATGTATATATAATCCTACTTGCTTTATTGTTTGGCCTTGCCTTCATCTTGCACCATAAGAAATATTAATTGTAATTCTTTTTTTACAAGAAAAACTAACTTTTGTATCTAGATACCATCTAGATCTAGGTATAATTGCATTTTTTTTTTTCTTTTATTCAATAACTCCACCGTGCCGCACAAGTTATTTTCTATTATGACATGGGAGTGCAAACGTGTGCAAAACTGGCATGAATAGCATGCAAGGATCATAAATCTAAATAACGTGGAGAACTGGCAGATCCCTCGCTACCAAACCTTTCGTGGATATCATTAGACCTAAATGACCAGAGATTTGATATGACTCAGGTTATGAGAGTAAACTTCTTTCAAATTACAAATAATTTAGGTTAAATCGAATCATAATCTTTCTAATTTTTTAATTGATCAATCACACGAATATGCATTTATTGCATAAGATTAGCCTCAATTAAGTACCTCAGAAGCCCATGCTTCTCTATATTTCCCTAATTGAACGAAATTGTTAGCATGTAATTTGAATCTCATCAGTGAGTAATAAATATTGATAATATATCTCAGCCAGAGGGAAGATACAAACAACCCACATTATGTAAAACTTGGCTGACAGGCTGCCCAAGCTTGCCCTACCTGAGAGCTGGTGAATAGACTTTTAGTGCTTGTCTATTAAATAGACTTGAGGCTAACAGCTCTCTCATGCATAATATGCTTCAATAGATTGAATCCATCAATTTGAAAACATGCACTTCTTACCATACGAGTTCGATGACTACAGGTACTACGATCTCAAAATTTTCCAGAGCTTGGAATCTGGCAACTAAGAGAAAATATAAGCTCAGAATTCAAGAGATGCATAGATGAGAAACAAGGAAAACATGACATAATTGGAAGTATAAGACAAACATCAATGTGGCTGTGGAACACTCAGCAGCAAACTCATCAAAGATCCCACTCCTGGTAGCTTATAGGCAGAACCGTTTCTGCAGCTAGATCTTTTTTTGGATTCACAATAAGCAAGCATATCTTTCTACTCCGAATATGAGCATGTGATTCTTTCACCTACAGAAGAGATAATCATATCATGAATTGCAGTGAATAGTATGAATGGTGGAAAAATAATATTGAGGGTCTGTTTAGAGAGCTCGGGTTCTCTGCGGTGCACCGCATGGTGCGATGCACAGCGCACCGTCCATCACGTGATGGACGGCCATGTGCGGATGCATGTCCGTTGCGCACGGCCGTGTGCGGCCGTCCATCGTGCGATGGACGGGGCGCGCTGTGCACCACATGGTGCGGTGCACAGTAGAGGATCCGCACGGCTGTTTAGATGGTTGGATCCAAAATTCCATAAGATTTATAATCCAACAACCTGAGATCATTTTTTTCTTTCTATAAGATTTAAGTAAGCCCAATCAAAAGATGGTCCTCGATATCTATAAATATAGGCCTAGCCTAATCTATAATTTATGCTTTTGATTGTCATAATTAGGGATGTTAATAGATACCCTATCCGATGGGTATCTGCCCCTATCCGATAGGTCAGAGTTTTTTTTTTTTTTTCGAAAAATCCACCATGGGGTGGGTTAGGGTCTTGATTTTGAAAATCCGCAGTGGATAGGGTGAGGTTATGAATTTACCCCTAAACCCTATCCTACCTAACTCATTATGTATATGTATTTATTCAAATACCCTCCTTCATAATAGCATATTTACAAATATACCTATATATATACACCAAATCTGTTAGGGACTTAGGGTTTCTTTTACCATAGTATGTATCTATTTGTATTATACAGATTGATAGTTGAAACATATTTTAGAACTTATTCGATTTAAAATAAGTGTGAAATTTGATAAATTTGAAATATATTTAATTTGATGGTGTTTGCATTGTATATTTGCTTTGATGAGTTGTAGGTAGGGTAGGATGCTACCCACCACCCATATGGGTAGGCAAGTGTTAAAAATCTCAATCTGCCATGATGGATAGGATCGGATGGTGGGTAAGGGGTGGGTAGGATGCGGATTTAGCAAAACTAATATCTATCCTACCCATTGACATCCCTAGTTATAATAGTCAAATCCATGAACTCTATTAAATTTTGAAATTTTTGGATTCGATCATCCAAATAGATTATAAAAAGCCTGTATATTCTGCACCTTTATGAGCTAACATACACGCAACCATTAACTTGGCCCGTGTTTGTCTTGATCAGAAGTAAACTCAACCACGAACTGATTGCCTGTCAATCCATCCATTCCCTTACTATGAAGAAATTTCTAGTAGTTAATGATTGCAGGAAAATGAACTTCAGCGAAGCAATGGAAGATGAGAAACAGCAATATACAAGTGAATAAACATTCATGGATTTACAAAGGCCATATCTATTAATGAATATACAAGTAAATAAACATTCATTTAAACAACATGGCCTTCATTCATGGCATCAATCAAAAAGTTTCAGTCCCAATCTCCCAGCAATTTTGTTAACATCTCTCATGCAGAACGTAACAGCCTCACATACCTTGTATGATACATTTAGAATACATGGACAGATTAGAAACCTACATAAGGAGGAAGGAAGCGGTTTTAAAAAGAAAATAAATATCATAAGATTGTCGACCATGCATGGTTGCCTCACTCAAGAAAATGTTTCAAGTCCTTTGTTATTTTTTATCCTCATTGGCTGAGTCTTCACTATATACATATTTTTTTTTCCAAACTTCCCTATCCCGTCCTATGATCCTTATCCTTACAAGTCTTAGTTCATCTTTCTACACTACATCCATCAACAAAATGCATCGCTGACATCATTAGGGCCTGGAAAAGCACTTTCAAGATATTTTATATTGGATTGAAATCAGATCGAATATGGATCAGATGTCATCATATCCATATCCATATCCATATTTGTTTTATCTAACAAATATAAATATAGATACAAATATTATTCGGATACAAAAATTTATATCTATATTTGTTTTAACAGATACGGATACAATTCAGATACTGAAAATAAGGATATAATTACCGACATTATTTAGATAATTAAATTTTATGACCATAAAATCAAAGATATTACTAAATAGATGATAAATCAAGTTAATAACATATTTATATAGTTATATATTTTTTAAAAAAATTAATAAATATGATATAAAATTATATAGGATTATATATAGATTTGGATATGGGTCGGATAGTTGTCTATGCATATCCATATCTATTTTTCTTTGATGGATATGGATACAGATATGGGTATTAGTCGGATCTTCAAATTTTTATCCATATTTGAATTGATTTGAATATAAATATATATCTAAACGAATAATATTCATACCACTTTCATTCTTAATTTTATATAATTTCTTTTAAAAAAGTGGATACTCAATCAGATGCAAGTCACTGTATAATAGATCACTTTCTAATGGTTCATCAAATATGCTAAAACTATTTTTTTACATATTATATTCCTAAGAATCAACTTTGCAAAAATAATATTTCAATTTTATATAGAAAATATTTGCAAGAAAGAAAAATTTTTCTGGTGAAGCAAACGGGTCCTTAAAATTTTTTGTATTACTTCCACGGGGCTCTGGCAAGAAGAGTGTGAGGTTAATACAGATCATATCCGATTAAGTTGCTCAATCCATAAATCCAATAGAAAATTCAATCCCATTTTATCAAATTACTAAAATAACTCTTATTAGAGAGAGAAAAAATCTCCTTCCCTCATCCACATGGTCCCTCTATCAGGCATTTCATAAAACCAGTGCAGAAACACACCTTTACATAAGGCTCCTTTGAACATCACTAGAGGCTCAGACCTTACGGACACTTGTTTTTAATGGAGCCTTCCTCACCACCATTCTTCACTACCCTCCCTTCACCAAGCTTGGGAACAGCCCCATTTCTAGCCCACTCCTTAGCATCTCTCTCGTGGCTACGCAACTCCATTACCGCCACTACCACCTTCTACTTCGCTGCTCTCCACCTCGGCATCGAGCAAGCAGATCTCAACGAGCTGCTTCACTAGTCAAAGCCATCACCACATTGTAGAGGATGGAGGGTCCCCTCCCACTGTCGCTCCACCGCCACTACCTCCCCTCAATGGTTTAATTCACCCGAGCATTTCATCAAACAAGTGCCTCCTTGTCCCACTACTTAACCAACTATTATGTGGCTCTAAAATAATGAGCTAAGTTTTTTATTTTATCGTATAGTATATTTATCATGGTATCAATCTGACAGAATAATCTAAATCATATTAATCTTATAGAATCAAATCAAGAAGGAAAGAAATGATAGATCAATCCAAGATTTCAATAATCAAAGATCAACTATGATCTCAGTAATTGAAAAAATCTGTTAAGAGAATCAGTTATAACAAACAGTACGATTTTATCAATTAAGAAAATTTATCAAGAGAATTGGTAATCACCGACAGTATTATTTTTGAATATTTTCTTCTGATTTCTCTCTCCTTATTATATATATTCTCATTCTACACCACCATCTGCAAGAAAACAAGAGAGCGAGAGTTTTAGACTTGAGAGCTTCTCTTTTGTATGAAATTTGGGTGTATTGGGATTTTGAGTTTGAAAGATAACTATTATTTTTATATTTTATTTTATTATAGTGAAATTTTTTTTCTCTGTCCTCGCCCATGGAGTAGGCACATTGTCGAACCACGTAAATTACTATGTCAGTGTGATTTTTTTTTCTTTCTTTACTCCTCATATCTTTCATAACAAACTGGTATCAGAGCCAGTTTCGCGAGATGAATTGCTATGGCTTCTTCGTCATTTGATATTGAGAAGTTTGATAGTACTGACAGTTTTAACTTATGACAAGTTAAGATGCATGCAGTCCTAACATAGAAGGGCTTTAAAAAGGCACTACTAGAAAAAGAGAAGATATCCAGTAATTTAATAGAAGAGCAGAAAAAGGAGATGGATGATAAAGCTTTGACAGTGATCCACTTGTGTCTGTCTGATAAAGTTTTGCAAGACGTACTTTTAGAGAAGACAGCTGTTAGTTTGTGGTTGAAGTTGGAATCTTTGTACATGACAAAGTCTCTTACCAACAAGTTATATTTGAAGCACCATTTATACATACTGCGTATGGCTGAAGGTACACTTATGAAAACTCATGTTGATGAATTTAATTTCATTATTACAGATTTAAAGTCCATTGATGTTAAGATTGAAGAGGAAGATGAGGCCCTATTATTATTATGTTCTTTATCTCCCTCTTATAAGCATTTTAGAGAAACCTTTCTTTTTGGTAGAGAAACTATATCCTTAGAAGATGTTAAAGCTGCATTATTTTTTAAGGAGCTACTTGAAAAGCATATGTCTGGGAGTGTTACCGAAGGACAGGATGATGCTTTAGTTGCCAGGGGAAGGTCTAATGATAAGGGTTCAGGTAATAGTAGCCAGAAGCATAGGTCTAAGTCAAGAAATAAAAACTTGACTTGTCATTACTGCAAGAAAAAGGAGCATATTAAATCTGAATGTTATAAATTAAAAAATAAGGAATAGAATAACAAACAAGGTCAGGGTCAAAAAAAGATTGAAAAATAGGTAGAAGCTAATGTTGTGGGAGAAGATTCTAATGGTGCTGATTATGTTCTTGCTGCAACCAGTGATGCTTATTTTAGAAATAACTGGCTCGTAGATTCGGCTTATTCTTTCCATATGTATCCTAATAGGGATTGGTTCTCTACCTATGAGACTGTGAGCAGCGGAGTTATCCTAATGGGCAACAATGCAGTTTGTAAAATTGTAGGGATAAGAACAGTTCAAATTAGGATGCATGATGGTGTAGTGAGGACTTTGACAGATGTTCGGCATATCCCTGAGATGAAGAAAAATCTAGTTTCTTTAGGTACTCTTAATGCTAAAGGATACAAGTATTCATCTGAAGATGGAGTCATGAAAGTCAGTAAAGGTGCCTTGGTTGCTATGAAAGCAAAGAGACTGTTTTCAAATTTATATGTCTTGCAGGGTGCTACTGTTATAGGTTCAGTTGCAGTTTCTACATCTTCTATGTCTGACTCAGAGCTTACTAAGCTGTGGCACATGAGACTTGATCATATGGATGAGAGAGGACTACTTCTTTTAAGAGAGGTCTTCTTTATGGTCAAAGTGTAGGAAAAATGGATTTCTATGAGCATTGTGTTCTTGAAAAGCAAAAAAGAGTTAGCCTCAGTGCAGGAGTTCACAAAACAAAAGCTACTTTAGACTATATTCATTCTGACCTCTGGGGGCCTTCAGGTGTTCTTTCCATAGGTAGTGCTCGGTATATGCTAATTTTTATTGATGATTACTCCAGGAAGACTTGGGTGTTCGTACTGAAGTACAATGGTGAAGTGTTCAAGAACTTCAAACAGTGGAAGGTGATGATAGAGAAGCAAACTGGTAAGAAGATTAAGCGACTCAGAATTGATAATGGACTAAAATTCTGTTCTTCTGAGTTTGATGAATACTGTAAGAATAAAGGTATTATTAGACACAAGACTGTGAGGCACACACCACAACAGAATGGGGCAGCAGAGCGTATGAATAGAACTTTATTGGAAGAAGCATGATGCATGCTTTTGAATACTGGCTTGTCTAGACAGTTCTGGGCTGAAGCAGTCTCCACTGCATGTTATTTGATGAATAGATCTCCTACTTCAGCTATCGAGTTCAAGACTCCTGAAGAGGTATGATCTAGTAATTCTTCTAATTATTCTAATTTAAGAGTATTTGGTTATCCTGCATATACTCATATTGATGAAGGAAAGCTAGAGCCTAGAGCTAAAAAATATATTTTTTTTGGCTATGCATCTAAGATGAAAGGGTTTAGATTATGGTGTCCTGATTCCAAATCATCAAAATTTATCATTAGTAGAGAACTTTTGATAAATGTGCTATAATTAATCCAGGACAGAAAAATACTATTAGCTCTGAATCTACACAGATTAAAGATAATATTAAGAAGGTGGAGTTGGGAGCAGTTGATTTTAATCTTTTGCAGGATTTTACTCCTGAGTTTCATTCAGAACAGATGCTAGAAGTTAATTCAAAGCAAACTTCACAACAAGATGAGCCTTACTACATTGCCAAACATAGACAGAGGAGGGAGATAAAGCCACCTGTCAGGTATAGCCATGTTGCACAGTCTAGTCATACTGATTTTGTTGCTTATGCTTTGTCTGTAGCTTAAGAGATAGGTGACACTGACGAGCCCTCTACATATTCAGAAGCAATTTCTGATATTGATTCTGCTAAGTAGTTAGTGGCCATGCATGAAGAGATTGAGTCTTTCATAAGAATAATACTTGGAATTTGGTAAAACCACCTGAAAGAAAGAAGATTGTCGGTTGCAAATGGATTTTCAAGAAGAAAGAAGGTATTCCTAGAGTAAAAAATGCTAGATATAAAGCACGTTTGGTAGCTAAAGGCTACAGTTAGGTTGCTGGTATTGATTTTAATGATGTCTTCTCTCTAGTAGTTAAGCATAGCTCTATTCATGTGTTACTCTCTTTAGTTGCCATGCATAATTTAGAGTTAGAGCAGCTTGATGTTAAGACAGCATTCTTACATAGAGAACTAGAAGAAACCATTTACATGCATCAGCCTGAAGGTTTTGTTATTGAAAGCATGGAGGATCATGTATGCTTGCTCAAAAAATCGCTATATGGATTAAAACAGTCTCCTCGACAATGGTATAAGCAATTTGATTCTTTCATAGTAGGTTGTGGTTATTTCAAGAGCAAGTACGATAACTGTGTGTACTTTAAAGAGCTTGTTGATAGATCCTTTATTTATTTACTATTGTATGTAGATGATATGCCTATTGCTGTTAAGGATATGTCTGAGATTGACAGGTTAAAATCATAGCTTAGCAATAAATTTGAGATGAAAGATTTGGAAGCAGCCAGAAAAATTTTTGGTATGGAGATTCAGCAAGATCGAAAGGCAGGATTGATTCATTTAACTCAAAAAAAGTATATTGAGAAAATATTGGAGCATTTCAATATGAAGGATGCCAAACCGGTTAGTACTCCACTTGCTGCCTACTTTAGGCTTTCAGCTAGTTTATCTCCATAGTCAGATGATGAGAAGGATCAAATGTCTGGCATTCCTTACTCTAATACTGTTGGCAATCTTATGTATGCCATGATTTATACTCGTCCAGATATTTTACATGCAGTCAGTGTTGTTAGCAGGTATATGTCTAATCCTGGTAAAGAGCATTGGCGAGCAGTGAAATGGATATTTAGATATTTGCGAGGTACTTCTGATATTTGCTTAGAGTTTGGAAGATATGGCAGTAGTATGGTTGGTTTTGTTGATTCTGATTTTGCAGAAGACCTTAATAGGAAGAGATCCATTACAGGTTATGTATTCATTCTTGGTGGATGTGCTATTAGTTGAAAAGCTTCTTTACAGCCTATTGTTACTTTATCGACAACAAAAACTGAGTATATTGCAGTGACAGAAGCTATTAAAGAAGCTATTTGGCTGAAAAATTTGTTTTGTGAACTCAATTTGATACATAATGTGACTATTGTTCATTGTGATAGTCAGAGTGCTATCTATCTGACTAGAGATCAAATATTTCATGAAAAGACAAAGTACATTGATGTGAGGTATTACTTTATTCATGATATTATTTCACAGGGTGATGTTACTGTGACTAAGATTGGTATTGCAGATAATCCTGCTGATATGTTAACAAAATCTCTTCCAATTGCCAAGTTCAAGCATTGGTTAGATTTGGTTGGTGTTTGCAGTATTTGAGTTTTTCTTTTCTTTCGGGAAGTAGTGGAGAAGATGGAGAAGGTTTCTACTATATTTAGAGTAGCTTGACCCAATTTTAAGCCAAAGTGGAGATTTGTTATGTAGCTCTAAAATAATGAGCTAAGTTTTCTATTTTATCGTGTGGTATATTTGTCATAGTATCAATCCGACAGAATAATCCAAATCATATTGATCTTATAGAATCAAGTCAAGAAGGAAATAAATAATAGATCAATCTAAGATTTCAATAATCAAGGGTCAACTATGATCTCAGCAATTAAGAAAATCTGTTAAGAAAATCAGTCATAACCAGTAGTACGATTTTAGTAATTAAAAAAATTTGTTAAGAAAATCGATCATAACCGATAGTATTATTTTTGAATATTCTCTTCTGATTTTTCTTTCCTTATTATATATATTCCCATTCTATACTACCATCTGCAAGAAAGCAAGAGAGCGAGAGTTTTAGACTTGAGAGCTTCTCTTTTGTGTGAGATTTGGGTATATTGGGATTTTGGGTTTGAGAGATAACTATTATTTTTGTACTCTATTTTATTATAGTAGATTTTTTTTCTCTATCCTCACCCGTGGAGTAGGTACATTGCCGAACCACATAAATTACTGTGTCAGTATGATTTTTTCTTTCTCTCTTTACTTTTCATATCTTTCATAACACAAACTTTCGAGAGTAGGCTGGTGTTGTAACATGTAATGGAGTTGAAATAACATGCACTTCATAACAAATCCAATCTAGATTTTGATTTACTGCACCTTGATGCCACTAACAGCCCACCTTGATATTTGTGCACGCGTGGGACATCTTACAAACAAGTTTAGTTTGAATTATAGTGTCTAATGGTGGCTAAAGCTTGTGTCCTGGCTTAAAGATTAGCTCACTTAGGTGGCCCATAAGATAAAGATTGAAATGGTTATGGTTGTGGCTCACATTGAGCTTGAATGAAACCAACATGATTCAGCTGAGAGACGACCCAAGAACTGGATCAAATTGGTTTTTTGTATGAGAAATTTTGTGTTACTAAAGCATTTCTCATACAAGGGCAAGTTGTCATTATTCTTTCACGTAGAGGAAGATTTATTCTCACGCTCTACGGATGATGGCTCGGATCAAATGGCTGGTGGAGGATGGGCAGACTGCAAACTTTCTACATAACCCATAGCCCTCTAATCTTCTATTAAGCCGATGGCCGACTTTTGTGAGTACTGAAGTAGGAGAGTTAATGCTGATCTGTGATCTATTCTGACATGAGGGTGGGGGCTAGAGTACTACAATAGTGGCTCAAATTTTTAGTAGTGGGTTGGTCGAGAGGGTGTTCTCCCTGGTGATTCCCATCCATGGAACCCATTATGTGAGGTTGTGGAGATCTTTTTGTGAGTTGAGGGTGGTAGCTAGGGACCTATATGACATGTACAGGAGAGAGCTAGCCAGACAATTGAATGGCACTTGGATCTAGAGGTTTGGAGTATATCTGAGAGTTAGCTTGTTCATATAAAAAATTACGTGAGGTCGTCTTCCCACCAGATCTGTATTAAATATAGAGGTATGGACCTCGCAGCTATCTATTAGTGTTGTAAGTTAGGGGAGGAGACAGTGGGGCATGTTCTGCTCTCATACCCGAGAGCTAGGTAGATATGGAGGCTGACCAAGCCCCTCGGTGATTGTTTAGTCAAAAACACCTATTTAGGTTTTTTATGAGTTCATGAGGCTTAGTGTTGGCTTCAAGGCAGTTAGATTCTGAGGTATCTAGGCTGCATATATTACATATCATATTTAGTCATCCAGGAATAGCCTGGTGCATGAGTTGAAGAGGTCTTTTGTGAGGTTTGCCTTAAAGAGAATGCTGGCTCAAGCTACTGAGATTATTCACCCATCATTGACTGGAATGACATCGAGAATTCCAGATTCTTGGGATTTCTTTTTAGCTCATGGAGTGACTAGTAGGGTGTTTATCATATAGGAACCCCCACCCCCAATCTTTCTTAAGGTTAACTTAGATGGCAGTGCAACAAATAGTAGAGGAGCTAGATTTGTGATCTACAGGCTGGACTCAAGGCTAGTAGCCATGAGCTAGGCGCCATCTATTTGAAACCATGATACTTGGTGCAAAGTTGTGGGCTGCCCAGGTTGGGCATCACCTATGCAAAACTCACCTTGGCGGTTGAATGTCTCATCATTGAGAGTGACGCATCGATAATAGTGGGATGGATTTAGTTGCATGCCAGGTGGGGTGCCGCCCATTCACTATTTTGTTAATATGTTCAAGTTGTTGCGAGAGGGCACCTCTCTGTGTATCAGACACATCTATCAAGAGGTGAACTGTGCTGTAGACTGGGCACTTCTTTCATTGCAGAGCACTCTGGATTGACATGGAGACTACATCGAGCACATTTTGTGATATTTTGGCTTTTGATCTTTTTGATTGTATTAATGTCAGACTTGTATGAGGAATCGATCTTATCATAAAAAAAAATTCTCATACAATATAAAGTTCTAGCTTTTATTTATAATGATTGAATCACTCAACTTATTAATTTTAAGCCAATACAACATAAGTTGGTTTCAGTTCCATATGTTCTAGCTTATTTGGGGTTTATGTCAACCATTCTAACATAGTTGTCTCAAATATTATCTTGGTTCATTTTAAAGTTTTATTATATTGATTGTCTACCAATATTTTCTTTTTTTTTTTTGTGATAATCTATATGAACAGGGAAGATGCTTTTGTACATACTGTCACTATTCTGCAAATATATGCAATGCATGTGCAAAAATTATAAAATGACAGAAACAATTAGTTTTCAAAATATCGAAAAATATTCTAAAACAATAAATATTTACTCGAATGTAACGAGATAAAATATATAGTGTTGACATCTTACAAGATAATATTTTTATAATTAAATAAACAATGCACATAAAAAATCAACTGTAATTTGAAAATAGTGCTGAGCTAAAAAGATATATTAACACAAAGTACATGGAAAGAAAAAAAAAACAGTAAAGTAAACAAGTATTTTCAATTTTAAAAAGTGAAATTCTTCTCAAAAAAATAAAAGGAGAAAATGTGGTGAATATGAAAGCAAATAAGATACTAAACAGCAAAAGCTTTCTCCTAACGTCCATTTGAAATTAATGTAATTAAAGAAACAAAATGATTAAAATCAAGTGGCATACTTGTACTTACAAATGTTATATAGTTAAATTGAAATTATAGTATGTTGCTATATTATAGGAGTAAGTAAGAAACAAAAGATACGTATTGCTTCATGCTCTGTTAGCCATCTTCTTGGTAAAGTTCTTATGAAAAGTAATAGTTAACTTGCTGGGTAAGATGGTAGAACGTATCCCAAAACTGGACGTCAACCATTGCAAGATGGCTTTGTGAGTCCTCATCACTCCCCCAATCTTCCCTTTAAGTGGAACTTAGCATTTGGATATTGATTAGGAAGAAAAAGGACTACACATTGTGTAGGGAGAATAGGACCAAAATGATAGTTTAACATGCATATGCACATTTATTTATTTGATCATATGGTTCAACTTAATTGTTGATGCATCTCGCAATGTCCAAGATGCAAAATCAGTGGCTTTGGGGCCAAATAGTTTTTATTTTTACGTATTTTTGATTGGCTTTTCTGAGTTGTCGTAGCATTGCTCGTTACATTTTGATGTCCTGTTGGCAGTTTGATCACTCAGTGCTGGTGATGTTATTTTGAAGTGTCATGATAATTCTTTTTGTGTCAACAATACTAGAAACAGAGCATTCTTCTTAAGCACTATTTGCAATTAACTAATTGTATTTAACCAAAGGATGGCGAATAATTGTGTCCTTGAGATGATATTATATTTATGGCTGAAAAATTCGGAGATTATGAGTGTGTTCTATATTTAAAAATCTTGCAGCTACTGTTGAGAAATGTTTGAAGAGACCAGTAAATGTTGATGATACCTTATGCATTTCAAAACTTCCATTCATGTGCTTAGATTACTCTAAAAGCATAGTTATGTGGGTGCTGGGAGGGGATATATGGCAAGCTTCTAAACCTACGATGATATCTTAGTACGTCACCCAACCTGGACATCAAGTATCTCTCTACAGCTTTCTACCGCCTTACCTGATGCTGCGAATAGCTTCATCCCTCCTTAGGGCCACATCATCACTATAACATAAGAAAGTCAAAGGGACCTTGCCAACAATAGCCATTCATCTTCATTGCTAGAATACCCAAATTTTCATTGTCGATGATTCATCATTATTGGAGCGGGGCATAGGAGAGGACATCACAACTAATAGATAATTATTCCAAATTGCAGAGGCACACCAAAATACTGATGATTCAGGAGGATGAGCAAACTTGAATTTCTCTGGTCATTATGGGGAGTTTTGGAAAGAATGATGTATAATATCAGAAAGCCGAATTGTACATCAAACTTCCGAAGACCCTAGTTTGCCATATGATGTCAGATTGAAAACACACACACACATACACATCAACATAGTAGCCTCTTTAAAGTATGGTGCATCATGAGATCAAGGTTAAATTTTATTATTTTGAAACTTTCGATACGACACATCTTCTAATTTAAGAAGTATAAGATGAAGCAATTATAAATAAAATTGATGTAGAAGTCGAGATCTACCTCATATAGATTTTAGCTTTTTATAATTATTTAAACTAGTCATATCTATTCTGGCTGTGTTCTCTCTTAGCTAAAAGAATCTAACTCAAATTATGGAAGAATAGATTTCACTAATATAAATGGAGATTATGTAACTTAGTTTGTTATTCATCGATAAAATAAAAGAGGGTCAACACCTTCTTTTCACCAATTTTTCTATGTTTCTGATTTGTGAAAAAATTTTAGTTGAACGAGTTGAATGAAATAATTCCTTCTTCTCCCTTTGGATCACACCATGTCAAGCTGCCTTGCATATCTATGATGGCATTTGATAGAAAGGATAAGTTAATTTGAGGGCATCTCCTCAAACTAGGATATATCTAGGCAAATACCCAAAAGAGTTTTCTAGCTACATACCCAAAGGCATTCTTAAATAGCTATATCAGTGCAAGTGCCAAAAAAATGATCGAGAGAGGGGATAGTTCTATTTTACCATTTGGATAGAATAAAATTATTCTATGGAACAAACGGTATTTACCCTCTCCAACTACTAGTTCATCCTTATCCACTTTTTGATACACCAAAAGGTTGGACGGTGATTTTGTGATTGTAATAAAATACTTATTAATATGAAATTTGATGCACTTTATTTTATTTTATTTTAACTTTTTGTTGAAAAGATGAAATACTTTATTGATACGAAACAAGGCTAGCGACAGAAGCATCCTTTTCTACAATAGCCTTCAGCAAGGCCTTTCGAGCAAAGAGCTATACACTCAGTCTATTCAAAATAGTAAGCCAGCTACAGGCCTAAACAATCATGGTAATTTACAAAATTTTGATAGCATTGGCGAGCAATTAAAGGTGGCATTGCACAGTAGAACTTCGTCCTCCAAACCCAGAATGCCAACTCCAGACGTTATGAAGGCTAAAGGTCTTTCTCTGTCCTCGCCCATAGGAATATTCAATTCTGACATGGGTTACCATTGTTCATGCCAACGGCAGGCTTCAGATAAAATAATATCTTTTGCGACTGGATTGACAATATGCTTAGTCTGCTGATACCATTAATTATCAAACAGATCATCAAAGAGCATTACCCTTATATGAAAATCCAAATGAGCAGCATATGTCGCCTGAGAGTTCTGAAATGTATGTTGAGAAAGGATGGGATGTAGTAATAATTAAACCTACTGCACTTTTTATTCTCTGTACTTATGCCTTCAATCAAATATCACAAAGTCACTTATCCCGTGGAATAGCCAATCCTTTCTGCAATATAGAGATATCCCTCCAAAATTTATCCCCACGATCAGACATAGTCGAAGCTGGTTTCGAATTTGTTCTATCATTAAAGCATCTTGACTCTAAGGACATCTCCTATCGTAGACTCTCGTTTGAGACCTCGATACCACTTGCTTTCTTCTCTCTTTAAGGTCCATCCTTTCTATCTTCTAAGCATTTCACCCCTCATGATGTAAAGGTCGGTTGAATATTGACTCTACCCGACTTCACCTACGACATCATTTCCTCACCTTCATGCGAAAGAAACCTCTATTCGACCTCACCTAAAATGTCATTTCGTCACATTCACGCCAAAGAATGGCTGGACCACCACCAGTCGTACCATCATCACCCTCTTCCAAGTTTTGCCTCCATGCTTGATGGGCCGTCTGGCAGGCGATGTTTGTCTGGTGTCATCGCTGCCAAGGAAGGCAACGGACGAAGGTTGCTAATGGGCTGAGACAGGCGCATGCCTGCTGCATCCGAGCTCATTGGAATGGACCATGGGCTGAGTTTTTGGGTCCAAAAAAGTTTTTAAGCTTGATGCGAGCTAGTCTTCTGGGCCTGGTCCATGGCCCGTAAGGCTATTTGAGATCGAGTCTAGAACCTTTTCCTTTTCCTCTACTCTTATGGACGTTAATGGCGAGTAGGACGGGACGAGCCGACGTAAGTGGTGGAGCGTACGGTAGGATGGGTGGTAGAGGGAAGTATGGGCATAAGGTGGCAAGCCGTGGCGGTAAGAAGTGTGGATGAGGCCAGGCAAGGGCATGGTTATCTTGGGCCGTGTTCTAAAGGTTTGGGGTCAGAACGGGCTGAACCTATGGGGCGGTGGCCAAAGCCCAGTCCATTGTCAGTCATCTGTCTGTGGACCAGTATCAACACCATCCAGCCAATGCAGGTTGTTGTTTCACGTCTGAACACGGTTAAAAGGCCGTTATTCCTGTTTTAGTTCTATTAGAGATTAGAATGGTGAAGCAAGGCATCTGGATAGTCTGGGCGCAATAAAAACTTATACTTTACTGGGTACATCATGCAAAACAGAGATAGCGAGTTTTATCATAAAATCCAATCGTTGCACATTACCCGTGTTTATCGTGCTCCAACAGCAGCTTAACACATCCTCAATTTTTATGTATGTGATGGATGATGATGCACCAATTTTTAATAGCTGGCACTTTTGTAGAGTCAAAAAGATCGAAATGTCACACCTTGCAAAAGATCTCCATGTTAGGATTTTCGGCTCTGGAAATCAGTGAATATATAACAATATTTCCCCATGCTTCTTTGGACATGTTTTCCCGTCACTGATGTCAATCCAATTTCAAACAAGAATTTGATTGAAAAAAAGGCTAATTTTAGATAACATATAGGGTTCGGTTTGTATTTTTGGATGAAAGAATGGTTGATCTTCTTATATGATGTTGATAATTGGATCATACTTTATATAGATTTTAAAATATTTCAAATTTTTTATTCACTATTTGCATAGATTTCAAAATAGTTATAGTACAATTTAATGGTATAAGATAATTTTTTTTTTTTACACGCGGAAGATACATCTCGAGTCAAAGCGAGATCCGTGTAAGGTATCTACTGGTCGTCCTCTTGACTAATCAGCTGCGACTGTTGGTTCCTTTCCCATGCTACTTTTTGTCATACATTCATATCAGTGCACAACACAATGGGACATCTCTTTTAGAAATATTACAGTTAGGAAAGAGAAGATTTCTCTCCGTCCAAGCAAAAGAGAAAAAGGAAGTCAAGAAAACAACACGGTAACAACACCCCCAAAGCCATAAGAAAACAAGAAGGTGGCTATTCCCCAAAGCTACCTGTTGCTTTGCTTTGTGGGTTTGTGTTGTTTAATTTATTATAGGATTTATATCTTCTATTTCAACATTCTTACTCTTCTTTTTTTTTCTTTTGTTCCAGTTGTATGTCATGACGGCAGATGCATATTATCTTGCTTTGACAAAATTATGTTATTTTGGTTAAATAATTGTTATATTTTTTTTTCTTGCTGATTGTAAAAAGATGAGGATGACATCTTGTAAGATTGATACTATTGATTATTTTTTTCATAGAATGTTGTAAGATTGATATTATTGATGATCATTTCATTGAAATTATATTGGAAGATCAAACATTTTGGAACTCATGAGGAGAGACATTAAAGTTTTATGAATGCCAATTCAAATTTAAATCTATATAGGAGGATGAATATATAAGTCTTCTGTTGTTATTTTGAAACTATGTAGACAGATGAATATCAAGATCGTCTATGGTTGCTTTCAGATAAGTACATACAAATGAATATTTAGATTATCTACGATTGCTTAAAGATATATGCAGATGAATGAATGTCCGAATCATCCATATTTGCTTTTAAATCTATGCAGATGGATGCATAATCCTGATCATCCATTGATTATTTTGAGATCTACGTAGAAGAATAAATAATCTGGATCATTCACATGGTTGCTTTGAGATTTGTACTGTGGCTGAATAATCTAGATCATCTATTAATCGCTTTGAGATCCATATAGATGGATGGATTGTTGTTTTAATTTGAATTCATAAATTTAAATATGTAAAATGCACAAAATTAAAGAGTAAATAATAATAGCATAACTAAGTGATGTTTGCACTAAGTAATGAGATATACATGGTGTTACATTTCAGAACCTAAATTAAAGTTCAATAGTGTGCAAATTTATAGGGTGTTTCAAATTTTGAATTCAACTATGAATTATTTGCACATTTTGAATCTTCAATATGAAATTTTAGAAAAGATTTATATATTTCTCCTTTTTTAACTGAAGAATTAAAAAAAATTTGCACGATTATCAGAACATTAGAAAAGATTTATATTTTTGTTTTATATATTTCTTCACTATTTTAAAGCAACAAAAAAGAAATTTTTGTTTTAATTTAATGTAATAATTTCTATATGAATTTTTGAGCAATAACTAATGAGATTTTATGCTGGAAATCTAAATAAAAGTTTTATATGGTTTTCAAAGCAGCAATTATGGGAATTTTAGTTTTAAAAATGGACTAATTATCTACGTAGTTTCTAGAGCAGTAATTTTTTGGATTTTATTTTTAAATTCTCAGTTAATTTTTTTTATAGTCTTTAAAATTACAGAAAATAAGATTTATATTGTGAAGTTAATTAAATTTTTGTGCAGATTTTAGAGTAGAAAGCATAGGTTTTTTTATTTTTAAAAGACTTTTAATTTATTTTCTGCATAGATTTTGAAGTACAGATCGAAGATTTTGTTTTTAAGAACTTAGATTTTGAAATAGCAACCAAAAGGATTTTAGTTTATGCACATATTGTAAAGCTGCAAATAGAATGATTCTGTTTAGCATATTTTTCAGAGCAACAAAATTTTCTTTGAAAGCTGATTTTTTTTCAAAGAATTCAACTTTTTTATAATAGAGATAAAGCTTTTTGATGCTACACAATTAAAGCATATTTAATATGATACTCAAATAAGCAACTAGTAGCAATTCCTAGTTTAACCATGAATTTCGTTTTTAGTTGATTAATGATGTGGTGCCTACAAATTGTTAATATTGAAAAAATTAATATTTTTAAATTTTTATGATAATTTTTTTTAGATCAAAAAATGGAACGCTCCTAAAAACAAAATTAGTCTAACTCATGTATGTCTATAACGATATCATTTCCAAGATATAGCAACCCAACCCAATTTGATCCTGATCTGATGAGTATGATCACAAGTGAAGTTTGATCCAATTAATGCTTTTAATTGCCCAAATAAAAGATTATAAATATTAAAAAAAGAATGGATGAAAAATAATTAAGATGTATAGGTAAAAAAAAATAGTGGAGTTTCCTCTATTTTGGACTAAACAGCCGCACAAAGTCACAATAGATTTGGAACCAATGATGCCAAGCCCCTTCATCTACACTCTTTTTATAGTTCGATTCAGATAACTACTAAAGAGGCCTATAAAGGCCTCAATATCTTTCGTATTGCTAGCACCTCATAAAGGCTCACCAGCATATACATCTAATATATATATATATATATATATATATATATATATATATATATATGGAGATCTTTCAGTAGAGCATCCATTTGACACGTGGTTTATTAAGAAGAGAAAGAAAGAGACATGGTTTATCAAGAAAAAGCAGCGCCCAGGTGTGCGATGATCGAAGCTCTGCGAGACAAGAATGGTGATGCCGTCGGTGAGATCGAACGTGCCGGTGGCGAGACCGTCGGTGGAAAAAATAGTCTTCAGGGCCGTCGCAGCATCTGTGACGGCGGTGGAGAATGTGGACGTGATCCCATACAGAACCCTGACACAGGATCAGCAGGATGGGGTTGTTGCCGTGGCTGGCAGGAGAGAGCAAGAGGAGGAGGATGGTCGGAGAGCCAGAGGAGGGAGCCGGAGGAGTCGGCGACGGGCCGTCGGGGTCGGTGAGGAGGGCGGAGGGCGAGTCAATGCTTTGTTGGCAGGATGGTCGAAGCTCTGCCGGATGGGGGCGCCGCCAGGGGAGAGGTGGAGGTTGCCGGAGTCGAGGAGACAGACAGAGGAGGCGGGGTGGGGGTTATCGGAGAGCCAGAGGAGGGAGTCAGAGGAGTCAACAACGGCAAGGAAGAATCAGAGGGAAAAAGGAAGACCCACGCCCTCATCCCCCGCCCGAGCCCTGCCGCTGCTGCCATCCTGCTTGGGGCCACACCGCCCCTCCTTCGGCTTCTGGATCACGACCTATTCTTTTTTGTTATTTTTTTGTATTTCTGGTGTAGATTAATTGGGATAATGGTGGAGATCAGGAGGTTCCGCTTCCACAACCACCGGCGGTGGCTGTGCTTTGTTGGCTTCTTGATCACGAGTCAATGCTTTGTTGGCGGGATGGTCGAAGCTCTGCCAGACAAAGGCACCGCCAGGGCAGAGGAGGAGGAGGTTGCCGAAGTCGAGGAGGCGGACGAAGGAGGCGGGGCAGGGGTTGTCGGAGAGCCAGAGGAGGGAGCCGGAGGAGTCGGCGACAGCAAGGAAGAATCAGAGGGAAAAAGGAAGACAGAGGGAGAGAGATTGCTATCGATGTTGATGCCATTACCCTTGCAGTCACCGTTCCTTCTCCACTTTCCTTTGCGATGGGCTCCTTCAAAATCCCACACCACAGAACTTAGATTGCACCTCCTTCTCCATCTACATCACCTCCATCGGCAGTGACTTCACCGGCCATACTTCCTTTGTTACAACCATTGCCACCACCACCCGATAAAGACCCATGCCCTCATCCCCCGCTCGGGCCATGCCGCTGTGCCATCCTGCTTGGGGCCACACCGCCCCTCCTTCGGCTTCTTGATCACGACCTTTTTTTTTTTGTTGGTTTTTTGTGTTTCTGGTGTGGATTGATTGGGATAACGGTGGAGATCGGGAGGTTCTCCTTTTACAACCACCGATGGTGGCTGTCGGGGTTCATCTCGACCCACAAGATCCTCTTTTTGGTGGTCTGGGTCGTGGGGTTCACGACGGTGTTCCTGTGGTAGAGCAACTCCATCGACGGGCTCCTGTTCTTCCGACGAGCTCTGTCGGACAAGGTGGCACCGAGGCTCACAGACTTTGGTGGGGTTGGCGATGGAGTGACGCTGAATACTGAGGCATTTGAGGTGCTTCTAGTGGAGGCGTGCAGCGTTATGAGTGGGATGACGAGGTGGGAAACGGTCTTTACCTTTAATTTTTTCTATTTTCTCATTGCTTTCATTGATTTTTTCTCTATTTTTTTTTAATTTTTTCTGTATTTTTCCATCCTCGAGAGCTTTGATCGGGTGGGAGACCTTGAGGTCGAGCAACTCAATACGGCACCCAGGATGGAGGAGGTCGACAGCCTAGGGGCCGAGGAGCTCGAACGTTTACAGAAGAAGAGAAAAAGAATAGAGAAGGAAGAAAAGAATAATAAAAAAAAAAATAATAAGAAAAAAATAAAAAAATATTTTTTAAAAAAATAAAAATAAAGATCCTTCATTATTGTGAACTTTATTATCGAGACTTCTTGATTTTTTTTTTTTATTTGAACTTATCTATAGTTAAATAAAGAATCCAAGAGCAATAATTGAGATTTAAAAAATAGTTATCTAATATATAATTAATTATAAATTATTTTTTTAGATAATATTAATTAATAATAAATTTTTAATTATTTTTTATATTTAAAAAATAGATACTGATCATCTGACATTCCATAGATTGGATACATCAATCTTAGGGAGAGGATCAAAACAGTAAAAAAAGAGATGGAAAAAAAATTTAATGTTTAAATTTTTAATTTTTTTAATTTTTTTATAATTTAGATCTTCAAAATTTTAATATTATTTTTTTTAATTTTTAAAATTTAAATATCTCACAGCTCATTAATTGGAGGTACACTCACCAAGATTCTGATCGGTATCTTACAAAACTATCATTTATCATTATATTGCTATATTTTTACTTCATCTCAAGCTCGAAGATGCTGCGGTCATTGATGGTAGTGGTGGCCGACGTTCGATATTGCCAACTTTACTATTGAAAGAGTTGGGAGGTGTGCGAGAAGAGGATTGAAAGAGAAAGAGAATGAGAGATAGAAAGGTTTAAAAAATGATTAAAAATAAAAATAATAAAAATTTATGAATTTATGGAGGAACTTTACGGAATTAAAGTCGTTGATTATCACAAAATTTATCTGAGAAAAAATTAAATAAATATCAAAGTTAGTGTAACATTATGAAATTCTATATAGAGCTAAACTTGATCCGCAGCGCTTATGTTACATATTGAAATCAAATTTAAATCTAAAATTTAAATTTAAATTTTAAATTTAATTTGAGATGTGGTAAAACATGCTACCGTCCGTGCACATATGTGCTATTCATGCCACGCACGTGGGACAATTGGCCGAGCCAAGCCAGCCCAGCCCACCATCCTTAAAGTCTAACTTAGACTTGGAAAAACAAGCAATGTATAAAATCAAGAGCACAGAAGTCATGCATGAGTACCGGGATCTCTCCAACGTGCAGTTGAATGAGGACTAAATATGTGCCTCATGTGGAAGTACTCAGCTACTCTAGCCCTTGCAGGGTTTGAACTGGCTTCGGTTCGATTTGTCAAAGTATTTACCCAATGACCAAGCACACAGAAGGAGTCATATGTGGCATAGAAAAGGAGAGGTTTTCCGAGTACCGCTGACGATCCATTTGGTTAGAATATATCAGGTTATAGAATAATTTGATAATTTATAAAAAATATTTATTAAAAAATAATTATAGAAAAAAATATATTTTTTATTATGTTTGATTGATAAAAAATTATTCTGAAAAATAATATTGAAAAAAGATTATTACATTTGATTGGACGTAAATCTATATAGAAAATTATCAAATTTATAAATATAATATATAATAATATTTTTATAAAAGTTCTTTATTGAATGAATTTGAAAAGACATCAAAATAAATTTCATGATCATATATGCAACTTTATTGAAGATATTTTTGTTAAATATGGATTACCATCATTCGAAAATTTATTCAATATCAACCTCCCATGATATTTGTTTTATCTTCACTCTTTGAAAAATAAATATAGAATTCATCATTTTTTTAATATATATTTTTTTATTTTTTATATCAAATATGATAATCTGATATGAAATTTATTTTTTTTATGTCAGATTATCTCCAATCAAAAAGATCTCTACAGTTTTGCTCTGCTTAGAAATTTCTAATCTTCCATTCCAAGATGGAATTCAGACAGAGGCCAATTTAGCTGCCGGTCATGGAAGGTTTCTCAAGAAAGGATTTTGCACCGTTGTAATGATAAAAATCTTTTCAAAAATTTTCCTCTTAAAAAAATAACCATCTTAAAGAAAATAATAAATAGACAAGAAGGTCAAGTTAACATGATCAGCTCCTATGTTCAATTTTTTTGGGTTATACTAGACATAAGAAAAATTATATTATTTTTTTTGTTAAAGTTTTATACTAAATATGATAGATAATGAGGCATGGAATTTATTTTCCATACCAGAGTACCCCAAAAACGCGCCTTAAAGAAGTCTAAATAAAACCTGGTTCTATTTGTTCGCCCTTTTTATAATTTCTCCCATCTGTCATTCAATGCAGTACTGGATTATCACACCTCTGCCACCTGCGCAGACTTGGACCAGGCTTACATGGTTCCTCTCATTAGATGGAGAAGCATTGCACCTATTCGACCCCTTCCATGACTTCAGATTGGTTTAATATTTAGATTGGATTTTTTTATCAAAAAAATAAATTCATGGATCTCAAAAAAACCGAACTTCTATTTTTGTGGGGTCATATCATCTTAGCCAATATCCTCAGAACTCAGAAACTCTCATGTCGATAAGAATATCGATATGAGCCTTGATTGCTAATCTCATTAGAAGGCCGACATCTGACACGTGACATCATCAGAAGACATCAACCTCATATCGATCTACATGTCAAGTATCTCTCGCCATCACTATACTAAACCAAATCAGTTAATTACCGACTTGGTGCTATAATAGACGACCTACTCAGTTTATATTAGTGGGACATCAGTTTTAGCTAATCTATTACTCAGCCAACAAGGCTTCAAGTCAGTTATCTTTTAGTTATTTTACAGTTGTATTACGACTATGACACGGTTATTTTCTAACTTAAGAGAGCTTACAACTTTCCTACAACCAGCTATTCTGTTATAACAAATTTTAGATGATTATTCGTAACCATCTAATAGACTAATAATTGCCTAACAAACTTCCGTAACCATCTAATAAACTCATAATGGCCTAACAAACTATTCTAATGGCTTGAACAGGCTCTCTTTATATAAAGAAGGGCGCGATATTCTTGGAAGATAAGTCATAAGTCATAGAGCCTAGATTCTATTGAACTCTTTCTAATTCTTCACTGAAGGAGATCTGAGTTCTCTCCATTCTAATTTACACTCCTTACTCTCTATTTCTTTATTTTTTACTATTTATTTTGAAGATCTTGATTGATTTAAGCATTGACTGATTTTAAACTGAAAGGTACCTTATTGATTTTAGAACTTCTTTTGTAAGATTATTTGTGGCCTTGTTTGATTTGACTCTTAATAGCTCTCTAACTCGATTCAAGAGCGTCTTGTCATCTCTTCTCCGAAGCCAGCAATAATGCTAAGCCTCTAAATTTGCAGCCTTTTTATGGACTCAATCCGGATAACTAGTGAAGAGGGCTACAAAGGCCTTCATGGCTTTGATATTGCTAGCATCTCATGCAGGCCTGCCAGCTCATGCATGTTAATTATCAAAGTTAACGTAACATTATGAAATTCAATATAGAACTAAACTTCATCCATAATGCTTTTGTACATATTGAAATCAAATTTAAAGCTTAAATTTAAATTCAAATTCAAAATTTAAATATTACTTGAGATGTGGCAGAACATACTACCGCCCATGCACATATATACTATGCATGCCACAAACATGATACGGTGGATGTAGGTGTGTGTGGTTGCCAGCCCACCATCTTTAAAGTCCAACTTAGATTTGAAAGAACAAGCCATGTATAAACGCAAGAGCACTCGCATTTATAATTTTAATATAGGACTATTTAAAATCATATTTTAAAACTTCAAATCTTCTAATATAGGAAAAAAATAAAATTTTATTTTTAAAAATTTGAATTTTTGATAAAATAAAATTCAAAATTTTCTATAGAATTGATTTTGGTACCATCTGTCATGCATAAGTACCAAGACCTCTTCACCCTGTAATTGAGCAAGGATTATATATACGCCTCATGTGGAAGTACTCGGCTATTCTAGCCCTTGCAGAATTTGAGCTGGCTTCGGTACGATTTGGCAAAGTATTTAACCAATGACCAAGTAGACAGAAGAAGTCATATGTGGCGTAGAAAACAAGAGGTTTTGTAAGTACCGCTTGGGAGTTTCCTTGCTTGGAAGCTTCTAATCTTACATTTCCGAGATGGAATTCAAACAGAGGCCAATTTAGTTCCCGGTCCATGGAAGGTTTCCAAAGAAAGGATTTTGTATCGCTACAATGATAAAAATCTTATCCAACAATCAACCTATCCAAAATTTTCCTCTTAAGAAAAGAACCATCTTAAAGAAAATAATAAATAGACAAGAAGGTCAAGTTAACATAATCGCACCTGTTATATTCCTTCCATGACCTCAGATTGGTTTTGGTACGACTTGTCGAGTTTTGGACCACTAGACTAGCACGCACAAGTCACGTGTGGTGTGGAAAGAACTTTACATAAATATCCCCCGGACTTTTGACTATAATTAAGTCATGTGTGGTGTGGAAGGAAGCTCGACCGCGTTGGGAAGCTCCTACCTTACACTTCAAGATAGAATATTCAGAGACCAATTTATTGGCTGGTCATGGACGCCATTGAAAGATACTTTCTGCCTTGCTAATATAAAGAGATCATTCTACTTCATCTCACAGCAACTAATAAATTCATGGATCTTAGAGGAACCCAACTTCTACTTTTGTTCTTTGCTTTTCTGTGTGCTCAAGTGAGAAAACTCAATGGAGATTCAATCCCGGACTGCATACCCATCGAAAGGAATGCAAGTTCAAATTTAAATCTATACTGGAGGATGAATATTTAAATCATCTATTATTGTTTTGAAACTATATAGATGGATAAATATCTAAATTGTCTGTATTTGCTTTAAGATATGTACACTATAAGAATTTTGAATATTAGCGACAGTATTAGCGACGGAAAAAAAAATCATCGCTAATAATAGTCCTTTATCATCAAAAAATGATCCTAAAAATTAGCCATCGCTAATACTATTAGTGACAGAATACTGACTATTAGTGACGGCAAAGGCCATTGCTAATAAATTTAATTTTTTTTTAAAAAAAATTAATTATAATTATAATTAAATTAATTAATTATCGACTGCTATTAGCAATGGAAAGATTTATCGTCGCTAATAATTTTGAAAAAAATTATTTAAAAATTATGAAAAAATATTTTTTTCTAATAAAAATATTAGTGAGGGCGATTAATTTTTAGAGATGAAAAATTATCATCGCTAATATTGTTACCAACGGTATTAGTGACGGCACTTGTGCCATCGCTAATAGTCCACCAAAAGTACCCCACCGGCTCACACGAGAAAAAAAAATTTTCTCTTCCACGCCTCATCCCCTTTTCTTCCTGTGATTCCCCCCTCGCTAGCGCCTCCTCCTTCCTGGCTTCCCCCCCTCATTGATGCCTCCTTCCCAAAGGTCCCCTCTGGGTGCCTCCTTCTCGGCGGTCCCCCTCTCCCTGCGCTCCGACATCCTGTAGCCCCGAGCCCGCATGGCTTTTTCCCCCCTCGTCGATGTCTCCTTCCCAATGGCTCCCCTTGACCCGCACGGCTCCCCTTGACCCGCACGGCAATGACCCATCTACTTAGTCCCTCCTTGACCTTGAGGGATGACTTAGGGTCATCGAAGGGGTGAGTAGGAGCTGGGTCATAGGATTCGACCATATCTTCGACCCTTTAGCAGCTCGATACTCTTCGACGTCCTCACAGATCTCGATGTTCCAGACTTGAAGTGATGCATACGTAGAGAAGGTCATGTAGAGGCTTCTGAGCCAGTGACCTGAGAGCTTTTAAGATACCATCTGCGATACGATCGTGAAGATTTTTCAGGATCCACAGCTGTGCGACCAGCTGATCTCGTTGTTCTAACCATCACATCAAATAATTCTATTAGTAAACTCTTTTACTTGTTTTAAGTTTTTATATTTAGAAGATTTACATATTTAGGCTTGAGTCGGAGAAGGGGATCTATGGTTAAAAATTCAATCTAATAATCCAATTGATGGGTCGAAGATGTCTATAGCTTCGTATCATCGAATGAAATATATAGGAATAATCTATTCGAGAATCGGAGAAGTGTATTGAAAGATACGACTCCATATCGAAAAATATACCTCCATATCAAAATTTATTAATAATATTTTATTTTTCTTCATTTCAGAATGTTGGGACATCCGGCTCTTATCTACCAATTGCTGGAGAGGAGTAGGAGGACAAGGAGGATTAGACTTGATTTTCTTTTATTTTGATGTTTTATATTTTTAATATAATATAATTAATTTTTTATTTATTATTATCATATTATTTTTAGATTTTAATTATAACAGGTGTTAAAAATCATAATTGATTATGATTAATTAAAATAAATTTAAAAAAAATATTATTATAATTTTTTAAAAAATAAAATTAACTATTACTGACGGTATTAACGATGACCTAAGCCATCGCTAATACTTATTAACGATAGCATTAGCGACAAAATAGCAGTCATTAATTTTTTTTAATTTTTTAAAATTTGATTTAAAAATAAAAAATAAATAATGATTAAAATTAGTCGTCTCAAATATTAGCGATGGCTAAAAAACTCATCGCTAATAGATGCAATTAGCAACTGAGATTGTTCTGACCAACAATTAATGATGGGTGCTGTTGCTAATAGTATTAGCGATGGCAAAACGACTATTAGCGATGGCAATTAGCCGTCACTAATAGTCAGATTTCTTATAGTGGTATATACAGATAAATATCTAGATTATCTATGATTGCTTTGAGATCTATGTAGATGAATGAATATTTGAATCATCCATATTTGCTTTTAGATCTATGGAGGTGGACGCATAACCTTGATCATCCACTGATTGTTTTGAGACCTATGTAGAAGAATGGATAATCTAGATCATTCACATGGATGCTTTGATATTTGTGCCATGGATGAATAATATAGATCATCTACTAGCTGCTTTGAGATCTGTATAGGTGGATGAATCATTGTTGTAATCTGAATTTATAAATTTAAAAATATAAAATGCACAAAATTAAACAGTAAACAATAATAGCACAACTAAGTAATGTTTGCATTAAGTAATGAGATAAACATAATGCTATATTTCAAAGCCTAAATTAAAGTTCGATAGTGTGCAAGTTTATAAGGTGTTTCAAATTTTGAATTCAACTATGAATTATTTTTAAATTAATTTTGAATTTTAAATCTGAAATTTTGGGAAAGATTTATATATTTCTTCTTTTTCAATGGAAGAATTAAAAAAAATTCTACATGGTTATCAGAACATTAGAAAAGATTTATTTTGGATTTATACTGCCATTTTATACATTTCTCCACTATTTTTAAAGTAGCAAAAAAAGAATTTTTGTTTTAATTTAATGTAATAATTTCCATATGAATTTTTGAGCAATAACTAACGAGTTTTTACACCAGAAATCTAAACAAAAGTTTTATATGGTTTTCAAAGCAAAAATTATTAGAATTTTAGTTTTAAAAATGGACTAATTATCTACATAGTTTCTAGAGCAGTAATTTTTTGGATTTTATTTTTAAATTCTCAGTTATTTTTTTCATAGTCTTTAAATTGCTGGTAATAAGATTTATATTGTGAAGTAAATTAAATTTCTGTGCAAATTTTAAAGTAGAAAGCATAGGTTTTTTTTTTTAATACTTTTAATTTATTTTTTGCACAGATTTTGAAGTACAGATCAAAGATTTTGTTTTTAAGAACTTAGATTTTGAAATAGCAACCAAAAGGATTTTAGTTTGTTCACATATTGTAAAGCTGCAAATAGAATGATTTTTTTTTCATATTTTTTAGAATAATAAAATTTTCTTTAAAAGCTAATTTTTTTGAAAAAAGAATTCAATTTTTTTATAATGGATTTAAAGCTTTCTGATGCTGCACAATTAAAGCATATTTAATATAATACTCAAATAAGCAACTAGTAGCAATTCCTAGTTTAATCATGAATTTCGTTTTTAGTTGGTTAATGAATGTGGTGCCTACAAATTGCTAATATTGAAAAAAATTAGTATTTTTAAATTTTTATAATAATTTTTTTTAGATCAAAAGATTGAACGCTTGCTTGGATCAAGGTTTTGAGGAACACTATCCTAGAAATGAAATTAGTCTAACTCATGTATGTCTATGGCAAGATCGTTTCTAAGATATAGCAACCCAACTCAATTCGATCATCCTCTGGTGTGATCGTAGGTGAGGTTTGATCCAATCAACGCTTTCAATTGTCCAAGCAAAAGATTATAAATATTGAAAAGAGAATGGATGAAAAATAAATTAAAATGTGTAGGAAGAAAAATTTATTGGAGCTTTCTCTATTTCAGACTAAGCAGCAGCACAAGGCCACAATAGACTTAGAACCAATGGTGCTAAGCCTCTAAATCTACATTTTTTTTATAGGTCCAATCTGGATAACCACCGAAGAGGCCTATAAAGACATCAATAACTTTGACATTGCTGGCACCTCATAAAGGCTTGCCAGCACATGCATGTTAAATGAATATCAAAGTTAGCGTAATATTAAGAAATTCAATATAGAACTAAACTTTATCCACAACGCTTATGTTATATATTGAAATCAAATTTAAATCTTAAATTTAAATTTTAAATTTAACTTGAGGTGTGGTAAAACATGCTACCGTCCATGCACATAAGCACTATGTATGCCACGCACAGGGTACAATTGATCGAGTCAAGCTGAGTGCACGCGGGTGTGTGGCCGTCAGCCCATTATCCTTAAAATCCAACTTGGACTTGGAAAAACAAGCCATTTAAACACAGAAGTCATATATGAGTATCAGGATCTCCCCAACGTGTAGTTGAATGAGGACTAAATAATATATGCCTCATGTGGAAGTACTCAGCTATTCTAGCCCTTGCTGGATTTGAACTGGCTTCAGTGCGATTTGGCAAAGTATTTAACCAATGACCAAGCACGCAGGAGAAGTCGTATGTGGCATGGAAAAGAAGAGGTTTTGTAAGTAGTGCTTAGGATCTATTTAATTGGAATATATCATATCATGAAATAATTTAATAATTTTTAAAAATTTTTTATCAAAAAAATAATTACAAAAAAATATTTTTTATTATATTTGATTGGTGCAAAAAGTTATTCTGAAAAATAATACTGAAAAAAGATTACTACATTTGATTGGAGATAAATCTATATATGAATATGATCAAATTTATAAATATATCCTTTAGCATAAAATAATTTTTTAATACTATGATAGTATTATCATTTCTAATTAATTTTATATAATGATTATAATCAAATAGCCTTTTGTATAATGCCATCTTCATCTTAATTTTTTTGCCAAAGTTCTTTATTGAATAAATTTAGAAAGATATCAGAACAAATTCAATGATTACATATGCAGTTTTATTGGAGACATTTTTATTAAGTATGGATTATTATCACTCAAAAATTTAATAAATATCAATCTTTATATATTTATTTTACCTTCTCTCTTCGAAAAATAAACATAGAGCCCATCAATTTTTTTTTACTCTCTCGCTTTCATTTTTCATATCAAATATGAGAATCTGAGATATAATTTATTTTTTTATGTTAGCTTATCCCCAACGAAAATGGACTTTTATAGTTTTGCCTTGTTTGGAAGCTTCTAATCTTACATTTCAAAATGGAATTCAGACTAAGACTACGAACGAGTTGAGCTACTCGAGTTCGATTTGAGCCTAAGCTCGACCCAACTCAATTATTATCGAGCTTGAGTAGTCGAGTCGAGGTTGAGTAGCTTTTCGAATCAAGTACGAGTAGCACGATACTCAGCTCAAAAGCTAATGAGCCTACTCAAATTTACACATATATTTAATAATATTATTTTTATTTATAATATATATATATTAATATATATATTATTAATAGGCTAAAGTTTGAATTCGAGTTTGAGTATAGCTCTGTTGATATTCGAGTTGAATCAAGTTGATCTCGAGTTTTATTTTTTTTCATCTAGCTGAACTCGAGCTTGAGATATTAAGGTTTGGTCGATCTTGAGCCAAGTTTCGAGACCCAATATTTTTAGTCGAATAGAATTCGAGCTTCCAATTACTTGACTCGGCTCGACTCGATTGCACTCCTAATTCAGACAGAGGCCAATTTAGTTGTAGGTCATGGAAGGTTTCCCAAGAAAGGATTTTTGTATCACTGCAATGACAAAAATCTTCTCCAACGTATCAAAGATTTTCCTCTTAAAAGATAACCATCTTAAAGAAAATAATAAATAGACAAGAAGGTTAAGTTAACATGATCAACTCCTACGTTCAAATTTTTTGATTATACCAGACGTAAGAAAATTTATATTATTTGCTTTTTTGTTAGATTTTTTTGCTAAATATGACAATTAGACATGGAATTTGTTTTCGATACTAGAGTACACCCAAAAACGCGCCTTAAAGAAGTCTAAATAAAACCTGGTTCTATTTGTTCTCCCTTTTTTTAATTTCTCCCATCTCCCATCACCTCTGCCCCTACACAGACCTGGACCACTAGACTAGCGCAAGTCATGTGTGGTCTGGAAACAAGTCTTCATAACCATCCCGAGGACTTTTGACAACAATTAAGTCATGTGTGGTGTGGCAAGAGATCTTCATAAATATCCCATGGACTCTTGACTGCTAACAAGTCATGTGTGGTGTGGAAGGAAGCTCGACCTTACATTCCAAGATGGAATATTCAGAGACCAATTCATTAGTTGGTCATGGACGGCAATGGAAGATGCTTTCTGTCCTGCTAATAATTAATATAAAGAGATCATTCTACTTCATCTCACAGCAACTAATAAATTCATGGATCTTAAAAGAACCCAACTTCTACTTTTGTTCTTTGCTTTTCTGTGTGCTCGAGTGAGAAAACTCAACGGAGATTCAATCCCGAGATGCATACCCATCGAAAGGAATGCTCTTCTTGGGTTCAAAGAAGGCCTCAAAGATCCCTCCAACAGGCTATCTTCTTGGGTGGGCGACGACTGCTGCACATGGAAAGGTGTGGCTTGTGACAACCAAACGGGCCATGTTGTCAAGCTAGACCTCCGCAACCCATCATGCTTCGAATACTATCCTCCAAACAACACGTGGTGCTTGGGAGGTGAGTTGAGGCCTGCCTTACTTGGTTTGAAACACCTGAATTATCTTGACCTGAGCATGAACGACTTTGGAGGAATTAGTATCCCAGAATTCATGGGCTCATTCCGTCAGCTCAAATATCTTAACCTCTCCTGGGCTCATATGCATGGATTGGTCCCACATCAGCTTGGGAATCTATCGAGCCTCCAATATCTCGATCTCAGTTATAATTATTATTATGATGACAATTTTGAAGTTCCACCCAGATTTCTTATTATTGATAATGCCCTCTGGATTTCTCATCTTTCTTCTATGCGATATCTCAATATGACGGATGTGAAATTCAGAGAAGGTGCTCATTGGCTGCAAGCACTAAACATGCTCCCTTCTGTTGTTGAGGTACACTTACAAGGCTGTGGCATCAACACCACTTCGCTCTCTCTTCCACATGTGAATTTTACTTCACTTTCTGTTCTTGATCTTTCTAGAAATTCCATTAATTCAACGATACCTGGTTGGTTGTTCAACATAAGCAGTCTCGAGTACCTTGATCTTAGCGATAATTTTATTAATTCGATGATACCTGGTTGGTTGTTCAACATAAGCAGCCTCGAGTACCTTGATCTCAGCTATAATTTCTTTCGGGGAATCATTCCGCCTGCGATTAAGAATCTAGCTTCGCTCAAGGCCCTTGATCTATCTGGTAATCAATTTCTTGAAGGCAAAATTCCGGTTGAACTTGGGGAGTTATGTAAGCTACAGTATTTGGGATTGTCAGACATTAATATCAGCAAAAGTTTGCAAGAACTTGATAAAGTGTTTACTGGATGCATCAAAAATAGTTTAGAAACTCTATACATGCGGAACACCCAGCTTGACGGTTATCTGCCGGACTGGTTGGGAGACTTCAGAAAGCTCAAATATCTCGATTTGAGTGGCAATTCAATTTCTGGTCCTGTTCCTGCGTCACTTGGAAGACTTGCAGAGTTAGTTGGGTTATTCCTCGAAGGAAACTTTCTGGAGGGTGTCATGTCTGAAGAGCAGTTTGCCAATTTCACCAAACTGAAATATCTAGATTTATCACAAAATCAATTAATTCTGAATCTGACGTCTGATTGGATTCCCCCTTTTCAGCTTTATTATTTAAATTTTGGTTCTTGCAAGCTGGGACCACGATTTCCAGCATGGCTTCGGATGCAAAAAAACATTACCGATCTAGAGATGTCTAGCACAGAAATTTCAGATGCTATACCAGATTGGTTTTGGAGATCATTTTCTCAGATATTCTGGTTAGATATCTCCAGCAATGGAATCACTGGCAGTGTACCTGACATTACAGACTTCATCAACCTTGACTATTTTAATTTGAGTTCTAACCACTTTGAGGGACCTTTGCCAAATTTTAATTCTTCAAGATTGTGGTTACTGGACCTATCGAATAACTCATTTTCAGGAGCAGTTCATCGTGACATTGGCAAAAGTATGCCTAATTTGGAATATCTCTCTCTTTCTACAAATAATTTAAGTGGTGAAATTCCCTTGTCTCTTTGTCATCTTCGATATGACGCTCTTGATCTTTCAAAAAATTTATTGTTGGGTGAGCTCCCTGATTGCTGGAACCACTCTTCCCCTATCATTGTCATGGATTTTTCGAGCAACAATCTATCTGGAAGTGTTCCTCCATCAATCTGTTCATTACGTTTTCTCGAATCATTGCATTTGAGTAATAATAATCTTTCAGGAGAACTTCCTTCATCCTTGAAGAGTTGTGCGAGATTAAATACTCTTGATCTTGGACAGAATAGATTCACTGGTGAAATACCTACTTGGATAGGAGAAAGTTTGTTGTCTTTGAAGATCCTTCGCTTACGATCAAACAAGCTTGTTGGAAATATTCCTCCTAATCTATCAAGACTAATGGCTCTTCAAATTCTAGATCTGGCCAGTAACAATTTATCAGGAACCATCCCTTCTAGCTTTGGAAACTTTACTGCCATGAAAGTGTCGGGAGAGATGAATGGAACTATTTTAAAAAATAATACTCATTACAATGAAAACATGCAAGTGATCATAAAAGGAATATACATTGAGTATGCCATATTGCTTCCACTTGTGATCGTTATGGACCTTTCAAATAATAACTTATCTGGAATGATACCAGAAGAGCTGACCAGCCTTTTTGGACTCGTGAGCTTAAATTTGTCTGGAAATCATCTGACAGGAGAGATCACAGAAAAGATTGGTGCATTGCAACAGTTGGAGTCACTTGACTTATCAAAAAACAATCTTTTCGGTGGAATTCCTTCAAGCATCATTGGTCTAACTTTTTTGAGTTACTTGAACTTGTCATATAACAACTTATCAGGAAGAGTTCCAATTGGTAATCAGCTTCAAACCTTCATTGACCCGTCTATTTATATTGGTAATCCTGATCTTTGTGGGTTCCCATTAAGTCAAAAGTGCAAAGATGACAAGACAAACCAAGGTCTAAATGCAGTTGGAGGGGATGAACAAAATGATAACACCATGGATGAAGAAGGATCTGAAATGAAATGGTTATATATGAGCATGGGGCCAGGATTCGCAGTAGGTTTCTGGATTGTCTTTGGCCCACTATTATGCAATAGAGAATGGAGAGAAGCCTATTTTCAACATATAGATCAAGTATTCAATTTGGTTTACATGGTCCTAGCAACAATTTCACCAAGTTTAAAGTACACAACATTACAACGTGACAGTTTGTGACCTTGAATTGTATTTGTAATTTTTTTCCTTTTTTTTTAGAAGTGATTGTAGAAATATTCAGAATGGATTATCTATACTCAAGCTCTACTTTTACACATGGAAACCGCACCTGTACTACTCTAATAAAATAATTATGTTCAAACTAATTCACTTAATTTATCAGTCATATATCATGCTTCAATTATTTGAGCTTAGAGGACGAAGCTCATGTGAATGAGCTAAGCAGATAGGCCTGAACGTATGTGAGTTTTCAATGGTTTGAGCTCAGAAGATTGCACTCATAGGTGCAGGAGACTGCATAATTTGTTTATTCAGCAAATTAAGGAATTAGAACTTTGGTTATTCTTGATATGCTATAAAGTTGGCTCTATCTCAAAGCTTTGCTCGATCTCTGAGCCCACAAGCTTGTCATCTTTTACACTACGCAAGTTTTCTTTATTCTTTGTCATTATTGTAGAATAAATCAAATAGTATAAAATTATCCCGTTGAGATGTTTGGGAACAACATTTTGAGATTAAACAAATATGGTGGTTTCCGTTATCAATATTCTGACTATGAATTTACTGATTAAGAATAAAATTTGGTGTTAATGCAACCTTGAAAAATTGTTGCCAAAAAACATGCAAAAAAAGAGACAACTTGACCTTCACGGTAGCATGGGAGAGACTGATCGAATGTCTCTGCCAGTGGTTGTATAGCAGTTTCAATACCACAACAAAGTAGGTAGATTTGCCTCCTTTTTCTGTAAAGATAAGAAAATGTGAGAGGCTCAATTAGAACTAACTTTTGATTTGTTGAGAATCCATGTATGAAAAAATGATTCCACAATGGACAGTAAAAAATAGTAGAAGGGGTTAATATCTTAGTTGGCTAAAAATTCAACAGCTTTTGGGTCAACTAGGGTTCCACCAGTTAAGTCCATTCCCTTGGGCAATTTTGTCCCCATCAACCCCCAAGTTCCTTCATGAAAATATGCTAGAAAAAAAAAAAAGAAATTTTCCTACCCTTATTAAGGGAGAGTTTGGCAATCCTTGAGTAGCTAATATCTGTACAGAGCCTGCTTCATTATTTTGGGCCAAGATAATGGCCCCACGTAATGATTTTGTCGTCTTTCCTGATAGATGTGTAGAGAAATAATCTTGTAACGGTGAATCTCCAAAATTTTGGAAAGAAATTTAGCACTTCATGGGGATCTTAGCCAGCTGAAGCACAAAACATCATCCCATTTTTTCAGCACTTCACAACTGCAGGGGTTGTGAAACAATGTTTACAAAAATTGCATGCTATGAAAAAGGAGAAATAAAAGAGTGGAAGTTGGGCTGGGTCTAATTTATTTATATGGTAGAGCTTCACAAGGACAATGCTCATGATGGATTTAGTCCTGCACTAAAATTTCTGTGCTTGTGTCCAAAAAATAGCATTATCCCAGACCTGCACCAGACCAAGCATTGGCTTTCTCCATTTTTTTAAAAAAGCTAAAGCACATCAATTATTTGGCTAATTATATTTGTTTGCATAATGTTGCTTGTTTGACAAATATAGTTGCGTTGGGATTGCCTGTTTTGATATCAAAAAATGAGGGACAGGAAATGATGTTAAGTTAAAAAAAATTTTGAAAAAAAAGTAGAGGAAAGACGTATACTTGTGTTTAGATTGCTCATTTTAATCTAATATTTGATTAAATTTATTGGGTTGGGTTCTGCGTACTATTGTGTTGTTCACATCAGATATGTCATATAGTAGGTTCTGTTATCTTATTTTATGGCTTAGATCTAACACAGGGTGTCATCTACTTTAAAAATATAATTTGCAATGGAACAAGGCCATTTTGCATATTGAAGTCTTGACTCAATTTTGTTTTTATATGTAGGTTGTTGTCGCAAAATAACAAATCAGTGTAGTTGAGGTTCATCTCCTACCGACCTGAGATCTAGTGACAAACTAGAGCACCTTCATCTTAGAGATCTGAAAAGAAAATCTACAGTCATCGGAGATTTTCTGATGAGGGACCTCGATGCTTAAATTAGTCGGAGTTCGAAAACAATAGAAAAGGAGAAAAGGAGAGAGGAAGGGCTTCTTTTCTTTAGAAAAAATACTTATCCAGGAGTTCTCTTTCTTCCCCTTTATATAGAGGTGGAGTAGTCGACTGTTACTGTTGAGTCCAGTAAGAGAATTGAAGAATCTGCACCTACTTAATTGAAGATTGTGGACATCTATTGCATGCACTAAAGATAGGTGCATGATGATGGGCGTCGATTACGTGCATCATCTGCAAGCATTACACACGATAATCTAGTCCACATATATATATAGTTGAAGGAAACTATCCAAAAATTTTGGTGAGATGCTGAGGTGGGACCTCGATAAAATTTGAGGTCAGTTGAATGCGTTTTCACTGAGGTCAGTCGAATGTGTTTTTACCGAGGTTAGTCAAATATGTCTAGGATCATCCATCTCAAGGCCCATCTCAAAGTCGGTTTACACCCAATGTCAAGAAGCTGGCTTGATAGAAGAACTATCTAGTCATTTAGAGCCTTCCATGCATGGGCTGCTAACTAGGGTCTCCAATGTCCGTAAAAGCTTCCTCGATTTTAGCAACTCCTCCAATTCTTCTTTAACAACCTAATGTTGAGCTCCTTAGCTACTTGTGGAATGAGTATGTAGAAGTAGCGAGACACCTCTCATCCATTGGCCGAGTCGGGCTAGGTGAGAAAATGTTTTGCTCCTCCAACATAGGTAGATCTTGAGACAATTTTTAAGCATGCTTTTCTTTTTTCTTGGCTTCACAATGGAGCTAACATTACCCATCAATTTGCGTAATGTTTGATTTAAATTTATTGACGGTTTGGTCCGCAACACCATCAAAGGTATACAACTGCCTGCCAAGTGTCTTTGTATGCTCAAGGAAACTACACCTTAAATTGAATTTGCAAGCTTCCAATATCTTGTAGAATTAATAACTGAACAACACTACTTTGGAAATCTGTAGAAATGAGGAATCAGTAAACATGCTTGTGTCTTGTTAATGACGAGACATGCAAGGCTGGATTTTGTCCCATGCTAACTTCTAAGCCTACTCATGCTACTTGTGGGTATAAAAGCATTTGTATCTTGTAATGCTATGAGTTTTCACAAAGTTCAACTCATTTCTTTTCGTATGATAATAGGTAAGAGAACGATAGTGTCTCTGGGATTGAGAAAGAGTTGGGATGGGTGGTATTCGAAAGATTTGCAAAGGTGTGCTCAAATATCATTTAAATATTTAAATCTAATTTTATTTCTAATATTTACGAAGGTGTGCAAAAATATCATCTAAATCTCACTTTGTTTCTAATTTGGGAAAAAATATTGAAAAACTAGGTCATTGCAGCTTAATATATGGACTTGAAGTTCAGAATGAAGAATATATCAGAGCATGTGTGCATACAATATTCAGCAAGGCAGATGAATTAACAGAAGTTGCCAAGCTCCAGAGCGGTCGAAGTAAGAAAAAAATGAATTTTGCTAAAAAAGACTGCCGCAATGGGATTAAGCAATTAAAAGATTAGTTTGATTTTGATGTGAAGGCTGTCAACTTTGAAGATAGAAAATAAGTATCGGTACCAAATAGTTTATACAGCTCAGAAGGATATGTGGATGGATTATAGACAGTTGAATAGGAATTTTAACACACTTAAAAAAAGATATAAGATTTTAATGAGCATGGATAGTAGCATGAAAAGTTTAACAGGGACAAGAAGGTGATCTATTGGGATGCAGTCTTCTATAGGAGAGAATAATGTGGGAGAGAATAAATTATGAGAGAATTCTATTAGAAAAATTGTGTGGAGAGTATGTAATGTAGTTGTATAGATTTTTGATGTTTTATTGTGAAAAGAAATATATAGATATTATGCTACTTCATTCGCAACCTCGCTTGCAATGTTTGATTGTAATATCATAATGTCATTATATATGCTACTTATTTTCTAATCTTTGATATCAATTTTTGTCCATTTTTGTTGATTTATGATATTTTAATGATTTATAATCAATTTTTTAAGTTTTATGTAATTAAATGAGGATAGAACAACACTTGAATAAGTTCTCTTATTATTCTATCTAAAACTAAGATGGATTCAATAGAAGTAATTAAGCAAAAGAGAATGAGGCAGAATATCCTTATCAAAAAAAAAAAAATGAGGTGGAATATTCTTTGGCAACAAAGAATGCAAAAGCCATCAGAAATGAAGGATCATTCGACCAATGGGATTAGAAAACAAACATCAGTTCATATATATATATAATCCTACTTGCTTTATTGTTTGGCCTTGCCTTCATCTCGCACCATAAGAAATATTAGCTGTAATTCTATTTTTACAAGAAAAACTCACTTTTGTATCTAGATACCATCTAGATCTAGGTATAATTGCATTTTTTTTTTATTCAACTTAACTCCACTGTGTCGTACAAGTTATTTTCTATTGTGATATGGTAGTGGAAACGTGTGCAAAACTGGCATGAATACCATACAAGGATTATTAAATCTAAATAATGTGGAGAACTAGCTAATCCCTCGCTACCAAACCCTTCGTGGATATCGTTACACCTAAATGATCAAAGATTTGATATGACTCAGGTCATGAGGGTAAACTTCTCTTGAATTACACATAATTTAGGTTAAATCGAATCATAATCTTTCTAATTTTTTAATTGATCAATCACACGAATATGCATTTATTGCATAAGATTAGCCTCAATTAAGTGCCTTAGAAGCCTATGTTTTTATAATTGAACAAAATTGTTAGCATGAAATTTGAATCTCATCAGTGAGTAATAAATATCGATAACATATCTCAGCTAGAGGGAAGAAACAAACAACCCACATTATGTAAAACTCGGCTGACATTTAAGGATACTTTATATTCTTAATAAAAAAAATATAATCTTATTTTATTAAAAGTTTTAAGGATACTTTCAAAAAAAAAATTAATTTTTTCCCATGGAAAAGCCAAAAAATCATCTCCATATCAAATTTTTTTTTTCATGAAATATAAAAAATTTATTTTCATGAAAATAATATTTTTCAATCTTCTTTTTTTCAAAAATTCTGATTTAATAAGACGGGTTGCTTCAATTTCTTAGTCCACCAAACTTTTCCTTCTTTCCCGCGAATCAAAGGAGCCCCTGCGGCAGCACGAAAATATGGTAAGTGGGTAAATTTTTCAGAATATATACCCGCGAAGAAGGGGCCCAGAGGAACCGTGTTCCCCATCAGCTAAAATCCCCAGAGATTCGCTTCCCTTCTTCCACGGAATAAAATAGTTGGATCCAAGTCCATGTCCAGCATCATGTAGCTCCCCAGCCCCACGAGCGCGCAAAAAAAAAAAAAGGAAAAAAGAAAAATCGTCCGGCGACTATTATTGCAAACTCCAGCTCGGTCATGAGTCAGCCCCTCAATTCAGCACGCCTCCGACTCTCTGATCTATTTCTTGATATTACTATTCCGCAGTCAATGCTAACTACATTCTACACCCACTTCCGTAATCATCTGAAATCATGCCACCTGTCTTAATTGTCAGGTAACAATCGATTCTGTTCTCCATTTACTGTACCCCGAGGATCAGCATAACACGGCGTCATAAATCTATTTACGCGCCAAGACGTGTAGGAGCCTCATCGTGGAAACGAGAAACGATTCGGGCCGAGAAACGGAACGCCCGCAACGACTTCCTCTTTTTGCCCTACGCAAGGTCTGTTCCGGCGAGCGGTTCCCAGGCCTTTCCCACCCGTCTTCCCATTATGGATAGGACAGGCTGTTTGTTTCCCTCCCGGAGTCGATCAGTTACAATTACCCTCCACCCTTCTATCTATATAATAAACCCTCTCTCCGTTCCCAGGATCTCTAACTTTGCTGACCTCCCAATAGGATAGAAGGAAAGAGTCGGAGGATACTTCTCTCTTTTTTAATGGCCGCCGTCACCCGAATTCCTCCCAGAATATCCCAACACCTCCTCCTATCTTACCCCGGCCTGACATGGGGACTACCCCGGGCACATTTCGTGATATTTTGCTTTTCGATATTTTTGATGGTATTCAACGAGACTTGTGTAAATGCGCCGTCACATCAGAAAATAAAAATCTCATATAATACAGAGTTGTAGCTTTTATTTACAGCGATTGAATCACTCAAATTACTAATTTAAAGCCAATACAAAAAGAATTGGTTTATGCTCCACATGTTCTAGCTTATTCGGATTTATGTCAACCATTCTAATATAGTTGTCTCACAATATCATCTTGGTTCATATTAAAGTTTTATGACATTGATTGTCCATCAATTTTTTCTTTTTTTTTTTGTGATAATCTATATAAATAGAGAAGATGCATTAGTACATACTGCCATCATTCTGTAAATATATGCAATGCATGTAAAAAGAATTACAAAATCACAAAATTAATAAGTTATCAGAATATCTAAAATATTCTAAAAAAATAAATTTTCACTCCAATATAATTAGGTAAAAGATATAGTGTTGACATCTTATAAGATAATATTTTGGTAATTAAATAAATGATGCACATAAAAAATCAAGACCGTAATTTGAAAATAGTGCTAATTAAGCTAAAAAGATAAATTACCGCAAAGTAGATGGAGAAAAACCTAGTAAAGAAGACAAGTATTTTCAATTTTAAAAAGAGAAATTCTTCGCAAAAACATAAAAGGAGAAAATGTGGTGAATATGAAAGCAAATAAGAAATTAAACAGCAAAAGCTTTCTCCTAATGTCTTATTGAAATTAATGTAATTAAAGAAACAAAATGATTAAAATCAAGTGACATACTTGTAGTTACAAATTTTATATAGTTAAATTTACATTATAATATGTTACTCTTAAATAGTAGTAAGTAAGAAATAAAGTATACCTATTGCTTCATGCTTTGTTAGCCATCTTCTTGGTAGAGTTCTTATGAAAAGTGCTGGATAACTTTCAGGAGAAGATGGTTGACCTTATCCCAAAACTGGACATCAACATTGCAAGATGGCTTCATGAGTCCTCATCACTCCCCTAATCTTCCTCTTAGGTAGACCTTAGCATTTGGATGTTGATTAAGAAGAAAAAATGAGTACACATTTTGTGGGGAGAATAGGACCAAAATGATGTCCAAAATGCAAAATCAGTGGCTTTGGCGGCAGATAGATTTTATTTTATATGCTTTTGATTGGCTTTTCTGAGTTACCGTGGCATTGCTTGTTATATTTTGATGTTCTGTTGGCAGTTTGATCACTCAATGCTGGTGATGCTATTTTGAAGTGTATGATAATTCTTTTTGTGTCAATAATACCAGGAACAGAGCATCCTTCTTAAGCACTATTTGCAAGTCACTAATTGTATTTAACAAAAGGATGGCGACTAATTGTGTCTTTGAGCTTGTATTAGATTTATGGCTGAAAATTTGGAGGTTAGGAGGGTGTTTTATGTTTATAGATCTTGCAGCTGCCATTAAGAAATGTTTGAAGAGGCCCGTAATGTTGATGATACTTTATGCATTTCAAAACTTTCATGTGCTTAGATTAGTCTAAAAGCATAGTTATGTGAGTATTGCGAGGTGAGATATAATAAGCCTCTAAACCTATGATGATATCTCAGTACATTACCCAACCCGGACATCAAATATCTCTTTACACCTTTCTGCTGCCTTACCTGCTGTTGCGCATAGCTTCGTCCCTCTTTAGGGCCACATCAGGACTATAACATAAAAAAGCCAGAGGGACCTTGCCAACAATCGCCATTAATCTTCATGGTGGAGGATACATCATTATTGGAGTGAGGCATAGGAAAGGACATCACAACTGATATATAATTAATCCAAATTATAGACGCACACCTAAATATTGATGATTCAGGAGGATTAGCAGATTTGACATGAATTACTCTAGTCATTATTTGGAGTCCTAAAAAAAAGATGCACAATATGGAAAAGCCGGCTTGTACACCAAAATTCTGAAGACCCATAATTTGCTGATATATATATATATATATTAAATCAGAAAACTTTTTGAGCTCTACAACATGACACTCTTTTTAAAGATATGGTGCATCAAGAGATCTGGTTGAATTTCATTATTTTAAAAATTTTGGCATGATGTATCTTCTAATTTAGGAAGAATGAGATAAAGTGATTATAGATAAAATTAATATAGAAGTTGAGGTCTATCTTATATAAATTTTAATTTTTTCATGGTTATTTAAACATAGTCATATGTACGTCATTTGTATTCCCTCTTAATTAGAAGAATCCAACTCAAATTATGGAAGAACTGATTTTACTAATATAAATAGAGATTATATAACTCAGTTTGTTATTCATCAATAAAATAAAAGAAGGTCAAGACCTTCTTTACACAAGTTTTTCTATGTTTCTAATTTTTTAAAAAAATCTAGTTGGGCTGATTGAAGGAATTACTTCCTTCCTTCCCTTTGGATCACACCATGTCAAGCTGCCTTGTGTATATGGCATTTGGTAGAGAGGATAATTTTGAAGGTATCTCCTCAAATTGGGATATATCTAGGCAAATATCCAAAGGAGTTTTCCGGCTACATACCCAAGGGCATTCTAAAATAGCGATATAAGTACAAGTGCCAAAAAAATAATCGGGAGAAGCGATAGTTCTATTCTACCATTGGGATAGAATAAAATTATTCTATGGAACAAAGGATATTTACCCTCTCCAACTACTAGTTTATCCTTATCCACTTTTTAAATACACCAAAATGTTGGACGGTGAGTTTGTGATTGTAATAAAATCATCATTACCATGAAACTTGAAGCACCCCTTTTTATTTTATTTTTTTTGGTAAAAAAATGAAATACTTTACTTGTACGAAAGAAGACTACGGAAGCATCTTTTTTTTACGATAGCCTTCAGGAAGTTCTTTCGAGCAAAGAGTTATAGTCAGTCTTTAAAATAGTAAGCGAGCCAGGCCTAACCAATCATAGTAATCTACAAAATTTTGATAATATTAGTGAGAAATTAAAGGTGGCATCTCACAGTAAAATTTCATCCTGCAAAATCAGAATGCTAACACCAGGTATTAATATTTGGTTAGGATTATGAAAGGGTAGATGGATAAAGCTGGAAGGATGGATGGACTCCATCCTCTGTTTGATTAAAAAAGAATATAGGGAGGGTAGATGAAAAGGAAGGAGTTGTCTATCCATTTTGACCCATCAATTTATATCCTTTCAAATTGGAATGATGCAAAGAAAGATGGATGAAGCATTAACAAATAGATTTTTACATTGACAAAATTACCTTTCATTATTTTTTTTTGACAAAACCATAATATTTCATTACTTTTTCATTCATATTATTTATATATAAATTTAAATATATACTATTAATCATATATTATTAAATTTTATTGTTAATTATTTTAATTTTAGTATATAATTTTGATAATTATAATTAAGTAATAAGAATTATCTTCTATTTTTTTATTTTTATTTACTATTTTTTGATTAACTATTTGTATAATATTTTTAACTATTTAAATTAAATTATAAATTAATTGATTATATATATATAATTAATATATAATTAATTTATTAATAATTAATTTATAAAATTATTTATTAAATTAAATTAAATTGAATATTTATATAGTTATAATGATTATAAGTTTATATATTGTTTACTTTAAGTGTTATGAATTAATAATAATAATATTTTTATCAAAAGATAGTCTAATAAAAATATCATATAAATACCATCCATTCTTTCTTTTATTGCTCCTATAGCAAATAGAAAAGAGAACCATCTCAATCAATCCATCTTTTTTTCACCAAATATACGAAAGAATGAATAAAAAATCTATCCATCATCTCTCTCATCCATCAATCATCCTCCATCCATCCTTCTTTTAATCCTTCGTACCAAATAGAGGATAAAGATCTCTCTCTATCCTCACCAATGAGAATATTCTGGCATGAGTTCTCATTGTTCATGCCAACAACTAGGCCGGCAGTGTAGCTGGCTCCAGATAGAATAATATCATTTGCTTAGTCTGCTGATAACATTAATTATCAAACAGATCATCGAAGTGGATTACCCTTATATGAAGATCCTAATAAGCAGCATATGTCGCCTGAGGGTTCTGAAATATTGAGAAAGGATGGGATGTAGTAATAAACCTGATGCACTCTTTATTCTCTGTACTTGTGCCTTCAAGCAAATATCACAAAGTGACTTATCCCGTGGAATAGCCAATCCTTTCTGCAATATAGAGATATCCCTCCAGAATTTATCCCTATGGTCAAACATGGCCGGAGCTGGTTTTGAATTTATTCTATCATTAAAGCACCGTGACTCAAAGGACATCTACATGGTAGACTTTTTTTTTCCCTACATCGCATGCCGTGTATAAAGAATTACTCTTCAAGTCATCACCGCCAAAGAAGGCGACGGACAAAAGGTTGCTAATGGGCCGAGACAGGCGCATGCCTGCTGCATCCGACTTCATTGGAATGGGTTTCAGCCTCAGTTTCTGGGTCCAGAAAAGTTTTAAGCTTGACGTGGGCAAGTCTTCCTGGGCTGGCCCATGGCCCGTAAGGCTATTGGAAATCGAGGCTATTTGGACACGTTAATAACGAGTAGGACGGGACTCAAGTGGTTGAGTGTATGGTCGGATGGCTGGCGGGGGGAAGTATGGGCATTAGGGGACATGCCGTGGCGGTAAGAACTGTGGATGAGGCTAGGCATGCGCATGGTTATATTGGGCCTGGCTTGGGCCATGTTTTTAGACTCGGAAAACAAGACCCATGACCAAATGTCTAGGGTCAAACCATGATCCGTACAAGGAATCTAATGGTCGTCCGCTTGACTATTCAGCTGCGACTGTTGGTTCCTTTCCCACGCCACTTCTTGTCATATGTTTAGATCAGTGCACGACACAATGGGACATCTTTTTCAGAATTATTACAGTTAGAAGGGGGAAGATTTCTCTCCATCCAAGCAAAAGAGAAAAAGGAAGCAGAGAAAACAACACAGTAACAACCCCCCAAGGCCACAAGAAAACAAGAAGGTGGTTGCACCGCAAAGCTACCTGTTGCTTTGCTTTGTGGGTCTATGTTGTTTAATTTATTATAGGATTTATGTCTTCTATTTCAACATTCTTACTCCCTTTTTTTTTCCTATTGTTCCAGCTGTATATCATGATCGCAGATGCATATTATCTTGCTTTGACAAAATTATGTTATTTTGGTTAAATAATTGTTATATTTTTTTCCTTACTGATTGTAAGAAGATGAGGATGACATGTTATAAGACCGATACTAGCGACTATTTTTTCATAGAATGTTGTAAGATTAATATTATTGATGATTATTCATTGAAATTATGTTGGAAGATTGAACATTTTGGAACTCATGATGAAAGGCATATAAAGTTTTATAAATGCAAGTCCAAATTTAAATTTATACAGGAGGATGAATATTTAAATCATCTATTGTTGTTTTGAAACTATGCAGATGGATGAATATCTAGATTGTCTATAGTTGTTTTGAGATATGTACATATAGATGAATATTTAGATTCTCTATGATTGTTTCAAGATACATGTAGATGAATGAATGTCCAAATCATCCATATTTGCTTTGAAATATATGTAGATAGATGAATAATTCTGATCATTCATTGATCATTTTGAGATCTATATAAAAGAATAAATAATCTGGATCATTTACATGGATGCTTTGAGATTTGTGCTATAGATGAATAATTTAGATCATCTATTAGTTGCTTTGAGATCTATACAGGTGGATGGATTGTTGCTTTAATTGAATTCATAAATTTAAATATATAAAATTCATAAAATTAAAGAGTAAATATAATAACATAACTAAGTGATGCTTGCACTAAGTAATGAGATAAACATGGTGCTATATTTCAGAACCTAAATTAAAGTTCAATGGTGTGAAATTTTATAGGGTGTTTTAAAATTCAAATTCAACTATGAATTATTTGCAAATTTTTAATTTTAAATCTAAAATTTTAGAAAAAGTCTATATATTTCTCCTTTTTTAACTGAAGAATTAAAAAATTTTACACGTTATCAGAACATTAGAAAAGATTTATATTGCTGTTTTATACATTTCTCTACTATTTTAAAGCAGTGAAAAAGGAATTTTTGTTTTAATTTAATGTAATAATTTCTATATGAATTTTCGAGCAATAACTAATGAGATTTTATGCTGGAAATCTAAACAAAAGTTTTGTATGGTTTTCAAAGCAGCAATTATTAGAATTTTAGTTTAAAAAATGACTAATTATCTACATAGTTTTGAGAGCAATAATTTTTTGGATTTTATTTTAAATTCTCAGTCAATTTTTTTATAGTTTTTAAATTCCAGGTAATAAGATTTATATTGTGAAGTAAACTAAATTTCTGTACAGATTTTAAAGCAGAAAGCATAGGTTTTTTTTATTTAAGAATTTTAATTTATTTTCTGCACAGATTTGAAGTACAGATCAAAGATTTTGTTTTAAGCACTTAGATTTTGAAGTAGCAACCAAAAGGATTTTAGTTTGTGCACATATTGTAAAGCTGCAAATAGAATGATTCTTTTTGCATACTTTTCAAAGTAATAAAAAAATTTTCTTTAAAAGCCGACCTTTCTTTAAAAAAGAATTCCACTTTTTATAATGGAGATAAAGCTTTCTGATGCTACACAATGAAAGTAAATTTAATATGCTACTCAAATAAGCAACTAGTAGCAATTCCTAGTTTAACCATGAATTTTGTTTTTAGCTTGTTAATGATGTGGTGCCTACAAATTGCTAAGATTGAAAAAATTAATATTTTCAAATTTTTATAATAATTTTTTTATATCAAAAGATTGAAGGCTTGCCTGGATCGAGCCATTGAGGTGTACAAGGAACACTATCCTAAAAATGAAATTAGTCTTACTCATGTGGTATCATTTTCAAGATACAACAACCCAATTCAATTCGATCTTCCTCTGATGAGTATGATCGCAAGTGAGGTTTGACCCAATTAACACTTTCAATTGCCCATACGATGAATTATATTGAAAAGAGAATGGATGAAAAATAAATTGAAATGGATGGGAAGAAAAATTTAGCAGAGCTTTCTTTATTTTGGACTAAGCAAAAGCACAAGGCCACAATAGACTTGGAATCAATGATGCAAAACCCTTAAATCTGTAGCCTTTTTATAGGTTCAGTTCGGATAACTACTGAAGAGACATATTAGATTTATTCTTTTATGGATAAATATCATAAAAAAATTGATCAATTTTTTTATTGATCAATTTATCTATATTCTCACACTTTTTAAGATGAATAAGTTGCTTTTTCGTAGATACCATTTAGCTATCAGATGAAAAAAATCTTACCAACCTAAGGGTGGCTAAATCATTTTTTCATCAATCAGAAAAATGATCTTGTTAATTCGTTCCTTACACACCCTTAACCTTATAATAATAATATAATATAATATAATAATATATTATAATATAATAATCATAATAATATATTATATTATTATAATATAATACTATAATAATATAATACATAATAATAACATTATATTTATATAAGATATTAACATAATATAATATAATATATTATAATATACTCTAATATATAATAATAATATAATAATATATACTAATATAATATATTATATTATTATATATAATAATATTATATCATATATATAATATTATATTAATATAAGATATTAATAAAATATATTATATTATTATATACTATATTATTATAATATATTATAATAATACTATAATATATAAAATAATATAATATAATATGTTAATATAATATAATATTATAATATATTATAATATTAAAATATAATATATTATAAGATAATATATCATATTATACTATTATATATAATAATATTTATATAACAAAAGATATTATGAAAAATATGGATAGATTTTAGCAACTTGTCTAGAAAATTAGTAATGCAAAAGTATATGGGTAACAGATTTCTGAGTCATTTTTCAATATATAAAAGAATATAGATAAATTATTTTTTTATCTAAATATTATCTATACAAAAAAATATAAAATTTTAGATAAATCTTTTATCCTCAAAAGAACAGGCTCATAAAGGCTTCAATAGTTTTGATATTGCTAGCACCCCATAAAGCTTGCCAACACAAGCATGTTAAATGAATATGGAAGTTAGCATAGCATTGTGAAACTCAATGTAGAGCTAAACTTCATCCGCAATGCTTACGTTATATATTGAAATCAAATTTAAATCTTAAATTTACATTCAAATCCAATATATATATATTAATATATATAATATAAAATGGAGGCCTCTCAATGGAGAAGCCTCCATGTGACATGTGGATTATTAAGAAAAAAACACATAAAGTTCGTCTCCTCCTCTGTGTTCGATCAAGAGAGCAGGAGTATTTTTGCCGGGCGAGATCTCCTCCATGTTCGATCAGGAGAGGTGAGATCTCAGATTGGAGGGTTAAATTAAAGATTAAAGGAGGAGGAAGACTCCCATTGGAGGCCTTTTTTTTCTTTATTTCCGACTAGAAAAATAGATCTAGGATCCAAGTCTATAAAAGGTTGTTTAACCCTCCTCGCCACTCTGCTCTGCTCCAAAACCCATCCATCGCCGGCGACGTAACCCTCCTCGCTAGTCTGCTCTGCTCCAAAACCCCGTCCATCGCCAGTAAAGTTCCTTCGATTGTTTTGGACACTGAACTTGAGGGAACAGACTCTTCCTTCTCTTCTTTCTTCCTCTATTTTTTGTTTTATTTTTTTTTTTTTTCTCTGTTCTTTCGAGATGTAGAGGTGTCCCGATAGAAGGCAAGGCAGGTCTTTCGAGAGAGTTCCTCTATTTTTTTTTTTTGAGGACCAAGGGAGGAGGATTTGGTTCAAAAAGGGATTATATTTTTCACCGTCCATTGGCAAGATTTAGGGCTGAGAGATGAGATTTAGGGCTGAGAGAGAGAACAGTGGAGTTGGGGATCGAAGGAAGTACATACCCGATGAATCTTGGACGTTCTTCATCGTCGGAGATGGAATCGGCCGAAGACCATAGATGCCTCATCGAAATCTTAGCCGGAGAACGAACAACCATCGGGTGGGGCTAGGGTTTAAAAGATCGAGAAAGGTGAGGGCGCCAGCACCGCTAAAGAAGGATGACTGCGGGGAGAAGAAGGACAAGGGTGTCGACATGAAAGACAAGGGATCGCAAGAAGGAGATTGTCGGACGTGCTTTCCTTCCCTCTTCCTACGGCAAATCCCTTGGTCCCGACCGAAGCCTTGATCTTTTGGGCCATCGTCATCGTGGGGATCACCATCATCGAGCTCCCCTATGGGAAATACGATGGCAAGCTGATCCCCACCATCGTCCTCTTCCACGATTGATCGGAGGCATTCGAAGCCCTGGTCGCTGCCCGCCTCTTCGCCACCTTGGACTCCACCGTGGCGATCGTCGGACAGCATGGAGAGGCAAGAGAGGAGAGCAAGGCGGAGGGGTTGGAGAGGCGGGGCGGTGGGGCGGCAGCTGTGGGTGCGTGTTTAACATGAATATAGACTTCCAGGCTTACATTTTATGGTCTCGTTTCAAATGGTGATAAAACAAAAATGGCTCCAAAGAAAATAGAAGCATCATGAGACTTGAAATTATTATAGACCAAAATTTTTAATAAAAAAACTATTCGTGATCCCACTGATATATATATATATATATATATATATATATATATATATATATATATATATACACACACACACACACTAGCTTAGAACCCCGTGTGATGCACGGCACGTATTTATTTTTTTAAATAATATTTTTATAAATTAAAAATTCAACATAATATAAAAAATATCATAGATGATATCAAATATTCTAAATAAAAATATAAACTCAAAATATTTAAATAGTCAAAAAATTTAAATACTATAGAGAAATGAAGGCTTCTTAACAGAAAAATCTCTGTTTAGAGAAAATTTTACAAATCATTTATAGAAAATATAAATTAAAAAAATAAAAATATGTAATTTTATTTATCTTTATCGCGGGATCTAATTGGGGTCTGGATTAATAAGGATCGGACCGACGGACTCAAAAATTTGTAGGAGATTATAGGAGGGGTAAGTCAGCTATTTTCAAAAAAAACCATCGACCTCCGTCCAAGAAACCCTTAAGCACCATAGCCAAAAAGATGAAACAGTATGGTGCAAGTCTCACAATATGGATCTGATATTGTGTTCATGGTATCATGATATTTCTTCCCTTTCACCATATTAAAGTATGCATCAGCAACCTATACCCTGGGCCCATCAATCATTTGATGTGATTTCCATCAGTCTTCTGTTTAATGACCTATATTTTGCCGATTTCCACCTGGCCCAACCAACAAAAGCCCTTTCCCCACCCACCGCCAAAGACCTCTCATCTTTCTGAGCTTCTCGTCTCTTCACTCACCCATGCACCCAGAGCCGCTGCCCCACCACTCCAATCCCTCCGCCTTGCTCGCCACAGCCACGCCTCGACTCTCCAACAGGGTCGATCCTGATATTTTTTAGGCCCGAGGCCAAATAAAAAAAAAATTTATTAAAAATTAATATATTTTAAATATTAATTATTATTAAAAAATTAATCTACATATATTTTGTAATGCAAAATTTTTTATAATTTCTTTGTAATCAATATTTGACAATAATTCTTCTTCAATAGACAGCATAGCTAAACCATTTAATCTTTCTTGTAACATTGTTGATCGTAAATATGATTTTAATAATTTTAATTTTGAAAAACTTCTTTCAGCAGAGGCAACAGTGACAGGTATGGTCAATAATATTCCATATGCAATTGATGTATTTGGATAACAATTCATTTCATTAATATAATTAAGTATATCCATAGCAGTATTTTTTTCTTTTGGCATAATTACTTTTAGAACTTTTAATTCTGAAAATAAATCAATCCCATCAAGATCATAATGATTACCATTTGTTAAAATATTTTGAAGATTAAGACAAAATTTTTTCAAACTTTCTTCATCCAATGAAATTAATATTTTGAAATCAAACAAAAATTCAAAATTATTTTCATATAATTGAAATTGTTCAAACCTATGTTTCAATGAAAAGATAGATCATTGTCAGACCACCTGAAAGTAATTACCAATGGTTTAAAACCCTAATTTAGATCTATCTTGATGAGGTTACAAATGCTTTAAAACTGTAAGTAGATCCATCTTGATGAGCCTCTTTTCTTGATCTACATTTAATCCTTCTCTTCTATGAGTTCAAGATCCAAGATCAATAATCAGAAACAGAAGAAAAAGGCATAAATAGAAAAAACCTAAGATAGTATCAAAAACAGATGAACTTTTACCTTAGAAGAAACCCTCGTACAATCACCACTATGTTTAGCTTCATCAGCTTGGATCGATCTGTTTTGAATCTTTCCCCTTCATCGGAGTTCAGAAATTTTTTCTCTAAAGGGAAAATGGAATCCATCACAAGAAGAAACTAGTTAACAACCATTCTCGCCTAATTTTATCGGCCAGATTTCCTCCAGCCAAAGAAAAAAAAATAATCTCATGAGCCGCTTTTCTTGATCTACATAAAATCCTTCTCTTCAGAGTTCAAGATCCAAGATCATTAACAAGAAAACAGAAGAAAATGACAAAAGCGAAGGACGGACGTCACGAATCATACCTTCCCAAGCCATTCAGAAGGGAAGGGAATCGGGTATTCCATGGTGCAGCTCGGCGATCGGTGAGGAGAAGCTGGTCTGACCCCGACGAACCCAAGAACCTTGGGCCGCACGACGACGCCATCTCTGCCACCAGCTAGGGACTTCGTGCGAAAGGTCTTAAGGGTGTCCCGGAGGACATTGAGAGCTAAAAAGCTGTTGCTGGGAGCCGTTGGGGTGCCGGGACTCGGGAGAGGGAGAACGACGTTTGGTTTACCCAGAAAAAAAAATCGGGGGCCTGGGGCGGTCGCCCAGTTTGACCCGCCCCAGGGCCGGCTCTGCTCTCCAACCCCTTCACCTCGCTCTCCTCTCTTGCCTCTCCATGCAGTCCGACGATCGCCACAGCGAAGTCCAAGGTGGCGAAGAGGAGGGCAGCGACCAGGGCTTCGAACGCCTCCAGCCGGTTGCAGAAGAGAGCGACGGCGGGGATCAGCTCGTTGTTGTACTTCCCGTAGGGGAGCTCGGCGATGGTGATCCCCGCGACAATGATGGCCCAAAAGATCAGGGCTTCGGGTGGGACCAAGGGATTTGCCACAGGGAGTGGGAAGGGAAGCACGTCCGACAGTCTCCTTGCGATCCCTTATCCTTCATGTCGACACCCTTGTCCTTCTTCGCCCTGTAGTCATCCTTCGACGAGGCATCCATGGTCTTCAGCTGATTCCATCTCCGATGACGAAGAGCGTCCAAAATTCATTGGGTATGTACTTCCTTCGATCCCCAACTCCACCGTTCTCTCTCTTAGCCCTTAATCTCGCCAATGGATGGTGAAAAATATAATCCCTCTTTGAACCAAATCCTCCTCCCTGGGTCCTCAAAAAAAAAAAAAACAGAGGAACTCTCTCGAAAGACCCACCAAGCCTTCTACCGAAACACCTCTACATCTTGAAAGTTCCCAGATCCACAGCGCTTCTTCCCCTTCCTCCTTCCACCTTCGACGGCCCCGACAATGACCGCCATCTGCCGATTGAAAAGCTTGGACCCGATCGAGATTTTCCTTGGCATCCACCAGCTTGGCTGTGCACGGATTCTTCCCATCCATCTCCGTGGCTCTCTATTACACCAAAGTCGAAAAAAAATATACTACTTTGGACACGTACTACAAGAAATTTAACTTTTTACGATGAAATTTTTTTATCATTAAAATTTATTTTTTTATCATTAAAAATAAAATATATTGTTGTTAAAAGTTTATAGAGAAAGTCTCGTAGCAAAAGACCTTAGCGACGAAAAGATTTTATTTCGTTGTAAAAAATAGTCAACCAAGACGATGAAGTAATCGTTGTATTAGTGACGAAATAATTTTGTCGCAAAAGCTTAAATTTTCATCGCTAAAATTGCAACAAAAGATAATTTCATCATAAAAAATAATTTTTTATTTTTTATTTTTTTTATTTCAATGATGAAAATTGAATTTCATGATAAATATTAGCGACGAAAATAATTTTGTCACTAAATATAGTGATTAAAAAAAATATTCTCTTATTTTTTACGATGAAACTTTTCTTTCGTCATAATTTTTTGCGATGAAAAAAAATTTTGTCATAAAAAATGGCGATGAAATTTTTATTTCATCACAAAAATGGCGACGAAAAAAATTATTTTATCGTAATAATTACGACGAAATAAATTTTTATCACAATTTATGCGACGAAAAAAAATTTCATCATAATTTTTGCGATGAAAAAAAATTTCATCGCAATTTTGGCGATGAAATAATTTTTTCATCGCAATAATGGCGATGAAATAAAATTTCATCGCAATTGTGTGCGATGAAATAAAAATTTTGTCATGATAATTGCGATGAAATAAAAATTTTGCCTCGATAATTATGATGAAATAAAAAATTTATCGCAAAAATGTAATACTTTTAGCGATGAAATTATTTCTTTCATCGCAAAATTAGCAATAAAATAAAAAATTTCATCGCAATGTATAATAAAAATTTTATTTTTTGGATTTGTTGGGTGGATGTCTGGCCAGGACACCACCTCCCAAGACCCTTTCAGTACCACGCGATGCAGCAGGAAGAAAGAAGAAACAAAACAGAAGGAAAAACAATCAAAATACGTGGATCAGCCACAAAAGGGCTCGCCTCCACGGGGCATGCAAACTTCACTATGAAAAGAAAATTTTACAAGAGGAGACCTCACCCTCAACCCTTGTACACCCAATTCTCTCTCACATGAAGTTTCCCTCACAAAAGCTCTCTCTCTCTTGGAGACCCCCCTGAACCCCTGAAGAGCCTGGCGACCGCTGTCCAAAAGCCTCCTGCTCCTCTCTCACAGCGCCTCACGCCTCTCTCTCTCCTCTGGTTCGTACGACGGCGAGAAAACCGAAAACCTTCTTCTTCTGTTCGTTCTCAGGCCTTTTAAAGGCTTAAACAGATCTTAAACTTGATTAGAGAGGGATTAGGACTCCTTAATCAAGCCAAATCATGTCCCAGACCGTCCGATCAAGATCGGGAGCGTCCTCGACCCTTAGATCGCGCTCCGGTCCACGAAATAGGGCCATGGACCGCGAGAAATGCGTGGGAAACACCCACGCGGTCCACAGACCGCGCCGTGGACCACCCGGTCCACGGTGGACCGGGGCAAGGGCCAGCAGGCCCGCTGGCCTGGGCCGGCCCGCGCGCGTGGGCCTGCGCGCGCCTGGGCCGCTCGCCCGCGTGCGCCTGGGCCGCGCGCCCGGCCTGGGCCGCGCGCCCGGCCTGGGCCGCGCGCCCGCCTGGGCCGCAGGCCCCCCCGCGTGCGGGCCTGGGTCGCGGGTCCCGCGCGCCGCCGCCTGCGGCCGCGCCGCTGCCGTCCGCCGCCGGTCGCCGGCAATCCTCCGCCGCCTCGATTTTCGTGCCGACTTCGAAAGCTCGTATCTCCTCCATCCGAGCTCCGTTTCAGGTGATCTTGGTCTCGTTGGACTTCGTTTTTCGCCGCGAACCTTGCTGTGGGCTCAATGTGGGCTGAATCTCGAGGCGTCAAATCCTAACAGGATTCATAAATTTTTTTTGTGATGAAATTAATATTTTGTCGTTAAATTAAATTTTGGATAAAAAATTTAATTTTTATTTTTTTATCAAAAAAAATTTGCTCAAATACAAATTCTCAGATCAAATATATTTTACATAACAATATATTAACACAATAGAAATATTCTAATTCAAAATATCAATTCTAAGTAACAAAAAGTTTCATAATCTTCGTTGTCATATACAAAAATATAAGTCCATACACCATTTTAAATTTAAAAAAACTACAAACTAGTTATGATCTGGCTCGTTGGCCTCGTTTCCTTCTTCAGATGTCAATCCCTGACCCGATATATGTCGTGATGATGGTGCAGAGGCGGCATCATATGACTGTAGAGGTGCTAACTCAGAAGCATCAATACCGAGCCGTCCCGCCATCGCAGCCACTATCCTCTCGAGCGTCTGACTACGATTCATCCAGTAACTAATCTGATCTTGCATCATGCTCATGGATGTCCTAACTGTCTCTGGCACCGATGCATCATCAGACCGGTCGGATGACGAACTGCATGATTTTTTGGACCGCATGCTATGACCAGATCCTAGCTGCCGCCCCAGGATGGTATCCAAAATCATATCATCTGTCATCAAACAAACCTGCTGCGATCCAGTATCATCGTCAGATCCAACCTCCCTCGTCGCCTGCTTTCTCAATTGTAACATTTTTTCCTTCACAATAGACCAAATAAAATCATAAATTTTTTTCAAACTCTTTAAAAGTATTCAAAATGTAGAGTAATGATACTTACATGACGCTGCCTCACCTCCTCGGTCACGAACTCGCCACTCTTGTTTTGATAGAATTTAGCATTGGCGTCGACTCCGGATAGTCCCTATTCAAACAAAAGAAAAAAAGAAAAAAGATATCAAAATAATATAAATATTTAATAAGAAGTTACAACATATGATTGCAAATATAGTTACATACCATCCTCTTCATTCCCTGTGCAAAAGAAGCACTTCCTTGCGTGTGAATATAATCAATCTTACTCCTATTCACCTTATTCACCTCCGATCGTCGCTACAAAATATATACAATTATAACCACTAAAGGACATAACAAAATTAAAATAACTAGAAACACTAGACATACCTGAAATGCCTCACTTTCAAAATGCTCACATAACCACCGCCAATCGTCACTAGACCAAGCCCAATTTCTATATGGCTGGGTCACAGGATCAATCCCCTTCGCCTGCAGCTCATTGCAGTATTTATGAATCCTACATCGCCGATCTCTGTATCTATTTGCAGCCATTTTGAGAATACATGCCGTCACTTCTTTGTCGCTGCAATCCTCGAAGTCAATATTATCCTACACAGTCATCATACCAAAACGCAAATACATGAAATTTAATTTTTTGCGATGAAATTTTTTTGTCGCTAAAATTTATTTTTTTGTCGCTAAAAGTATTTATGATGAAATATATCATCGCTAAAAGTTTGTAGAGAAAGCCTCGTAGCAAAAGACCTTAGTGATGAAAAGATTTTATTTCATCGCAAAAAATAGTCAACCTAGACGGCGAAGTAATCACTGTATTAGCGATGAAATAATTTTATCGCAAGAGCTTAAATTTTCGTTGTTAAAATTGCGACAAAAAATAATTTCATAATAAAAAATAATTTTTTATTTTTTTATTTTTTTATTTTAATGATGAAAATTGAATTTCATGACAAAGATTAGCGACGAAAATAATTTTGTCGCTAAATATAATGATTAAAAAAATATTCTCTTATTTTTTGCTATGAAACTTTTCTTTCGTCGTAATTTTTTGCGACGAAAAAAATTTTGTCGTAAAAAATGGCGATAAAATTTTTATTTCGTCGCAAAAATGATGACGAAAAAAATTATTTTATCGCAATAATTGCGATGAAATAATTTTTTGTCGCAATTTGTGTGATGAAAAAAAATTTCGTCATAATTTTTGCAATGAAAAAAAATTTCATCACAATTTTAGCGACGAAATAATTTTTTTCATCGCAATAATGATGACAAAATAAAATTTTGTTGTAATTGTGTGCGATGAAATAAAAATTTCATCATGATAATTGCGACAAATTAAAAATTTATCGCAAAAATGTAATACTTTTAGCGATGAAATTATTTTTTCGTTGCAGAATTAGCAACGAAATAAAAAATTCCATCGCAATGTATAATAAAAATTTTATTTTTTGGATTCATAATTTTTTTTTACGATGAAATTAATATTTCATCACTAAATTAAATTTTAGATAAAAAAATTAATTTTTATTTTTTTTATCAAAAAAAATCGGCTCAAATATAAATTCTCAGATCAAACATATTTTACATAACAATATAATAACACAATAGAAATATTCTAATTCAAAATATCAATTCCAAGTAACAAAAAGTTTCATAATCTTCATTGTCATATACAAAAATATAAGTCCATACACCATTTTAAATTTAAAAAAACTACAAACTATGTATGATCTGGCTCATTGGCCTCGTTTCCTTCTCCAGGCATCGATCTCTGATCCGATATGTGTCGCAATGGTGGTGCAGAGGCGGCATCATGTGACTGTAAAGGTGCTAACTCAGAAGCATCAATACCGAGCCGTCCCGCCATCGCAACCACTATCCTCTCGAGCGTCTGACCATGATTCATCCAGTAACTAATCTGATCTTGCATCGTGCTCATGGATATCCTAACGTCTCTGGCATCGATGCATCATCAGACCGGTCGAATGACGAACTGCATGATTTTTTGGACCGCATGCTATGACCAGATCCTAGCTGCCGCCCGAGGACGGTATCCAAAATCCTATCATCTGTCATCAAACAAACCTGCTGCGATCCAGTATCATCGTCAGATCCAACCTCCCTCGTCGCCTGCTCTCTCAATTGTAACATTTTTTCCTTCACAATAAATCAAATAAAATCATAAATTTTTTTCAAACTCTTTAAAAGTATTCAAAATGTAGAGTAATGATACTTACATGATGCTGCCTCGCCTCCTCGGTCACGAACTCGCCACTCTTGTTTTGATAGAATTTAGCATAAGTGTCGACTCCGGATAGTCCCTATTCAAACAAAAGAAAAGAAGAAAAAAGATATCAAAATAATATAAATATTTAATAAGAAGTTACAACGTATGATTGCAAATATAGTTACGTACCATCCTTTTCATTCCCTGTGCAAAAGAGGCACTTCCTTGCGTGTGAATAGAATCAATCTTACTCCTATTCATCTTATTCGCCTCCGATCGTCGCTACAAAATACATACAATTATAACCACTAAAGAACATAACAAAATTAAAATAACTTGAAACACTAGACATACCTAAAATACCTCACTTCCAAAATGCTCACATAACCACTGCCAATCGTCACTAGACCCAGCCCAATTTCTGTATGGCTGGATCACAGGATCAATCCCCTTCGTCTGCAGCTCATTGTAGTATTTATGAATCATACATCGCCGATCTCTGTATCTATTTGCAGCCATTTTGAGAATACATGCTGTCACTTCTTCGTCGGTGCAATTCTCGAAGTCAATATTATCCTACACAGTCATCATACCAAAAAGTAAATATATAAAATTATTCATATAATAAAAATTTATTTATATAACCAAAAATAATATGGATCATGTAATGATATGCAAGTCTCGAAAATAAGTTTTCAGATCAAGTAACGCATCACATACATTATCCGGCAACAATCCACGAAAACCAACTGGGAGCACATATTGTAGAAGCACATGACAATCATGACTTTTCATCCCGACGATCTTTCCATCTTTCGACTTGATGCATCATTTCAAGTTTGAGGTGTATCCATCAGAAAATCTCACTGATCTTCAAATATGAAA